>NC_135764.1:22207633-22807633 GCF_052425735.1 Oculina patagonica
TTAATTATGCGCGGTTTCTTATAGTGTCTGACAATTCTTTCTCATACTATTTCGACGAGCCGATTTTCCTAAAAACGGCATCATTTCATTGTTTGCCCCCCTAGCGGAGCGGACAACGTGGTTAATTTGCATTATAATATGAAAACCATCATGGCAGCTATCGGGAATATAGTCTATTACGACATGCTTCACGTGTAATCATGTAGCCAGTACTAGGCGTTCGGTTAGTTTAGTTGTGAGTGAGAAAAAAGGCGACTCAAGCAATCCTTGCCAAATGCAGCCACCGCAAGACATTGGCAGAGAAGTATCGATCGGAGTACTTATTAATTGTATCTCATTAGGGAGAACAGATGCATTCGATCCAAACGAATAAATGATAAATTATGCAGATTCACAACCCGAGATGTCAAATGAAGATAGATTTACAAGAAGAGTTGTCCATAAGAAACTGATTGCCTCTCGGCACTGAATCCAGACTGTTTACATTCGTAAACTCATAAAATCTTTTTAGTTCACTTGCCCACACGATTCTGGTTAAATCGTTTACGAGTAGTTTATGCCCAACCATCTGAAAACAATTAAATGAACTGTATTGCTCCGAGGACGCCTGGGTACGAGACTGACATTAAGATGCATAAATTTCTTGATGTGACGTCAGCGTGTAGAAATTTATCCATTTTACTTCTGTCCATACTAGAATAAGTAACGAAGATAGTTCTCCGTTAAAGAATTTATTCACTTTTGATAGAGTTTACGACGACGATAAATATTGTTAATGTCGTCTACGTGTGGACCGAAGGCATTTTGTTACACGAAAGGACATGTGAGGCTCTCCCAGGGCTTTCAGGGAACAAGGGAACAAGGCCATTAATTTTTTAAGAATTTGGAAACAAAATTCCGCTACAACAACAACAACAACTTTATTCGCCAAGTATAAATAAATGATTAGGGAAATAGCTATAGAGTTAAAAGGGGCAGGCAGCCAGTGTTACAATTATGTTAATAAAAGTTTAGGTCGGTACACACACAAACAACACAGAACATTAGAGTGAGCAAAAAAAGACAACAATATATTAGAATATTGAAAATAAATAAAGTAGGAGGAATATAAATGTGAAAATATTACAGAATTGGGCGAATTGAAACCCGTCGCCCGGAAAAAGTGGGGTACCTATTATTTTTTGCGGGCATAGCGCCTTGAAACCGAGATCGCAAACGCTGCCGCCAGTTTCGGTTTCTTAGAACCTGAATTGACAAATTTTCACAAGGGAGTTCAACGTTATGCCATTGTCCTTCAGAGGACAATGCTGATGGAAATGAAGCATTTTTTGGAAGTGTCCGCATGCTCTTTTTATCGAAGTGTTTATGCAAAACCTCGTTACCATTGCTAAGGAAAAAAATAAAGCAAAATAGCCTTAGAGTTATATAATACAGGCGCTATAGCGAGTATCCTTCCAGATATTGAGCTTGCAATTTTGCATTAAACTTTGATATGGATGATAACTTTATATCATTATCAATAAAGTTCCAAAAAGGGGGGCCCTGAAACCGAATACTAAACTTGCCTTAATTAGTTCTTACAAAAGGAAGATAATAGGTCAATTCCGATATATTAATATTCTAACTTGGCTCCGAGGCTTGGGGGAATAAAACAAAAGAAATGATTTATTCATTCCTGAACCTCGACGTGATATCTTTTGTTTTATTCCCCCAAGCCTCGGAGCCAAGTTAGAATTTTAATATATCGGAAATGGCCTATTAGACTGTTTTGCTGCAAGTCTGGTATAATTATAATTATAAAGGAAAATAAAACTGGGAACACAGTAAAAAAAAGCATATTTTAGGTAAAAGGGAACACACAAAAAAATCAAAGAAATACGTTTTAGAACACGGGAACACAAGGAAAATTATGTTGGGAACAAGGGAACATGGACCCCACTCCCTGGGAGGATCTCACATGTTGCAGGGACATGTCACAGGGACAGTCACAACAAGAACACACAAGAAAATGTAGCGGGGACTGTTTTTCAGGGGAGGAGCCGCTGCATTATGTGCCCCCTACTTTCTTTGTGTGTTTGTGTACATGTTACGTCCCTGTTAGATGTCGATCCAGATTGTCTCTAAACCATGTCCCTGGAGCAGGCCCCTCTTGTGTCAGCATCGTCAAGGCTCATCGATTCCAAACCCACCTCCCTCATGTGCCCCAAAAAGAGCATCCCTGCAAGTACCACGTTAAACTCCCGTCACAACAACATGAGCATTTTGTCAAACAAAAAGCGAGGAATTGAAACAATGTAATATGTAGGAAGCCCCTGAACTTTTAGAGACCTGCATTGCTACCTTAAAACATTTAAACAATTCTTATCAGGATCTCAGACTTCTTAATAAAAGCTCCCCATGCATTATATCACCTAAGAACCTTTCTCGTCATGTTTGTGTTTCAAAACGGCAAATTATATCCAGGTTTACCATAATCATCGCATATAATTCCTTTTTCAATCATTTTAACTATTCGTGAGGTTTCGATTCTTTTATTTCTTTGTTTGTTTGGCATTTTTTATCAACATGCTTATAAAACAATAAATAAAAAAAAGAAAGAAGTTAATCCTTACCCCACCCCACACAGTTACAGTCGTAGTCATAGTCACGTGGATAACATGTAAATCGTCGACAACACAGTCCAGTAGTCGAGAAAAAAAAACAAGAAAATAAAGACTATGGTTGTATGGTTTTATTCAGCAACTAGGACTAGCAAATCGAAACAACAGCTTACAGCTTCTAAACGAAGAGCACGGCTAATGTGATTCAATTTTTGTGCAGCAACTAACTTTTAATCTTCAAACTACCAAAACGCTGTTGAGGATCGTGCTTCTACAACAACATGCCAGCATCGTATTCACTGCGCACACACTGTGATTGGCTGTTTTGAGCTTTTGCACCTGCTAGAAGTGGCACAAGATATTGCTTATAACAAGTACGAAGGCAAGAACTCCAGTGAAGAAGGCATGGCCCGGTCGGGCGGATGAAGCAGTTGGTGTATTGGAGACATTGCCCGGTCGGGTTGATGATGCAGTTGGTGCAATGGACGAGCGGCCTGTAAAAAATGAAGGAGATAAGGAAATATTTAACCATGTACATGGCTAAGAATTAAAATAATACTTCGTATATTTTAATATTGCGTGATGTCCTAAGATTCATTCGGTTTTCTTATAAATACACATCAAATACCAAGTCAGATTCAACTAGCTGATCTCGACTATTCTCCGAATTGTACTCCAACGTTAATTCACTTTTCTCAGCGGTCTTACCCCAGCATGTATGGAAGAAAGGAAACAATTAGCATTTTGCCCCTTTGATAAAAATTTTCAAGGATGCATGGCGCAATATAGCTATTTCTCGGTATTTCCACCCCAGTGCAAAAAGCTTAGTCAAGGAGAGTCAACGGAATAAGTACAAATTGAGAATTAGATCCCGTCTTAGCACTAACAACAGGACAAGTCTGAGCCGTTGGTTGTAGGATGGTTTAGTGCAGATGTCTGCAGGATGCTCAATTCTAACAGTTAAACAAATAATTAATACATAAGCTTGTGAAACATACCAGCTCCAATTGTAGAAAAGGTCACCACGTCACTTGAGGGACCTTCACCCCCACAGCTGAAAGCCTTGATAACCAGATTATAATCTGTGAAAGGCTTTAGTCCATCAACTGTGGCCTGTTGGGTTTTGCCTCCTGTCACATTAGTAAAGGTAGCATAGTTTGGAATTGCACGTCTGCGTCTCTTTTCATTCCGTACTTGGCTCTCGGTCCAGTAATAAATCTACCAATTTAAACGAAAGCTATTTGTTATAACATACTCAAGACAGTTAAACCGCAAATTGAGATTTATAGTGACCACTTTTCAAGTGACAATTACATACATATCAAGATACCTATAGTCTGTGTTACGCCTAGTGGCCCGTCAGGTTTTCGCAGCATTAAGCGACTAGGAATATTTCTTCCCCTCCCTAGATGGGATGCTAGTCTATCGCAGCGTTACCCTTGACATTAAATTCGTCGGTACCCATTTATACACCCTGGTGGAGAAAGGCACTGTAAAAGTAAAGTGTCTTGCTCAAGAAGACAACGAAGTGACCTGACCAGAGCTCGATTCCGGATCGCTCGTTTGGAAGTTCAGCGCACTAACAGCCACCGCGCCTTCTATAGGTATACATCAATCGTGTCAGTCAATTCATGGGTATTGGAAAACGTGGAAACATCAGGTCAGCTTTGACTACGCGTTCACCCGACAGGCGATTTTCGCCGCCTAAGAATACCTTTTTATTAGCCGGCAAATTTTCACCGCAAATAACCCTAGAGGTTACATTAATCCCATGTTCTCAATCCATCTACTCCGACGCTGTTTGAAAAGGATCTGCAACGTCATAAATGTTATTAACTCTTAAATTGTCGTAGAATCGTGGGCGATTAACAAACAATAAATTCACTGGTGTGCAAGAGTAGAAAACAATATATACTATTGTCGAATGACTGAGAATGTGTGAAAAGCAATGAAGGTATATAATGCTAAGATTGGTAATCAGTAAGTGACGCAATTAAGCTACTAGGAAAACAAATTCCTTTATACGGGCCACTAAACTACATGTAGTTTTAAGGCCACTAAACTACATGTAGTTTGGGGGAGCAGGGATGGCGCAGTGGTGAGAGCGCTCGCCTCCCACCAATGTGGCCCGGGTTCGATTCCCGGACTCGGCGTCATATGTGGGTTGAGTTTGTTGTTGGTTTGCGTCCTTGCTCCTAGGGTTTTTCTCCGGGTTTTCCGGTTTTCCTCCCTCCACAAAAACCAACACTTCCAAATTCCAATTCGATCGGGAATACACCCCACAAGCTTATAGCTTTAAACCTCACCGTGTCTAAATAAAGTTAATTTATTTTATTTATTTTTTTATCAAATGACCTATTGAATGGGCTGTTGTATAATTAAGGAAAATGTATAAGGAATAGCTTTGAAATACTAACTCTATAACCATCAATACTTCCTCCTTTCGGTACAGCAACAGGAGTCCATGCAACTTGAACACTGCTCACTGTTATGTTTTCCACGTCCACTCTTTCTGGCTTTCCAAAAACAAAAGATGCGTTTTCAATGGCACTGAATGGTCCTAGTCCTTTCTCGTTCCCCGCACGAATCCGAAATTCCCAAACCTCACACTGACCGGGTATAGAAAATGTACCAATAGAAGGGTCAGTGATATTCTCTTCTTTCCAAACATTATGTGCCTCGCCTTTGACTTTCCTGTATTGCAATATGTAATAAAGTCCTGGCGCATTCCAATCAACCTTCGGCATTGGCTGTCAAATAAAAACGGCGTAAGTTAATTTAGTTACCTAAATTAAATTACTGAAATTTCTTAACAACGCTCGTTATTGTTTGTTTATTTGTTTTTTTTTTTTTTTTTATGGACACTACAAAAGTAACAGAAGAGAGCACCATGAACATTGTAGTACCATGTGGAAGGCAGTGATTGTGCAAGAGCAGTAACCATGGATTTCATTCTAAATAGGTTATCTTTTAATGTAGACTTGACCCAATATAGAATCCTTTAGATGAGAATTTAACAAAGCTTAGAACAAATTATTATTTAACACCCTTTTTTATAATTTAACTTTTAGGTACCTTTTCTTTACGAAAATAACAAAAGGAAGAGGCCGCTATTTTACAGTAACATAACAAGAGACTGAAAGTATCTTTGCCAAAGAGTCCAATTTTTAGAAAAATAGTGGAATTCTACCATCATATTTTGATCTGAAAATGAATTTTCTTCAACTGAAGTTCGCCATACGACATTCAGAATTAGGCAATATTATGCCAACATGTTGCGTTCGTTTCCACAGCTTCAACAGCTGGGCCTGTAATAGACCATTTTACAGTTGTCTGCTCAGTGACCTGGCCTTTGAATGGAAGTGAGGCTGAAGGTGACCTTGTTTTGATACAGACCTCGCTGCTTTTGTTGTGTAAATCATGTTGTTCTGATGCAAACTAGCTTGCATTTACATAATAAAGCAGAGAGGTTTGTATCAATGCAAGGACACCTCCAGCCTCGCTACCATTCAAAGGCTAGGTTACTTAGCTGGAAAATGTAAAATGGTCTATTGTTCCACAAGTCAATGACACGATACTAGGTAATCCAAGTCATGCCAATATATGGTGACAGTAGTTTCACTTACAGTCCAAGTTATATTTAGGTCTTCTGACTTCGTTGGTACTCCCTTCAGGTTGTCTGGGAATTTATCTGGAACTGTAAAAAAGCAGAAAAAAAAATCAACAACTATAATTTATCCTTGCATTCTCAATGCAATGTCACACGGATGTGAAAAGAATAACGAAAATCATTCACCAGCTTGATGTACACTTTATTGTGAGATTACGTTTACGTCATTTCCCAGTTGCTATTGCTGACTAAAAAGAGTCATATTTTTTCGAGCGTGCAACTTTTGTCCAACATTGTCCAACTTGAGATAAGTCTGTGAGGTTTGATCAAAATATTTTACAGTAATAATGCCGCAGCTTCGCAGATAATGAATCTTTTTAGTGCTTGGCTTGTGCCTATATTTCTGAAGTTTCGTTCGAGTGACATTGCATCCTAGACATAACAAAAACATATATGGAATTTTGTTTGGTCAAATCTCAGAATTACATCTCTTCACCTGTTGAAAGACTGTGTGCTCGAAGAGAGTTGTTTTTTTTTTTTTTTTAATTCTAGTTATCTCGGGAGGACTCCTTTATGGAAGGAGCAGCGATACTCATCGTCTCATATAGGGGTATAAATTACAGGTAATGGTCTTGCTTAGGATGTTCAGGGCAGAACGCCAATATCATTTTTAGCCATCGAGGTCTTGTTTAGTGTTTCACTGAAGAAAAATAGTCAAAAAAATCAAATAAACTTGAGCAACACGCAGATGGTCTCCTAAAGTGTTAAATTTGATTTCTACGAACATCCCCGCCCCTTTCATATGTCAGTCCCCGGGGCTACTTATCTCTCTCTTTTTTTCCACAAGACGAGTCTCGTAAATTCAATCATATTATGAATTAAAACCTTACCTACAGGAGACGTTATGCAAATTCCTGCTTCAGTGGGAAAACTTGGAAAACGTAAACCAAGGTTTGTTACAGCTATCACACGGAAGCGTAGTGTAGCCCAACCAGTTAGATTTAATATGACAGAAGTAGCATTGGGATCAGTGACGTTGAAGATTAATTTGAAGATATTAGGTTCGTGGTTGGATTCCTGCTCAACAAGGAAATACATGATGGTTGCATCTGAAGCCATTGTAATCCAAGACAGGGTTGTAGTCCGATTGTGGCATGTGTCCGTTATTTTAAGGTTACTTGGAGTGTAAGGTACTGCTGCAGAATATTATGAATAAAAAATATTGATATGCATATACTGCCTTTATTCTCTCGCGTACCTGCAAATTTTAGTAATAATAACAGTAAAAATAACAATTAGTATATACCACACAAGTGAATAGTGCTTTTCGCGCACGCTAATTGGTTAGCTCGGAGGTAATTAGCAAAGTACTATTCACCTCCAAGCAGCTAAAGAGAAACAAACTGCCTTCGCGCGTCGCTTTGTTTACCGAAAGTGATGTTTTAGTCCACTTTTTGTTCAACTTTTGTGGTATATACTAAAACAATTATTCACATCAGTGTCGATGAATGTGGTGGATATTTACCTCCACTTCGGTGAATAATTGTTAATAATAATAATTATTATAATTATTATCATAATTATATAATTATTATCATAATTATATAATTATTATCATAATTATATAATTATCATAATTATTATTGTTGTTGTTGTTGTTGTTGTTGTTGTTGTTGTTGTTGTTGTTGTAAAAGGACTGTAATCATGCGAGTGATTAACGAAATCGGATGACTGCGACGCGGGAGACCGATTTGTTCAATCACGAGTATGATTACAGCCTGAATTGGACGACACGAATTGCTTTTGCCAATTAATCATGAGTGTTACAAAATGCGAGGAAAATTTTAGACAAGTAAATCATGTTGAGGATTTATTCTCACTATGACAAAAAAAGCCATTTGTAATTTGTAATTGGTTACTTTGTTATTGGACATTTTTTCGCGCGCCAATTTGGTGAAAAATAACGCAAAACTATTGAATAAAAAGAATTGTAGAAAATTACTATATAATTAAACTACTGGTCCAAGTCTCAGGTCTGTGCGTTATTCCGTACTCGAGGTATCCATCAAAATGTTTCAGGCAAATTAAGAGAGCACAGTATGGAAACGCCATGTTGGAGCCCAACTCCTTGGGCTCCAGCGTGGCGGCCGGAAATCAATGAAAACATCTGGCATTAAATTATGCTACAAAAAGCGGTCAGATCACCCTCATGAACAAGAAAACATTCACATAATCACTCACTGCTCGCAAAACCTCAACTGTTCAGATTTTAAAAATCGCAGGATGAGGCATTTTTCTAAGAAAACGTGACTGCCTTTTGGCGGCCATTTTAGATCTCGTGTGGCGTGAAACTCCGAAATTTAAAATGATCTATCTTAAAGGCGGCGAATGCTATCGAGCTAAAAACCTTTAACATCTATATGTTAAGAAATCTATTAGCCACTAAAGGGAAAAATACTCAGTGGTCTTGCAATTCTGGGTATTAGAATTTTGATGACGTCACTTGAAAACCAAGAATCGGATTAGATAATTTTGTTATAGTTATTAGTTATGATGGTGGCACCACAAAGATTTGGCGGAAATCCCCATTATTTGGCACATCTACATGTCATTACCAAGAACGTAGGCAGGTGCAGTTGCGTTGACTTCATTCAAGAAGTTCTTTGCCGAACATCGATAGTAACCAGCATCGACTGGGATGACCTTGTGGATTACCAACGTTCCATCTGATAACAAACGATGGCGAGGACTATTTATGATTTGAGAGCCATTCTTGTACCACCGAAATACCGGCGGAGGTGCTGCTTCTGGCTGGCATTTCAACCGGGCTTCATAACCATTATACAAGTAAAATGGACCAAATTCCACAAACTTTGGTGGCGTGGCTGCAGAGATGAAAATATCGCCGTTACCTTATTAAAAGACAAGCGTTTAGGTGCTGTCAGGCAAACATACCTAAGCATAACCCAGTGACCGACTCTTGGAAAACTTGCAATCTGATTGGCTGATAAGGTTTTTTAATGTTTGTCTAGTGTAAGCTTTTGATTAAGGACTATCATTAACCACCACATCTATTAACCACCGAACCGAATTGGACTCTACTCAGTGCTATTACCATTATTACTCAAATAAAGGACATAAAAAAAAACAGGACAAATACAGATCACTCGTACGAAAGCTAGAAAGTCAACTCTGATAGGACAAATCCTAGTCGTTAGAAAGATGATTCTGAAAGCGAGAAAGAATATGAAATCTGTCAAAAGGTTGGTAAAGTCGATCGATAATGTGAAGAATAGAGAAAACCTGAAATCTGAGGTATGTTTCAGGTTTTAACTTGGAAGCACTAAGGATTGAAAGGGCCAAATTAAAAAAAGGGTAATTACCACGAACGTGCACCCAAGTAGAAGACACAATCATTCCTAGCTTGCTCTCTGCCACACATTGGTAAACACCATCTTCCTGCAGTCTCACGTCTTTGAACTCCAACGTATTGTTTAGTACTCTTACTTTATTCCTTTGGAAAGACGAAGAGTTAAACTAAGAGCTATACTAAGAGTATTCCTTAATTGTCTTAAAGAGTTTGTTGAAATACAGGAAAAACCCCGTTAATTTGGACACCAAAGGGACACGCAAAAGTGTCCGTTTTATCGGGAGTCCGTATTAAGCGGGATCTAAGAATGAACGTCAGGCAATATACAATTTAAAAGCAACACAGAACGATAGCAAATCCCTTAATTATAACTTAAGTTCAAACTGAGGAACATTATGCTGATTCAATTAGTCAACTGCCGGTCAAACACCGCAAAGAAGACAGTTTTCATGCACGACACGAAACTATACTACTGTATTACTAATAAATATGCATTAACCTGTACAGTGGAACCCCGATACAACAAAATGCCAAGGGAGCAGTAAAATTAAATCTTTATATCGAGGAATCGTTTTTTTTAACTCCTGATATAACGATATGGCCGTAAAATAACCGAAAATATCGTTATATCGAGGTAAACCTAACAAGTAGGAGGATAAAGAGAATAATTTTGATAAAGAGGCTTAGAACACAGTTTCATTTTCGTATATCATCGTACAAAGCTGTTTACAGAAACGTTAGTGAACACTCAATAACTGTCATGTTATTGCTTTAAACTCGATATTTTGCAAATAAAATGTGACTGACAATATCGTTATAGCGGGAGGATATTGTTGACAACGTACAACTTTCGAGAACACAACTCAAACACAACACTTTATTCGCAGCCGACTCGACAGCCAACACACGGCCATGATGGCTTTCTACACACACTCTGGCGATACCGCTGACCCCCTACATTACAGGACAGAGGACTCCTGTCAACAATATTACGTTAGGTGAGCTAAATATTCATCGTTATAATGGGAATATCGTTATATCGAGGATCGTTATATCGGGGTTCCACTGTATAAAGTTTTTTTTTTTCTAATCGGGTGCAATAAGCTTTTAATCGTTACAAAGGAACAGTGTAAAGATAGGCAGTGAGCGAAAGGTATCCTTAAATAAAGCGGGGTTAACTTTGTATGAGAGCGTTTCAATTGGGTCACAGAAAAGTGTCCGTTGACTATATTAATTGGTGTCCGTATTAAGCGGGTAAGTGTTAAAGAAAATGTCATGACTTTTTTGTTGGGATAAACAAAACTGTCCATAATAAGGGAGTGTGTCCATAATGCGGGTTCCACTGTAGTAGTATCATATACTGCATGGCTAACTTACGTTGAGGCAATTATTCTGATCCCGTCCTTGTACCTTATACGCAGCCGAAGGGTCTGCAACTACATTGCAAAGTAATGTGCCATTTCCTTGTATGTCAATGGTTTTCTTTGCTGGGGGAGGGGTGTCTCCTGTCCACCGTGGAGGAACTAGATAGAGAAAAATGTTCACCTGAATGTTGTTTGTCAAAAATACATTTGTTTAAATATTTAGTCTTTCGCCTGCACACAATCTCCGCTACTGGAGAGATCAGACCCATCCCTAATCACATTGCCTATCTTTTTTTTCCTGATACACTGCCGAGGCTGTTAAAAACAATACCTTTGCGAGAGATGGACTCGTTGACAGAGCCAACTCTCTTCTAGACCTACTGCAGTTTTGGACCAATTTGTTTCTGATATCTACCTGCATAGAACTTATTTAATACATCCTTCTTTCATCTTTCGAGATAGATTTGAATACGCAAAGTTAGAGGGAAACCCTTGAACCCCAAGGGTAAAAAAAGCGTAAATAGATAAATAGCATTGTTATTTTAATTGTCATAATACATATATTATTTTATGCCTTATATCTTATAAACTATATTCCTTTGTTTATCGGTTATTTAAACCCTTATCTTTTTTGCTTGTTAACTTATATTCTATGTCATGGCTTAGTCGAAACTCTTTAGTAGACAGAAAAAAATTGTCCGTTATACAGAGATAGCTGTCCATAGATCCTTTGCATAAATGGCGTCTGCATTTGAATAACAATACAGATACATCCTAAGCCTCACGTTCACGTAAAACAATCCTTTGTCTATAAACCTCCACACGAGGCTAAGGATGTAAATATTAGTGTTATTCAAATTTGGGAGCCATTTATGCAAAGGGTCTATAGCTGCCACCTCCTCATTAATATAGCTGCGCACATGCGTAAGGTACTGGTTAAGCCGTTGGTTGGTGTCCGGGTGTCTTACTTGCTTAAAGCGTTTCTCCAAGAGTTCACGTTAATTGTGGTCTCCGTTGGAACTGTCCCTAGTAAGAGGTTCAACTTTATTTTTATTTGTTACGTAACCTCGTACCCAGGGTCTTCGTTCCCCTTTTCCAGTGGCCGGGAAGCGAGCGACCTTGGAAAGGTACAAATGGAGGTCCGAAAACATAGGACTTCCGGTTGAATTGCGCGTGCCTTGCTTTCAAAAACACGACTTGACAAACTTCTTGAAGTATTCTAGCCATTTTTTTGTCTTCAAAACCAATCAAATCGAGCCTCGAACGGAACTTTCGTAGTTCATGAGCCCGTGCCTCACAATAATTGGTAAATATCTGCAATTCTTGTGTTTTGATTGGTTAACAGGCAACGGTATGCCGGCTCATATACCATTGAAACAAACATGGTAGCTGGTGCGCGTCAACAAAAACAGCTGGGAGCTCAAATACTGCAATTCTTTGGCTGTTTTAAATGCAACAACTATTCCACTCGAGCTTGTTGGATATGAGATCATTATATGTTGGATATGAGATCTATCATCGCTTATTAAACGCGCGCTCGTGGAATAATTGTTACACACCATGGCTACTTTTTCTTTTCTAAAAAGGTTTTGATGGCTTGATCTTCCAGGATCTGAGACTTTGTGCATATTGCTCATTGGCCTTTGCAAGTAAGTACACAGGTAAAGCAAACTAATTCTCTCCCAACTCGCTAATGTTCAAATGGTAACACGTTTTACAATTGTAACGTAATTTACCTTCTACTTTCAAGTTTATTGTGTAAACTAAAGGTGTCCCGCTATTTTCTGAATTTTCAGCCTCACAAGTGTATATATCTTGGTGTAGGTCCCTCTTCACGTTGGCAATATTGAGAAGTCTTCCGTAAAAGGCATCCGGGATCTCAAAGGAATTTTGACCGTGCATAATTCGTTGCCCATTTTTCTTCCAAGTTATCGTTGGTACAGGTCTGCAAGTTATGATAGATGTATAATCATATGTTATTAAGAGCAAGTTTGTAGAAGAATCGAACAAAAATTGTTTTTTTGCGGCAATTCTTAAAATACAGGGATTTCGCTCATCTTCTGCATGAAGGTAGTCCTTATTAAAACTAAAAACGTTATGTTGTTTTTTTCTTCAAATATTTTTATTTTTCTGAGAAAAACGAAATTTTTGATTTGACATCTAGACTCGTCTAGACTCGATTGAGAGGGTACAAATTGGGTTGAAAATTGACCATTTTCAATCGATTCGTTTGTCAAAACCATCACGCGCAGAAAAAAATAAATACAACCGGTCTATTGCATGACTCTTCCTTGTCCAAATAAGCATAGTTTCAAGAGTTTTGGTTTAATCTAATTATTTTACGGTAAACAAAACCAGACTATTCTCACGCGAAATGAAAGTCGGTCGGTCAAAAGAATCGTCATTTTCACTATGTGCCTTATCTCAGAATTCCTTGAGATAAATATATTTCAACTGTAGAAGGATGATACTTTCAAAATATTAAAAGTTTTGTCTGGGTAAATGATTAAGCACTTGTCAAAAAATTATTCAAAATCGTACAAAAACGACACAAAATCACGCAAGCTTACGAATGCGTGACCAAAAGTACTACCACCGTATTTGTTCTTTACATCAATTTAGTCGCAACACTAGCAATACCAAGGCATAAATCATAATAAATATGTTCACCTTTGCTTGATTATGCTATCCTGTCCCATGCAATACGTTTTTTTCCTGTCAGTTCTTCAATGGCTTTCCGTTCAGTTCGCAGGCCGCTTGTCGAATCCGTCTGCGACTGGTGAATTTGAAGCAACCACCGATACGAGTTTAACCAAATATGTATCGTCATGATTAACGAGCCCTTTTGTGTTACTTGATTAAGCCATATTTCAGGTTATAGCCGGCAAAGCGTTTTCGATAAGCCACTTTGCAGTGCCTGTTGGCACCGTTATTATTCGAAGTGAAGTATAAATTTGCATACTTTCGAGACAAGCGTGACAGTTTTTTTATACTTAGGGGGTGGGGTGAGGGAAGGGTCTTAAATTTTTAAATGAATCAATGGTTTGAAAACGTTTGGGAATTAATTGTCACAAACTCGTATTTGCTACGTGATTTACTTTACTTATAAGTTCTGCTTACGCTCAAAATCAAAGAGAGAAAAACCGTAAAAGTATTGACAAAAAGCCGCTGTCAGGAAAAAGTGTTGTAATCTATTAAATTTAGACTTTCTAAAAGTCGTTTGCTTCTCGTCTCCGGTTTGGTAGTAGTCTATAATCTACTAATTGCTGGTTGCTCCTTCTATAAAAACCAAAATGTATATTCATATAATTCAGTTATGTACTTCGTTATTCTCCAAAACAACAAAGTAAAATAATTGACCTTGTGTGTGCGAGAATTCACGTTGTTTATTTTTAGGAGACGAGACTAATGTAATTTACTAAACTCGATTATAGATGTTTGAATGATTTCTTTTTTCTCACGAACCATTTGTGGAGCAACCGGCACAACAAAGTCCCCGTAAAGTGCTTTTTCCTTCAGTTGTCTGGTAAACTGTTGGAAAACTCCACATGTTCTCGCTGCACTTGGTGTACTCATGGACGTTTCTTGTTCTTTTAAAACGATAATTGGCAGTCCTTGCTCGTATGATCGACGCGATAAAGGTAAATTAATAACCGAGGTCCCTTTGCTGTCATGTAACAAAGATATAGAAAATCATAAGTCCCTCTGGTCTTTTGCTGGTGTTAATGGCGAACAGGAACTTATTCTCCTTAGAGAAGGTATCTTTAACAAGCAACAGGATGTTAGCGCTTTTACTATCTGTCCCTTTCATCGATCCGAGCTTGGAATTATGGGATGGCGAAAAAGTTCCAGTACATGCAAAGTTCCTCACGAGATTGCTTATCACAGTAAAGGGAAGACTTCTAAAGGAGATAGAGGTGTAGGAAGAGAAATATCAAATGTAATATTCCAGAAAACTGGTATCCTTGTTCCCGTGGGGTCAGGTATGACGTTGTGAAATTCTTCTACATCCCCATGTGAAATACGGTATTATTTATAGTCGTGTCTCGTTTATTTCACTGCTTTAAATTGAATTATTGTTCTGTGGATGCTTCCTTCCGTTAGCAGTTTACTAAACGGTAAAACGATTACTTACAGAACAGTGGTCAGTAGACATTTCTAATTATTTCATTCTACAAAGAAATATCCGACTCAAAATTATTTCATTTCAAACGCCAAACTTTCTGTTTGTATCGAGAGGAGACAGAACCGGGACCTAGTGTGTCATCTGTTGCCTTAGCTGAAAAAAAGGAAACAGCGCCTTGATCGTTTGTTAAAAAAACAGCAACACTAACAAGAAGAAAATGGTGATTGTCCCTTTTTTTTTCTCATTTTGAGCAAATCACGTAGTAAATACGAGTTTGTGACAATTCATCTCCAAACGCTTTCAAACCATCGGTTCAGCTAAAAATTTAAGACCCTACCCCCACCCCACCCCCTTAAGTATAAAAACTGTCACGCTTGTCTCGAAAGTATGCAAATTTATACTTCACTTCGAATAATACACGGTGCCAACGGGCGCTGCAAAGTGGCTTATTGAAAGCGCTTTGCTGGCTTTAACCTGAAATATGGCTTAATCAAGTAACACAAAAAGGGCTCGTTAATCATGACGATACATATTTGGTTAAACTCGTATCGGTGGTTGCTTCAAATTCACCAGTCGCAGACGGATTCGACAAGCGGCCTGCGAACTGAACGGAAAGCCATTGAAGAACTGACAGGAAAAAAACGTATTGCATGGGACAGGATATCATAATCAAGCAAAGGTGAACATATTTATTATGAATCATGCCTTGGTATTGCTAGTGTTGCGACTAAATTGATGTAAAGAACAAATACGGTGGTAATACTTTTGGTCACGCATTCGTAAGCTTGCGTGATTTTGTGTCGTTTTTGTACGATTTTGAATAATTTTTTGACAAGTGCTTAATCATTTACCCAGACAAAACTTTTAATATTTTGAAAGTATCATCCTTCTACAGTTGAAATATATTTATCTCAAGGAATTCTGAGATAAGGCACATAGTGAAAATGACGATTCTTTTGACCGACCGACTTTCATTTCGCGTGAGAATAGTCTGGTTTTGTTTACCGTAAAATAATTAGATTAAACCAAAACTCTTGAAACTATGCTTATTTGGACAAGGAAGAGTCATGCAATAGACCGGTTGTATTTATTTTTTTCTGCGCGTGATGGTTTTGACAAACAAATCGATTGAAAATGGTCAATTTTCAACCCAATTTGTACCCTCTCAATCGAGTCTAGACGAGTCTAGATGTCAAATCAAAAGTTTCGTTTTTCTCAAAAAAATAAAAATATTTAAAGAAAAAAAACAACATAACGTTTTTAGTTTTAATAAGGACTACCTTCATGCAGAGGATAAGCGAACAATTTTTCATAGCATTACCGGACGTTGTCGGATTCTTCTAGAAATCTCCTCTTAAGCTTTAATAACACAACCATAATATTGTTATTTTTATAACCTTCTTGTTAGTTCACAAAATCTGCTATTCAGCAACTACACCGACTCGCCATTTTTTACCAAACATGGAAATAGACGCGCGGGATGTTTACAGTTTTGTTTGTCGCAGAAGAAGTTTTTGTAAATATGGAAAACAATTTTTATTATTGTAAAAGTAACTGAATGGTCACAGAGTAAGGGTAGTAAATTTGCATACAAGCCGTAATATCATAGGCTGAACCCGTGCTGATAACATTTTTCTTACTTTTATTTCTAGAAATATCTAGAACATTCAAAAGTACAGTATTCTAGCCTGTGAAAAGGCTCCGGCTGAAAGGACCGAGAGAGAACTATTAGCGGACCGAGTAGGAACTAGGGTGCCTTTTTACACGCTACAGTATTCAGAGAAAAGCGTCCGATAATTAGCAATTAGACGGCAAGCCCAAGGCTTCTATCGGCTGGTTGTTGTCTAGGGGGCAAAGCTTTGAGTCATCTATCAAAAGTCGAAGGAAATCGACATAGAGCTGACGAATTGTTTTGCATAAACTAGAGATCGATCTTCTTAAAAAAAGTTTAGTGAAAATAGTTTATTTGTAGTTTTGCTTCGTGATTTTACTTGCACGCTTCTAAGGCAGTCTGTCGACACCACCTTTGCTTTGCCAATCATACCAGTCAGATTTCGAGATAGCCCAACATTTTTCCATGGTCTGCTCTCTTATGTTTAATACTTACCTTTTGGACATTAGGATCCTTATCAGAAGTTTTATAGGGTCATTATCAATATGATAAAACTACCTTCCATGCATTCCTATAGACCATAGAAATGACGTCATAGACCTCTTTATCTTCGTTGTTTTTCTGTCCTATTTCAGATCACACCTTGGGTAGCGTACTAATTAGAGGCCTGTGTTTGTTCAGGCTAGACATAGACACTTACCTTCCAACACCCAAACAGTATAGAGCTTTGTTTCTGCCCTCAGTGGCTCTTTCAATACTATTTGGTACCGCTTTCCAGTAAGGTGACATTTTGGTATTAGGATCCACCATGTCTGTAGAAAAAATTATAACATACAGCGTCTCATACAATAACGTTACAGATCGACATAAAGAAACGACCTCCAATTTTAGCAACCTCCCGCGTACATCCGTAACTCAATAGTGTACGCTATGGCGTTTTTTATTTGTTAAATAGTATAACATTGTTCAATCAGGAAAAAACGTCAAACCACAGGTGGCCCAAGCATGAAATTTGAATATATTGAAGTAAAATGGCGGCCTTTAAAAATATAAGAGTTTATATGGGTTTTAAACGGAAAAATTTTGAGCGATAAATAAAAGCGCAAATTCTAAATAAAGTTGACGGAACATGAAATAGTGTCGTTTGCTTTTGTTACAGCGTAATTTCAAGCCATTTAGAGCTATTTTACGTCGATTTACTGTAACATGTTTATCGTACATAATAATATGACAAGGTAGGAAACCTTGGTCGCTACTGGCGTGCGACATGTGTTCAAATTGGCTCGAATTTCGCACACAAAAAAAGCTACCACTTATATTCTGACTTCAAATATCAATGAGAGGATGATAAGCGAATGCGTTTCTAAAACGTGCTTGCTCCTACCTCGTCATTCTCAGCAACTAGCCGCTTTTGAAATTCCAAAACCAGAAAATCGCCGCCATATAGTCCGTGACTCCCACGACAGAAACGAAATGGCCCAAAATAGACTGGACTCCAGTCAAATTGATCCCAACAGAGAGGGGCACGGTATTTGTGATCGCGTATCAAGTTGTTTCCACAACCACACGGTGAGGACGACATTTGCGCCTCGTCGCAGCTTCCACGCGTGACAGCATGCCTTCGGAACGTGAAATCACGTATTTGGAGACAATGTTTTTAAATTACTTTCACGATGCCCGAAATACCACTTTAAATAATAATTGCGCAGCTTAATTCCTCGCCCCACAAAATTTCGAAATAGTTTCTTCACAAGAAAAGATCTTCCTGTCCCAGCTTGCCCGAAGTAAACGCATTATACCCGCGGACCACCACTTTGTAAATTCTGTTTATTTGTGCCAACAGAATTTGCAGAGTCAAAAGGAAATTTGCGAAGTGATCTTTTTGCAGCCTTTCACTGAGTAGAAAAAAAATTATATTTACTTTGAAAAAATACCAGCAAAATGCGTAATAGTGCAAATAGGATTTTTGTCATAGAGTAAATAAAAAGAGCGCTATTGAGCGCATCATAGCACAAGAGCTCACAAGGGTGCTAGTTCAGTGCATTCCAGACTGACTTGTTTTCTGCATAAATTGGCCATTTCTTATATAATTAGCGGTATTTATAATAACATGTTAGGCTTCAATTACACGTTCACAGTCTTGTAAACATTGTTATTATATGGCTACAATAGTACGCGCGCTCTGATTGGCTGCTGAGCGGGCATTATTTTCTTGTAATGACCGGGCATTATGAAAATTTTACTCGGCTCGACGGTTTTTTGAGTTGTGAGTAAAAGCTACTAGCGAGGGGGGCAAAAACAACAAAAAATGCCAACAAAATATGACTATCTTTTCAATAACTGAAAGAAAAATATAAGCATACCGATATTTCTTTAGTAGGAGCGACGAAGAGAGCCACAGAGAGCGAGTTTTACCTCCAGTGTTTTTTCCCTTGATTATACTCTTTTTGAATAGTACTTAAAGGCCATATAATAAATAACTTATTAACCTCGTCCGTTCGGTCATTACAGGGCAATCTCAGACCTCGGCCGTGATGTATTGACCTCGCTATCGCTCGGTCAATACATCAAGGCCTCGGTCTGAGATTCCCCTGTAATGACCTCACTCTCGGTTAATAAGTAGTATTTAATTATTTTGAGACAAATAATGTCATTACTAAGAACCTAGGTTTTTTCAAGTTAGCCTAAACAGGTTCTTAATTATATAAATGATATTTAGTGTAAAATTAGGCTAACTAGGTTCTTAATTAGGTTCTTAACTTTTGTTCAAGAAATAAATTAGAATTTTTAAATGATCTGGTCTTTAATGTCCAATAACTGTGATTTCATAAGGTTCATCTCTTCATCTCAGTTAATAATTATATTCAAGGAGGACAAGTTTTATGTAACTATGCTGTAACTATAATGTGTAGAGACTGTGTTATAAATAAATATTTGAGAAGATTTTTTTAATTCTATATTTTTGAGAAGATTATTATTTTCGTTTTTGAAAATAAGAACCTGTTTTAGAATTTTAGCCTAAAATGGTTCTTATGTGAATGGTGCTTAGAAACGAAACTGTAGCCTAACAGGTTCTTAAATGTTAGGTTCTTATACGCGGGTTTTTACTGTAGTGGACAAAACGTTTATCATCGCAAAAAGTAAAGACTTGTATTTATTTTCATCAGATTTCGGTATTTATTCATTTTTTACTGTATAAAAAAACGTTTAAACTGCAGTTGTGTTCACTAGGTTGTTGTTCACTTGTAAATGAAAGCAAAATTGCAAATAATCGTCGGCGAGCAAAACAAAAAAAAGAAAAGAAATAATTATGGTCGTAGGTGCTGCAAATTGTCACACGTGGAAGCCGCGACGAGGTGCAAGTGTCGTCCTCACCGTGTGGTAGTGGAAACAACTTGATGCGCGAACAAAAGTAGCGTGCCCCTCTCCGTTGGGGATCAATTTGACTGGAGTGCAGTCTATTTTGGGCCATTTCGTTACTGTCGTGGGAGTCACGGACTATATGGCGGCGATTTTGAGCTGGTTTTGGAATTTCAAAAGCGGCTAGTTGCTTAGAATGACGAGGTAGGAGCAAGCACGTTTTAGAAACGCATTCGCTTATCATCCTATCATTGGTATTTGAAGTCAGAATATAAGTGGTAGCTTTTTTTGTGGGCGAAATTCGAGCCAATTTGAACACATGTCGCACGCCAGTAGCGACCAAGGTTTCCTACCTTGTCATATTATTATGTACGATAAACATGTTACAGTAAATCGACGTAAAATAGCTCTAAATGGCTTGAAATTACGCTGTAACAAAAGCAAACGACACTATTTCATGTTCCGTCAACTTTATTTAAAATTTGCGCTTTTATTTATCGCTCAAAATTTTTCCGTTTAAAACCCATATAAACTCTTATATTTTTAAAGGCCGCCATTTTACTTTAATATATTCAAATTTCATGCTTGGGCCACCTGTGGTCAAACTTGCAAGATTCCGATAAATACGATCGAAATATATATAGGAATATCGCACTTTTCGTTTTTTTAAGTGAAATTTCCAATAACAACTATTTAGCTGTTTCATAAAGTTAGTAAAGTCGAACAAACGCGTCGAACGTGTACAGAAGACCTGATGTCTAGTTATTCTCGACATTCAAACTTGTTCTTGGCTTCAGCACATAAACATATCGAAAGTATTTTTTTTACCTGGTAGGCGCTTCTTTAGCATAAAAAGTCCAGAAAGATAAAAGGTGTTTGCTCCCTGTACTTTACAGCTGATTCCTTTTAATGTTGCAATCTCATCAACATCCATCTGGGTAACATACATGATCAACAGTTCACCATCTGGTGAGACGATTCGGTGAGGGTCTCGTTTGAATGGAATGCCATCATAATTCTCCCAGCTGTAGCTAGCGCCGTAGTTTGGCTTGTGTGGAGGACAACGAACGCTGAAAGATTGTCCCAGATCTACAATGATCTTTCTCCCATTTACTTGACTAGCAAAACCTCCGACATCTGACATAAAGAAAACGAAATTTGTTAAGGACTTGTACATTCACCTTTTAAAACACAACACTGTTGCTATGTTTCGTGTATGACAACGCTTCAGAGCTAACTTCCTTGTATGGGCCTCGATCTTGCATCTTCCCGGGGCATAATAAACGCGTGCATATTTAAAACAAGGTGTTGTAACTAAGCTAAGTGCTGAAGGGAGAATCTAGAGAGAGCATATACAGGGGAGACCCCCCCCCCCCCCCCCCCTTGAGATGACCAGCGGCTTCGTATTCGCAGTTAAAATTTGTTTATGTCACCAGTCAGTTACGCCATTCCTTAGTGGTTCACCCTCTCCTTAGAAAAATCCTAGATCCGTCGCTCCCAAGTGGTCTAATTATAAATTTTCGTGATTGACACTTGATATTAACGCACCTAACGAAAGGGAATTGAACCAGAATGGACAAAGGTCTATGGAGGAATTTTCCCTCTCTGTGTATTGCGTAATTATCTCTCGGAATGTGGAGTTATTTCTCGGAATTGTGAAATTAGAAATTATATCTGGGAATCTAGGAACGTGTTCAAATAAAGAGCATAGATGGATTGACACAACACAAGGTAATTATATCTTTGCATCTTAGCTCCCGCAGAGCTTTTTGACCTTTGTTTACTAAGCAACTTCGTGTATGAATTGAAATTTAAAGTAATAATAATAATCTCTCACATGTTACAGCAACTTGAAGCTTCCTGCTGAATGTTTCTTTGTTGGTGACGGTATCTTTGACAAAACACTGGTAATTCCCAGTATCGTCAGCTTCAAGATATTCTCCAGTTAAAGAACCATCCTCGCCAAGTTTATACTTAGCACCCTGGAAAAAAACTATGTCAGTTTCATTATGTTGCCATCTCCATTGTAGTGGATTTGAGCCCGAGGCCTCGCAAGGGAGTCTAAAGCCCGCGTTTAGACTTGCGTCATACTTCTTGCCAAATTTTACTTCATCTGGCGCAACCAGATCGTGTGATAAAAACTTTGTGATCTGTGGAGGATGAGGGTATTGCCCTAAGAAAATAAAAATGCAGATTGAGAATAAACAGTTAATGTTGCTGAAAATAATAGAAAAGAAGGTACGACATGAAAGGGCAATATCTTTAGATGGTGATTTTTTTTTTTTTTTTTTTTTAATGCAACACATAAAGACATAAAACAAAAACTTACACTACTTACAATATTAATCAACTAATTTTACAGTCATCTCACTAAGAACTTACACTATTTACTATACAGACAATATTATATGCTACGTTACCTTTTACAAAGAGTAATTAAGAATTACTGGATACATCGTCAATACGAATAGTAATAATGATAATAACAATAATAGTGCTAATAAAACAATCTTTCTGTCGATTAAGGGTTTCCATTTATTATAGTAGACCTCATGTAGATTAGTACGTGTTGCTATTTGTTTTTCTATTTCAGCTTTGCTTATCACTAATGTTTGATAAACACTTAAAGATAGTGGTTCTTCATTGATACTACAGCAGTATATATACATACATACATACATACATACATACATACATACATACATACATACATACATACATACATACATACATACATACATACATACATACATACATACATACATACATACATACATACATACATACATACATGCATGCATGCATGCATGCATGCATGCATGCATACATACATACATACATACATGCATAGTCTTTTGTTGAGGCAGGTCTCGTAAGGCAACCATAAAGGCTGGTGTGGACGTGCCATTAAATAATACACTAACTAAACATATAACTATTAATGCAAAAGAAATATAAAAAGAGAATTAAAAATATATGAAATCAGAATCCTTGGAATTAATCAGGCAAGCCTCTTTCTCAAACTGAATTTGGTCTATAGATCTAGAGGCACGTTTAAGAGTAGCTTTGAAAAGCTTTAAGGAGGCAGCGTTTCTGATGTTTCTCGGGATTGAGTTCCATACAATATATATAGTATTTGGCGAGTAGCAAGAGATAATTAGTTAACTTGTTGAGTTTGTCGTTACCAATAATACCGTACAAGATTTTGACAGTCGACAACTCTAGTTTTATTGACGTGTGAGTCTCGTACCAGTCTAGAAAAGCATTCCAGAATTCAGAGACCGCTGGACATGGGACCAGCATATGCCTCAAATCCTGTTTTGTATTTAAGCATAAATAGCAACGATCGCTGTTTGCGAGTTTAGCTTTAAACAGCTTGCTTTTCGTAAAAACTATATTATGTAAAATCTTGTATTGGAACATGGTTAATTTTGTTTCTTTGGTGATAGAGAATGCTAGGTTAAAATATTTTTTTACTTGGTCTGAGGCTAACCCATAGTCGATGAGGCGTTGTTTGGCGGTGGGTTCTTCAAAAAGCGTTAACAAAACTATTGGGAATAGTTTTAGTTGTAAGAGTTCTCAAGTTTTGAGACTGTTTTCAAGAGGTTCTTGGGGTGGATCAGTTTGCCTTATTGACCTTTTATATTCTTTTGGGATGGCGTTTATTACTCCATAATAAGTCAAAAAATTAGTTTGCAGCTGGTATCGGAATTTGAATTCTTCAAAGGTGAGGAAATTTAGATTTGGGTCGAGAAGGTGTTCTAAAGTTGAAATTCCTTTATCGAACCAAGTGGTCATATAATCATTTTCTTTGTATATCGATTTGTGTTGTCCTGCATATTTTTAAACTCAAACCAATATTGCAGCATTTTTTCATAAAATAGTGGTAGCTCGTTAAGGCAGATATCTTTAATGTTATAGTTACAGAGTGAAAGGAAGGTGAACCCTCCTAAGTGCGATGTAGCTTCGTTAGGAATAACGGTCCATGCTGAATTCCTGTTCATATGAAACGCTTTATCCAAATGCATTTTAAAGCTTTGTTCATTAAAGCAAAATCGATCATGTTCAGACCTCCATTTTCGCGGTCGCCTACAATTGTGCTTTTTTTAATTTTGGCTATTTTGTTATCCCAGATGAAGTTAAAGGTGATTTTGTTTACCTACTCGCAAAATTTTTCCGGAACTGGTAATACCGATGCGTTGAAAATGAGCTTTGAAAGACCTAAAGATTTAACAATATTGATCTTGCCTAATAGCGTTAGTCTCCGTCTCTTCCAAATATTTAGAGTATTCTCTAAAACATCTAGTTTTTCATAAAAGTTGAGTTTATCACTTATTTTTTTTTTGGAGTTTGAGAAGTGTATCCCTAGAGCGAAAACAGAGTCTTTTGGCCACTTAAGGTTAAACGGGGTGTCTTTTCTCTTTTTCCATTTTCCCAGCCACATTGCTTCTGACTTTGTCTGATTAATTTTTAGACCTGAGCATTTTTCAAACAAATCTAGGAGCTCCAGAAAAGCACTCATTGGTTTCAGATTTTTAAGAAAGACAGTAGTGTCATCCGCATACTGTGTCATTTTAATTTCGCGGGCTCCTACTTTAATTCCTTCAATTTTAGAGTTTTGTTTAATTGCAAGCGCAAGAATTTCAATACCCAGGACGAAAAGCATGCCTGATAGTGGGTAACCCTGTCTAACACCTCGCTCAAGCAGGAAAAAGTCTGAGGCAAAGCCATTGTTTGTGACACAGCTAGTTACGTTGCAGTAAAATGTTTCTATCCAGTTTTTGAAGTCAGGTCCAAAATTATACTTATCAAGAACTTTAGAAAGAAAGTTCCATTCCATAGAATCAAATGCTTTTTCAAAATCGAGGAAAACGGCAAGTCCGGGCAGATTTTTTGTTGCGGTGTAACTAATAATATCACTAATAAGTCTTACATTTTCTCCAATATACCGTCCCTTGATATAGCCGATTTGATCAGCGTTTATCATAAGAGGTAACACGCTTTCTAATCTTTTTGCAATTGCTTTTGTGGCAATTTTATAATCTGTATTTAAAAGTGAGATGGGTCTTTAGATCACCTTTAGATGGTGGTGATGATGATGATGATGATGATGATGATGATGATGATGATGATGATGATGATGATAAAACCGCCCCCTGGTTAGCTCAGTTGGTAGAGCGTCACTGCTGTGCGGGAGGTTAAGAGTTGGAACCCCCCAGACCGAACCAACATTCAGAATCTTAAAATAACTGAGGAGAATGTGCTGCCTTTGTAATTATATCTGCTAATGGTTAGGCATTCGTTAGTAGTCCTTTTGGAAAAGGAAAATAAACCGTAGTCCCATCTCCTGTATCCTCATTCTTATAGTAGGGGACGTTAAAGAACCCACACGCTATTCGCAATTGAAAGAGTAGGGAACAAAGCTCCCGGTGTTGTGGCCTGGCCTTTGTGTGGAGTAAATAACAGATGTGTACATCGCAGTTGAACACATGCATACAAATGCACTATGTAAATGCATTGTCATTATCATTAAAGTCCTAGTGAGGTGTGCCTAAATTTAAATATCACACATTACTTTTATGCGTTAAAGATTACTGCTGTGCGTAAAATTACCACATATCGGCGCTGCGAAGAGCGAAATCCAAACTAATAAACCAGTTCGCAACATCGCAATTGTCAAGCACCACGTCTGGTATCTATAAAGAAACAAACAAACGGTTATTTTAAATATATTATATTTAATCTAACTGCTCTTCTTGGAGTACAAACATCGTGGGAAACGAGTACAAATATCTCAAGAAATGTGTACTCCACAAAAGTCCGGTTTTTTTAGTGGTTCCGTGAGGTCCTCCTATTCGCCCCCACCTGCACCCCGAATTCGAAATAAAAAGTATAAAGTCGGTATTTGATGAACAAACAATGATAGATAATCACTCTTCTTATTAGACGCTTTGGTGGGTAGTATCACTGTACATTTTTACTGGTCACTTTTTACGTTTTTGGAGCCCACCAAAATACTGCATTTCTGTGAAATCCCATGTACCGAAGCCAAGAACGCGTTTAAATATCGAGAATGACTAGACATCACGACTTCTGTACACGTTCGACGTACTTAGCTAACTTAATAAAACTGTAAAATAGTTGTTCTTTAAAAATTTCAAAAACGTAAACTTGCTGGAGTCCGATATATATTTTGATCTACGATCCTCATCAGTCGTCCACTATTTTGTAGTTTAATTATGTTAGCTAAGTGCGTCGAACGTGTACAGAAGACGTGATGTCTAGTTATTCTCGACAAAATACTGTAAGACTCGTAAAAATATACAGCAATACTATACACTTAAATGTCTAATACTGAAGCGTTATTCCAAGGTAAAGACAAAAACTTGACTATTCGTTCCACAATATGTTAGTTCAGGAGGACAAAACGAAGCTGTTCCACAGAAAAGCTGTTCTTCATGCACTTTCCAGCTGGATGAGAAAAAAACATTGAAACCATCTGGTTGGCTTTTTTTTAATCAGCTGTTTTCTTGCTTTATAAAGTATATATAACATGTAAAATTTTTATGAAACTCTAATGACTCGTTCGTTAGAAATCGTGCGTTTTCTCAGCCAGCTGGGAAGTGCATGAAGAACAGCTTATCTGTGGAACAGCTTTGTTTTGACCCCGTTTTGTCCTCCTGTTAGTTGAGCAGCCAGTCTTTGAAATAAAGAATCTGGACTGACGTCTGGCCTTGTTTCTTTCGCCATTTGTGGGGAAAAAAAAGTTCAGAAAGACGTGCAGAAATTGAAACGGTTAATATCTTGTTCGATGTTCGATTAGTTATGTTGGATTACCGATCGCGAACTCAATCGAATTCAAACAAAGAATTAAAGGGAACGTGTCACGGATTTTAGCCAAACTTAGGCATAGGAAATGACCATCAATTTCTTTAAAATATATAAAATAACCTCTTAAAACAGTGAAGGAGTATTTAAATAACACACCAATGCAAAAGAAGGTACGGATGGCCAAAAGTGTCGAAGATTGAAACGGATTGCGATATAGGTTTTTGAAATATGGTCCGGCGAAACAGTTTTCAAAGTTAGTCTTGTCTACTTGTTACTTCAAGTTATAACGCCTGGGAAACACATTTGGTTGCAATAAAGCTATGGTTTTATTTGACAAAATTTAATAACATTAAATTAACTTAACGGTGACACAGTCCCCATAAGCTGATTTAGTTTGATTAACGTTTCGTTCAATATTTTTTTTCGATTAGATACGTGAGGCACATACCTTATAATCGGTGGAGTGATTCTTGACTGAGTAATTTTCTTGGCAAAGATGTCTTATAAAATAGAGTAAAAATCTGGAACACTTGGAAAATAACTGACTGAAACAAGCTAACATACATTGGCTTCTAATACAAATAAACAAGGAAGTTTTAGTGACGCATATCCCGTAAAGTAAGTTACTTAGCAAATGACGTCTTTTAATAATGCTTGAAAATTCACGGCACGTTTTGTGAATCTGGCCATAGTCTTTTAAAATAGTTATTGTCAGTCAATTCTGTTTTGTTTGTCTTTACTAACGTCAAACCGGAACGCAAATTAGCGAGTAAACGCGCAATGTCTAAGAAATAATCAAGTGTAAAAAAGGGCATGTACTTAAAACCAAAACGAAACGATACCTAGCCAACGTGTACACGAAAGCTGACCTTAAGCAAACCGGAGTGAAAGCTAACCGCAAGCAGACCGGAGTAAAATATAGGCTAGCTTCGTTTCGTTTCGGTGCACCTGGTTTCATTTCGTTTCGTTTCGGGTTTCAGTATATGTCGTAGAAAAGTGTTTAAAAAATATTCATCAATGACAAGAACAGTGAGAACTGAGAGAAGGAGTTACATATTTAAACAAATGTTTATCACGTTTACGTGACCAAAAGACAGGAAGTTTAATATCTAGTTCCTCTGAATACGCAAGTTATAAGTTCTAAAGGTTAAGTGTAAGGAAAAATGTCATCACGTCTTAATGAAGTAGACGGTTTTCAATCGAAATTATACGTAGCAAGAACGTGACTAAATTGCTCCTTAACTTTATTTCTGTTGACTGTCACAGTATTGTACTTTTTGGAAGTTTTACTGCAAAACCCAACTATGTCATTACGTGAGTAATTTAAAAACCCTTTTACGAGGTGCCTTTTTCCTGTTTCATATAGGGACGCCAGGGATTTTAGGCATACGGTGTGCAGAGGTTAAGCAGACGTTCGTGGGGAGAAACGCGTGACGAGCCGGTCTGCGTAGGAGGCTAAGGCAAGGCTGTATCAGTTGAATATATCAAATAACAACCTACGCAGGAGCGATATAAATCGATGTAATAAGTTAATTCATCGGTAATCGACTATGAATCAATAATCGTACCAAGTACGATTCGTTTTTAAAGTGTTTAAAAAAAGGGCATGTATGGAAACTTGTTCGTACCAAACATCAAATACCTCCCCCTCAAAAAGTTCAAAAATGAAGTTAAACTTAACATCTTACAGAAATACTGCCAACATTAATGAGTGTTCATCTGGCACCTAGTAGTTACTTAATATTTAATACTTATCTTCCTTATTTAGCTTTTATACATATTTTTTTTTCTATCTATGTTTGTGTTAGCTTTAACGTTTTTCATTAACCGCTTTTTTCCTTTGCTTTATTGCCAACCACCTCCTTAGTATTAATGTAATTTAACTTCACTCAGCTCGATAAGCTTTTTAGTTTTTCTGAGTGTTATTACCATATTCTGTTTTAATTATATTATATATATATATATATATATATATATATATATATATATATATATATATATATATATATATATATATATATAACCAACAAATGGAGTGAAATTCTCATCTGCTACAAAGTGCTCAATAGCTGAACTAGAGCGGTGAATAACAGTAAAATCTCAAGAGTTAGTTTATATGGTCATTTATTCGCTACTCTGAGTTTCATGCCTCGTGCGAGGCAATCATCAGGCGACTGCCAGAAAAAACGGTTACATTCAAAGATATTTGAAAATTCAGAACAATACAATACATTGCGTGTCATATGTCACGTCACGCGAGAACTTTATCACTAGTTAAAAAACGTTTTTCAGTAAGAATTCCCTAGAATGTCTGCAACACGATACAAGCTCATTTCTGCTGTTCAGAGTTGACATTTCCGGTTTACATAAAATGAAAAATTTCTCCCACAAACACAAATTACATCTCTTGGTTACATTCGAATAAGACCTAGCCTGTTTAACTTTGCGCCACTTGATGTCATACTTTACTTTCTGATCTTTCAGGCTCCAGATATACTTACTTAGTTCAGTGGCGTGTTTATACCGCTCATTTCGAAAAGAACATACATGATTACGGTATCTTAATTTAAACGTAGTGTCACATAGCCCGATGTATATATATTTTATGAAGTGGGTTAGATTTGGGGAAGCGTTTATCAATAAGTGAAAGGAACCAGACACCCCGCACACGAAAAAACAGACAGCGCAACATCCTATGGTTTAATCCACCATATAGCAAGAACGTGGAAACAAACGTCGGCAAATGCTTCCTTTCACTTATTGATAAACACTTCCCCAAATCTAACCCACTTCATAAAATTTTTAACCGTAACACAATCAAATTAAGCTACAGCTGCATGGGCAACATCAAAACAATCATATCTAACCATAACAAAGCTGAAATTAACAAATCCACCAGTACTAATGACCAAACGAAAAATTGCAATTGCCGGAAATCTAGCACGTGTCCTATGGATGGAAATTGTAACATTGAAAGCATTATTTACCAGGCCGAAGTCACCACACCAACCACGAAGGAAACATACATCGGGCTATGTGACACTACGTTTAAATTAAGATACCGTAATCATGTATGTTCTTTTCGAAATGAGCGGTATAAACACGCCACTGAACTAAGTAAGTATATCTGGAGCCTGAAAGATCAGAAAGTAAAGTATGACATCAAGTGGCGCAAAGTTAAACAGGCTAGGTCTTATTCGAATGTAACCAAGAGATGTAATTTGTGTTTGTGAGAGAAATTTTTCATTTTATGTAAACCGGAAATGTCAACTCTGAACAGCAGAAATGAGCTTGTATCGTGTTGCAGACATTCTAGGAAATTCTTACTGAAAAACGTTTTTTAACTAGTGATAAAGTTCTCGCGTGACGTGACATATGACACGCAATGTATTGTATTGTTCTGAATTTTCAAATATCTTTGAATGTAACCGTTTTTTCTGGCAGTCGCCTGATGATTGCCTCGCACGAGGCATGAAACTCAGAGTAGCGAATAAATGACCATATAAACTAACTCTTGAGATTTTACTGTTATATATATATATATATATATTCTTTCTTCTTCTTCAAAGCAATGTATCTAGGTACTTTCTGGTAATAAAGTTGTTGTTGTTGTTGCTTTTTGCTTTAAATTATGCGCAATAGTCTAAAGCTTCGAACAGCCAATGCTGCCAGCAAAGCGCGTCATAAACAATGCTGCCAGCAAAGCGCGTCATAATCTGCATAATCAACCAATTTCCGCGATGATTTTTTTGCCTTATAATGTAAATTAGGCACGTGTTTTCTGAAGGGGGCGAACAAGCTTAAATGGACCAATTTCACTTGGTTCCTTATCGTGTCTGACAATTCTTTCTCAACTATTTCGACGAGCCGATTTTCCTAAAAACAGCATCATTTCACATTGTTTGCCCCCTAGCGGAGCGGACAACGTGGTTAATATAATATGAAAACCATCATGGCAGTTATCGGGAAATATATATGGTTATTGACCAGGCGGAGGATGGAGGAATTGTCGCGTATGACCGAGACGAAGTCGAGGTCCACGAAAAAGACGAGGCCACCGCGATCGAACAAGCGGTCAAAAAGGATTTATTATATGACTTTTTCGAGAACTGAAAAGGAAGCCAGTTGCATGCACGTTCAATGCGCACGCTAACGAGTGACTGTCAAATTTTTGAATGAATCGAGACGAAATAAAACGACGCTACAACAGCGAAATTTACCTCTTTTTAACCCTCAAAAGGATATTGAAATGGCTAAAATTGCAAATCAACGTTGAGTTTGAAGCCTAAATCAAGAATGTCCATTCCATCTGGCCGCCAGCTTTTGATTATTGGACGTTTTGCAGAGTATTTACTCGCTTCAGGCGCTTTAGTGCCAAACCTGCCGTCACGGTGACACGAGGAAATGAAAATTGTGATTGTTGAAAGCGTTTAGACTATAAATTCACGGGAAAGCTGAACTTTCCTACATCATTGATTAAATGTTCGACCCAACCTATTCGACGTGAGCGTTAGAGGCTTTGGTGAAAAGATTTTTAAAGCTCAGTGCCGGCTGTGCGACCGCTCTCCACAAGATACACAAGATTACTTCAGTCACGACTTCTCCCCCTGCCGAAAAACCGATCAGACAGTAGGGGTTTATAGCTGTTTGTGGAAGAAGACAACATTTTAAATAGTTCTCGTCGCCAGACTTAAGGACCTCCGAGAAACAGGAGAAAATATTTTTTTCGGTAAATGGTTTCAAGCTCAAGGTTACGACGGAAAAGCTTTAGTAGGCGAGCGGTTGCTGCGGGACACAGCGATCCCGAGCGATGCCACTGACCGCTCGTAGCAACAGAGCACGCCGTAGACCGCCACGGAGAGTATATAATAAGTCGACATGCCACTACAGTAGGCAGTACTAGGCGTTCGGTATTTAGTTTGAGGAGAAAAAAGGGACCAAGCAACCGCCAAATGCGCCACCAAAGAGAGAGAAACGACAGAGGCCAGGAGAACAGATGCAGATCAAACGAAAAATGATAAATTATGCAGATCACAACCCGAGACAAAGAAGATAGATTTAGGCCTGATATGAGGAGAGTTGTCCCTGGTCGAGGGCTACCCTCTCCCCCGCGTTATCTTTACCGAGCGTTTATATGAGAAAGTTGTCCCTGTTGACCGAGCAATGTTCTCGAGAAGAGATGAAAATATATGGCGGCCTCAAAATCAGGAACGCTGAAACATCGACGAGACCATAGACATTACCGCCGACTTCGATGTTGTTTTGGCCGATTCCGCATTTTCGCATGCTCGTGTGCGTAATTTGTCCCTGGCAGGCGAGGCAAAAATAACCAAACTGTTTATATAAAAAGTTGGCTCGCTCCCAAGGGTCACCCTACCTTCAAGCGAGTGACCTCCCTGCCTCCCGAGCAACTTGCAATTTCTCATAAACAGTTCGCAGCATATATAAAGGAAAGCCCTCGCGGGGTCGTATGAGGGTAACCCTCCTACCAGGGACAACCTCCTCCATACGGCCCCAAAGAGTGTCAAAAAAACGATGCCTCTCGGATGAATCAGACTGTCAAAAACATCTCCCTTGTTTACGAGTTTTATGCCCATCCACTGAAAAAAAAATGAATGTACTCGAGGACGCTGGGTACGAAAGAATGATGACATTAGATGTGACGTCAGCGGTGAAACTATCACTGTACCCAATAGAAAGTGAATATTCTCCGTAGAAAGGTTTCGAAGATCGTTGTGTTCGAGAAGAGGTGGCCCCCAGGGCCAGGGAAAGGAAGAAAAAGAACAAAAAAAAAAACCAAAAAGAAAAAAATGGAAAAAAGTATAAATAAATAATTGGTTTCTGGCTGCCTGAAATACTGTGAGTAAAAGGGCAGGCAGCCAGTTATTATGTTAATACAAGTTTAGGTCGGTAACACACAAACAACACAAAAATTACAGTGGGAAGATAAAAAAAAAAAGACAATAATATATTAGAATATTGAAAATAAATCAAAAAAGAGGAAGTAAATGAGAAAACACTACGGGAAATGGCGTACCCATGATGTTTTGCGGACATAGCGCCTTAGAAGCGAGATTGCAAAAGCTGCCGCCAGTTTTTGTTTCTTTGATCCTGAAGTGAGAAATCCAAAAAGGAGTGAACGTATACCCTGAGTCTAGAGGTCAATGTTAGAAAAAATAATTCGCATTGAAATGTCGGCACCTTACCGAAGTGTTATCAAAACCTCGTACCATATAAGGAAAAATTAGAGTAAAACAGCCAACTTAGAGTTGTATAATACAGGCGCTATAGCGAGTAGCCAAGATATTGAGCTCGCACATAAACAGAAGAGATACAAACAAGAGTTCAAAAAGATGGGCCCGAAACGAAATACTTGCCAGAAAAAACACCGTTTCAATAGAGAAAAGGAGAGAAGGGGGCAGTGTCCCTACCCCACCCCAAAGTTACGGGTAGTAATAGGAAAAGTCGAAAGGAGAGTGAAAAAAAAATTAGGAAGACCAAGAAGAGCAGAAAAGCGGATACCAAAAAGAGAAGGCAAAGTAGATCGACTGCGCCCACATAGATGGTGTGAGCACGTAAAGTGGAAAAAAAAGGGAAAGAGAGGGGAAGAGGGAGAAAGGCGAGAAGAGGGAAGGAGAGGGAAAAGGAAAAGAAGGAGAAAGGAGAAAAAGAGAGACAAAAGAAAAAGGAAAGTGGAGGAAAAAGTAGAAGAGAGAAAAAAGAAGCTGAGAGGAAGACGGAGAGGGACCACCACCAAGAGAAAAAGTGGCCCAAATAGGGAAGAGTCGCGCCCCGCCCGCAAGACAGGGACCACGAGGGAATAGACCCTGAAATGAAAGACCGCCACAAAATCACCACAGAGAGATAAGAGAAAAAGTGGGCGAAAAGTAAAATAAAAAAATATTGTGACGCTAGTGGCCGGGAAGAAGAGACCCTCCTGTAGGGAGCCAACCATACAGGGAACCAGCAAACAGGAGAGAATGAAAAGGTACAAAAACAACGCAGTTAACCCGGCTAGCCACCGGACGCGCGTCGAGTCAACGCATACTGCCCCGCGAGAAGAAAGAACAGATCAGCCACTAGGAGAGACGCCGAAAAACAAACCTAAGATCCACCCACGAATAAAACGGACAAACCCAAGTAGAACCCAGGGACGGCGGAGCACTTCCAACTGGGAAGCTGACTATGACTTGACCAATAACACTGGGGAAGAGTAGAAAATATAACGGGCGTGGCCGATTTATAGTTTACCCTTGTCGTCTAGAGCGTAGTCTCTGGCGCGGCCAAAAAGAAGGAAGGTACAAAACCGCTACGGGTGACGCATACCGAATTTCATTTAGTTTTGACAGGAAACGTTGAGGCACATGGTCGACTGGTTATGTAAAGGTGGCCGGGAAGGACAGAGAAAAAAGACGGGAAAGATAGGGGCCCAGTTCTCGGCCAACTACCAGAAGAACGCCCCAGAGTAGCAATTTGTGTAAAGCACGACGGTCAAAAAGCCGAAAAAAAAAATAAAAGCTCATTGGCCCAGCCGGCCACCTGGCCCAGTTCTCGGCCACATTCCCAGAAGAACCGAGGCCCCAGAGCAGCACAATCAGCTTTGGTGTAAAGCTATCGACCGGTCAAAAATTAATTGCCCGAGCAATAATAAAAATAAAAGCTCATTTTGGGCCCAGTTCTCGGCCACCTTGGCCCAGTTCTCGGCCACTAGTAAGTAACCCAGAAGAACCGCAGGAGAAATTCTCCCAGAGCTAGCTACAATTCAGCTTTTGGGTAAAGCTACGACCGGTAAAAACCGAGCAATAATAAAAATAAAAGCTCCATTGGGCCCAGTTCTCGGCCACGCCCACCGCCACTAAAAAGGCGCTAAAAAAAAGCAAAATTCACAGAAACACCTAACCAAAAACGATCCAAAATTAATGTTTTTTAGAAAAGAAGATTAACGCGCCTAGTTGCCTAGTAGGCAGGACCCAAATGAAGGAAAATGAAAGAGGTAGAAAAAAGAAAGAAAACAAAAAAAAAATAAAATATTCACGCAGCAGCAGATGAAATTAATTAAAAACCAACGCTAAGTGTGAAGCGAGCAGGTGGGAGAACGCAAATACGCAAACGTCGCAAGAAAAAATTCGAAGTAAATAAGACCAAAAAATACAACGGTCAACGAAAAGTTAACTAAAGAGAAAGCTGAATATCTACGTTTCACAGCCAAAAATTAGCTCGTATGGTGGGGGCTTTTGGATAAAATACGAATTTAACTACATCCATGAATTTGGAGCCGTAAACAAACAACTTTTTCGGGAATGCAAATTCACCTACCTCCGCGTAAACTCGACGTGTGAGCTTCTATATCGAAGAACGATCAAACTCAAGATACTTAAAGCACAGAATCAGTCTACGTTTGAAGGAAATACCTTTTCTTTATCAACTGGAGTGTGAAAAAAACGCGTTAAACACAAAGTGGCCGAGAAGGACCCGGCCGAGAACTGGGCCCCAAAAACATAAACAACTGAAAGTAAAGTTATTTTAAAGAAAAAGGTCGAATAGATAAAATAAAAGAAGGGGTGACGGGAGCCTGACTCCGCCGAAAATTTTTAAAGAAGAATTGAACAAAAAGAAATAAAGAAAAGTAGTAGAAAAGAAAGAAGAGGAAAAAAAAACGAAACAGGAAAAAATAAAGAAAGAAAAAAAGAAAAAAAGAAGATAAAATAAAAAAAGGAGTAGTGAAAAAAATTAGAGTGAAAGGGGAGGCGAGAAACACGAAAGGAAAGCCGAAGGCAGAGAAAAGAAAAAAACGGGAGAAGGGAAGAGGAGGGGGAGCGGGGGAGGGCGGCAGGGCGGGAAGGGAGTCGGAGGGAGAGAAGGGGAGCGGGTAGGGAGCGGGTAAGCGTCGGAAAAGACGAAAAAAAATAAAAACGAGAAAGAGAGAAAAAAAAACGAAAGACGTAAAAACTCCGTAGACGCGACGTGACCGCACAAGAAAGAGAAAGAAAAAGTAAAAATAAAAATAGAAAGAGATAATAATAAAAGTGTGAATAAAAAAGTTCAGTCAAACAAAGAGACAGGAGTCCGCCGCAATTCTCCATAAATAAAGTAACGAATAAAAGAAAAGCAAGAACAAGACTAAAAAATAAGAGGAAAAAAAAAAAATCTTAAAACACAGTCAATTCTTTAAGACGTAAACCAGTTTAATAACGAAAATCAGAATAAGTTTACACGATAACAGCAAACAGAAAAAAAAGAGAAGATAAAGGCCGAAAGGGCAAAAGTATCAAAAAATTCCAATGTTTTAAAAAGCATAACTTGGAGTAGCCTTCAAACATAGGAAAAAATTCAGCTTAAAAACGGCCATGTTTACTTGCCTGGATGTCAATAATGGCATGGCTTGTAACCAAGCCTTCAAATGCTATTTACATCTCACACTGCATGATTATAGCCTTGTAAGCCAGTTTCTCAACCAACTAGGAAATAAACAAAAAAACAAAATAAAATAAGACAGAATAAATAACAATAAAAATACAATGATCACATTCACGGTCCATCCCGCTGGAAAGCCAAAACTTGTTGCCCTCGCTAGCCAAGTTGAAGTGGAAGCCTAAGGCGTGACATCCAAAATACGCCAGAACATGCCAGAGACAGCATCAGACCTGGGACAGGGCGACAAGGGAAGACAGACCAAAAGAGTGGCCCGAAAGAAGCTGCAAGAGCCGACCACCTCCTCCTGCTGCCTATCTCACCTGATTTGTTGGAGATGAGAGACAAGGAGACGCAGCAATTTTCGTAAACAAGCGATGCCATTTTAACAGTCGATGCCTTTCCTAGTAACAGTCGATGCATTTATTGTCGCTCCCTGTAACAGATGATGCAAACAAAATAATAAAATTTTTTAAAAAAATAAAAAATTAAAAAATATAGAAAAATTGTCTCCGGAAGTAAAAAAGAAAAAACCAGAAAAAAATAGTAAAAATTTATTTTTTAGCAACGCACTCCCGCTCACCGAGAACACCCGCCCACAGAAAAAAACCACACGAAGAGGTCACAAAAAAGTATAAAAAAAAAATAATAATAGAGTCAGAAGAGGAAAACGAGAGCCAACTTTAAGAAATAATAAGATCCCGGAAGACATAGGTGGCCCGGCCGTCCACACATACGATGAAAATCTGTAATCGTACATCCGGGGGGGGGGGGGAAGAAATATAAGTCCCTATTTATAAAAAAGTCCCAATAAAAGAAAAAGAACAGAGTTTTCTTTATTATAGCGTAATGAATTAAAATATCACCGTATTCTAAATTTTTTAAAGCCCTTAATACCTAAACGACAGATTTCCGTACCCTTAACCTAACTTGTAATCCCTACCCTTTTACCTGAAGATGAAAAAGGTACCCCTATAGACATATAGGGAGTACCCCCCGGCTACACACATAAGGTTACTAGTCCTTCATGCTCGACAAAGGATAGCTCATGGGCCAAATAAAATTACTATAACCAAGTATCCTATCACCAGTATATTTTATTATGGAGAACCTCGAAGGCAAGTAAGAAAAAAAAGTAAAAAAAAAAAAAGAATAGAAAGATTTTCCTCAAAGAAAAAGCCTGCACAAAGATAAAAATAAAAAAAAAAAAACATATAAAAATATTATAAATAAAAATGTATAATCGAAGAAAAAATAAAAAAGAAAAGTTTTCTTTCCCAAGCCTAAAAAAATGAAATTTAAATATGATTAAGTACTAATAAAGACGCGGAAAGAATAGTAAGGCCTAGCTCACACGATTCTATTAAGGACATGGAGAGTAATTCTCGAATAAAAGACCAAAAAAAGCCCCAAGGCGAACCCCCCCAAAGCACACCAACCCAGCGCCGCAAGGGGCCAGGCAAGCCCCGCGCGGGGGGGGGGAGGCCCGGGCGCGGCAAAGCCAGGCGGGGCGCGAGGGCGGCCCGCAGCTCAGTGAACCGGGGGCCGCACCAGCACAGGGAGCGCCCACAAGGGTCCTGCCCCATCATCAGTGCGACCTAACCAGGGCGCCCCCATCAGCCGCCCGCCCAGGGGGCATTGCGGAAAAGAAGGATCAAACAAAGAAATAGAAAAAAGCTAGTTCCCGATCGCAATAATCTAAGGTTTTAAGGAATGTCTCACGTCATGTATACAGAATCGGAAGCGATGCCCTTCTAAGGTTTGAGTTTTACTGCAAAACACACAGGGGACCGCGCTGTATTAGATATTCATATCTTAAAATAAAAATTTCTTATTTACCTGCGTTCCGATTTGAATCAGAGCGAAGGTTGTTTACGTAGCGAGTTAACGGTAATCGGTCTGTCGCAATGTCAATACGACGCGCCTCAAGTCTCAATTGACTCAAGTTACTAACACCATTAACTATTAACTCTCCTCGCGGGGAGTTTCGTTTTCAATTTAACGGTCACGGGAAGAGAAGGGAGTTAATAGTTCATAATAACAGTTAAAGTAAAACTTGAGAAATAATTGAGGCGCGTTGTATTGACATTGCGACAGACCGAGCTTTCAAAGCTTTTTTCCGCCTTCGCTCTGATTCAAATCGCCCATAAACCGGTGAAAAAAGACATAGGAACGCAGGTAACCTTTTACGAGGTGCCATTTTCCTGTTTCATACAGGGACGCCAGGGATTTTAGGTATCGGTGTACAGAGGTTGAGCAGACGTTCGTGGGGAGAAACGCGTGACGAGCCAAAAGACCGTTTTGTACATTGGTAGGCTGTATCAGTTGAATATATCAAATAACAACCTACGCGATAGTGAAAACTCAGTTATGTGCATCAATCAACAATCCTGGCCTTATATTGTTAATGGAAATGTATGGAGCGATATTAATCGATTCATCAGTTAATTTCGGTACGACTATAATCAATAATCGTACCAACTTTCGCTTCTCATAAGTCCATTACCGAGTTAGATTAGTATATTAGCGGTTGAGAGTAGGATGAAGATTCAGTTATTCTTACCGTACTAAACACTCCGGTTAGCCTACTATACACTCCGGTTTAAGCCTACTAACACTCCGATTAGCCTACTATGCACTCCGGTTGCCTACTATACGGCACGCCGGTTAGCCTACTATGCACTCCGGTTATCCTACTACACAGTCTTTTAGCCTACTATTATTGGTAGCCTACTATGCACTCCGGTTAGCCTGTTTACGGTTAGCTTTCAATAATTTATGGGTTTTGCTTTGATTTTGCTTTGTCAAAGAAATCCTAACTCGAAAATCCAACTCGAAAATCCAACTCGAAATCCTAACTCGGGAGTTTGTTTGTCTCGCTGATTACACTGAATCGATAATCTTCAAAACCAACAAAAGCATCGGCTTGCATTGAATTCCTTACGCAGAAAGTGTCGAACGTGTTGTCATTTGCTTTTATCTTCTTGCGCAGAACTGTCATAATAAATGACCTGTTAAATATGAGCTCGTTTCTGTTTGTATTTTGTGAACTTCTCGGTCAAGAGGTCAAGAACAACCTGGCGTTTAAATTATAGCTTTGAATGCCGATGTGCTTTTAATCTGCTCTTTATTACTTACCTCATCTTTTCGGATTGATAGACTTCAGTAATCGATATATTCAGCATTCTGATTCAGGATATTTTCAACGTTTTATTACGTTGTAGCCGGTGTACAATAATAAAATGGATTTTGTGTATTAACTTGGAACTCAGTTTATACTGTTGCTCTACTCGGTTAGATAAGAATTGAAACAAGAACTTCATTGTTTGTATTCTTTTATTAAAATTATACCTTGACAAACTTACTACAGTAAAGCCCTGACCAAACGGTAACGCAAGTGGACGCAAGTAGTCGCAAGTTGAACTTACATACAGACTTGCGTTGTCTCGCCAAACAGACTCACAAATTTACTCGCAAGTGCACGCAAGCTGTCAAAAAAGCCATTTCAATGCTACTACTACTATTCAGAACTTGAAGTTACAGCAAAACTTGCGTTGACTTGTGTTGGGTGGCCAAACGGTGAAAAACTTGCGTTGACTTGCGTGCAAATTTGATCTCAACCATATCGAACGCAAGTCATCGCTAGTCAACGCAAATTCACGCAATCCTGGCCACAAATTGCGTCAAATAATTGCGTCTCCGTTTGGTCAGGCCTTAAGATTAGTTTTCTGTTTCGTTACTATCACAGTTCAGAATAGTTGAAGATCACGTTCAATAGACACCACAAGAAATCGGTCATCATCGGAGAGGTCTGCACCCATTCGTAAATAATAACTAATGTAAAGTTTTTGGAGACTTGGACCGAACACTTCCGGTTCGAGTGGACGCAATACTCCTTGTTGCTTCATGCTTCAGAAAACCGAGATGAGATCCAGTAGTTGGGTGCCTCAAGGCTTGTGAACATGGCTGTTCACAGTATAACGTTTCCATTTGTAGCAGATATTGTGTATAATGACATTTTCGTTTTCCGGGACAAAATAATATAATACGTAATGTTAATTTCTGATCCCCAAGGCCTGGGAAACAGTTTTGGTTCCGGCGAAATGTTGAAGTTTGGCTGACTTTGGCTTAATCGACATTTTCATTATAGTACAAAGCTTGTGAATAAATTGTGAGTTGTAGGTATTTTTTTCTTGGGTCCCAGAACTAGATCACTCATGTCTTCAAATACTGTAAAATTCTAATAATAAGCCCATGTGTTGCTTATATTCGCTAAACGTCGCTATCAGAAGGGCTATTTTTTTCAGGGAGCTGCGAGGGCTATACGGGCGCTTAGTTCCAGATGGAAATTTGCGTTTTAAAACTCTTTGGGTTTCTAGATAAAGAGGATACGGTTTCTGGAAATTTTTGGGTACATATGTGACAGTGTCACTTAGCTTGTTTTTGAACAGAATTTCGAAATAATTTTAGAGATAGTTCTCTTGTACTGTTGTTATATTTTTATCCGTGATCTGTTACGTAATGTTGCAGACGTGAGGTTGTTTTTTTGTTTTTTGTTTTTTGTTCTCTTCATGTTTATCATGTTATTTAGTTTGTTCCTTCGTTTCCTTTTATTGTACTGTATGTAAATATTCGGTTTATCACTGTATGATTTCTGATTATTTGTAACTTATAGCTTTAATCGTTCTTTTTGCAGAATGTAACTCATTCCCGTTTTTTTATTACCGTTTTTATAGTCTTTTTTTTATGCCGTTTGAAGCTGTTATCGTTGTTTTGGACATAGCTTTTTATGTTTTCAATAAAGTTCGTGTAGGTCCAGTCCTTGCATCCATTTATAATTCGTGTTGTGCGTCCGCTTAGGCCTCCGCCGTTGGCGACGTTTACCGCTCGCGTCGCCCGGCTTACACATAGAACACTACCATTCGGGAGGGATTATTTTCGGAAGGAGTCTCCTGTCTGAGATTTGGGATGGGGGAGGGGATAAAATATTTCGGAATTTTTCGGTAGCAGTCAATTTTTCTAAGCTTCTTTGCCATTAAAAACAAATTTGTTTGAACCCAAAAATGTTTCGTTATGCACGCGGATGACATAACAGGTCTACGTAATATCCTGAGTTTATACAACTTTTCTGTTCATACGTTAAGCAAACAACAGCTTTCCTGAAACGTATATTCTAGTATTGTCCCGGCTTTTAATAGCCAAACGAACGGAATCAAACAAATTTTCAATCAAACGCAATCCATGGATTGTTTTCGAATATGTTCGATTATGCTAGAATAAGTTCGATTGGTTTGGTAATCGATATCGAACTCACAGATTTTTTTTTTTTTTTTTGCTGGATTGAGTTCGATTGGCTACGCCTGGTTCTGTGTAAAATATACCAGCCCCTAAACAGAGTTACTCTGACACTTTATTTATCATTCCAGCCTCTAAATACGGTACACACCGCGCGGGGCAGTCGAACCACCTCCCTTTTACCTTACAGTTCACTTGGTCCGAAAGATATAATCTCTACCTCAGTAATAGGGACACTTTCATAATATGGACACTCTACCATGTCGCTTTTTGGTGTCCGTAATCAAGAGGTTCTACATATTATCGTAAAATTACAGCTTCAAACTACAATAAACGTCTAAATGAAGAAACATGTCAATATTGTTTATTTGTTCCAACTCTGCCTAATGCAGCTACCTAACTTTAAATGTGTAAACTACCAAAACTTGACAGAGAAATGCTTTACTGAACGAGACACTAAAATCTAATTAGGTATACACGTCCTTTTGCGGGCCTTTCGAGCCTCTGAGCTTGCTAATAGTGGTACAAGGTATTGCTAAAGACGAGAATCAAGGCGAGCACTCCACTGATAAGGCCGACATGACCCTGTCGGCCAGCTGCAGCAGTTGGTCCTTTAGATGGGGGACCTGCGAGGGAAACAAAATGAAGAACATTCCACGAAAAATTAGGATGACGTAGACAAGCAAGACTTTGAATGTGTTTCATCTCGAGTAATGACTGACTGACTGACTGACTGACTGACCAACCGACTGACTGACTGACTGACTGACTGACTGACTGACTGACTGACTGACTGTCTGACTGACTGACTGACTGACTGACTGACTGACTGACTGACTGACTGACTGACTGACTGACCAACCGACTGACTGACTGACTGACTGACTGACTGACTGACTGACTGACTGACTGACTGACTGACTGAACTGCTGACTGATGGACGGACGGACGGACGTGCATGCCTGATTGATTGATTGGCTGACTGACTGACTGACTGACTGACTGACTGTACCGCTGACTGATGGAAGGAGGACGTGCATGCCTGATTGATTGATTGATTGATTGATTGATTGATTGATTGATTGATTGATTGATTTATTGATTGATTATTGGTATATTTTTATGGTGGCTATGTTGGTCTTACTGTCCAAAAAGTATCGATAATATTTGCACTCAAGGGATTAGCTTTTGCTACCGAAATGTGGCTTTAGTCACTAATGCATGGATTGCTACTTGTAAGTAGTCTCATTCTCCTAACCCTGTTTCATTTATAGTTAATAACTATTTTGTAACCAACAACACTGTTAAAATTGTAAATAATTCCCACCGGAGCGCTTAATCTTAATCACCCCGGTTAAAGTTAAGTTATGGGAATGAGGTGACTCCGGAGGTGAAAGAGAGCGAGAGCTCCAATACGACACGTACAGGTACAGAGGTCATCGCTGCGGGGAGGTGGGTGGGTGGCCAATGTTTCAGTCCTCCAGCAATTCACGAAAAAACAGAATACACGTCAACTGAGAAGCTATAAATATACCTGTACATAGTCAACGGAGCAAATATTTATACTGCGCAATATCATTGAACAGTGTATTGAATGGAACGCCAACCTCTATGTGTGCTTCGTTGACTTTGAGAAAGCATTTGATTCTGTAGATCGTGCTGTACTGTGGAGGATTATGAGAAGCTACAGCATTCCTGAGAAGATTGTGAAGATGGTGAAAGTGATGTACAGCGGAAGTGAGTGCGCGGTAACGGATGGGTCAGGTGTGTATGATTGGTTTGAGATCAAGACCGGTGTTAAACAGGGTTGCTGTATGTCTGGGTTTCTTTTCCTGCTTGTTGTGGACTGGGTTATGAGGAAGACCACCGAACATGGAAACACAGGCATCAGATGGAAGTTCAACAACTTCCTAGAAGATCTTGATTTTGCCGACGACCTAGCCCTGATCTCAAGCAGTGGAAAGCATATCCAGGCCAAAGTCAGCAACCTGGAACGATATGCAAAAATGACAGGCCTCAGAATCAATACAGCAAAGACCATGATGATGAGCTGGAACAACTCCGCAGGTAGAAAGGTCCAGGTCGATGGAAAAGAGCTAGAAGAGGTGTCAAAATTTGTTTATCTAGGAGGAACAGTGACCCAGGAAGGGGGTTCAGACGAAGACATCAAAAGCAGACTTGGAAAAGCCAGAGCAGCATTCAGCAAGCTTAGGAACATATGGAAGAGCAGCCAGCTGAAACTAAAAACTAAGCTGAAGATATTTAAGTCCAATGTTGTATCTGTCCTGTTATACGGATGTGAAACTTGGCGTATGACTAAACGAGATGCGACCAAGCTGGACGTATTTCTGCATAAAAGTCTGAGAAGGATAATGAAGATCTATTGGCCTATGAAAATATCAAACGAGGAGATTCGAAACCGAGCTAACATCAGCACCATCAGTGAGCAAATCTTCCGGCGGCGCTGGAAGTTCATCGGCCACATCCTCAGAATGGATCCAAGCAAACATCCCAAGACGGCATTAACATGGGCCCCGGAGGGAAAGGCGAAGTCGTGGCAGACCGAAGGAGACTTGGCGAAGAACTGCTGAAAGAGAAAGAGCGGCTTTGGGTTTCGGCTCGTGGAACGAGGCAGCGGTGGCTGCCCGCGACCGTGCAGCATGGCGGAGGAGAATGTCCGGCCCTTTGCCCACTTAGGGCTTATGGCCATAAGTCAAGTCACATAGTCAGCGGCATGGCTTGCCGTTGCCAAAACTAACTGGACACGTGGAATGGGTAATTAGGGTGATCGTTCGCGCGGGCCCCGATGAGAATAGCATTATTGTTATCATTATCATTGCCATTTTTATTACAATTGTCATTGTCATTATTACCTGTGGTTGTCAGGCTGGGATCACCAGTGTTGCAGTTGTTGCTATCGCAACACTCGATGTCGCACTCCAATACTTTCAGTTTTTCCTCGTCTACAAGGAGACCGCTGACGAGTGCACAAGCTGCTTTTTTATCTGGAACAATCAAATCAAACGAGAAACCAAGCTTAAAAAATGAAGAGGAGATTGAAACTATCCCCGGAACCTAAACATCATTTGACTGGCTTGAGTACAACAATTTAACAAAAGGATCAATGCCCCTAGAAAAAAAAAAGAAAAAAGAAACACAATAACAACTGCTGCACTAGATGACCAGTGGTATTGCAAGTTCACGAAAGCAGCTACTAGTAACACCAATCACCTCGAGTAAGCTACCACTTCACGCATGCGTAAAGCTGAGTTGTCTGTGGAGTTGCAGCCAGGCACAGATGTTTGGTCGCTTGTTAGGACTCGGGGAAGATATTAGGCCATTTTGCATGTATTGCTGTCTTTTCTGCAAATTACATTTTTACTTTCGGTTTTAAGATGGTATTTCACTTCCGTGACCCTTAACTGGCAGAAAGGTTCTGCCAAGAAAGATGAGAGTTTCACCCCTTGTCATTATATAGCACTCGTATAGTGATCGGATTTTGTCCCGAGAATTAATACTTCCGAATATCTTCGACCGCCCCAGACCCCACACCTTTCTCGATTCCAAACCTCCAACCTGCTAGACCGAGTATTAAAAATTCAAAATGGCCACTTTAAAGCAAAAAAACGCGACGATAGAAGGTAAGATTTATTTTTATTTGTCCTCATAGCTGATGTGAGGGCCCCCTGTGGTACCCCCAGCATTATTTCGCCGGTACCAATCATACACCTGGATAGAGAAAGGCACTATGAGAGTAAAGTATATTGCCCAAAAACACAAAACAGTGACCCCGGCCAGGGCTCAATCCCGGACCGCTCAATCCGGAGTCTGGCGAGCTAACCATTAAGCAACTGCGCCTCCCATAAGTGGTTAATAGGGCAGGTTTTATGCACGGTCGTCTTGGTGAAGTCTTTCTGTCAAGTTACTTGTAAAGCAAACAACATTCACTTGACTGATTACTCAAAAGTTTACCTACCTGCGCAATTTACACATCCTCGAAAAAAGCCATTCGTGATATTACCGTCTCTGTCTCGATATCTTCCCACAGCAGAACCGCAGTGAGTTGTGCCGAGTGAATTCCTATCTGATGAACAATTTTGTTTTTTCTGGTTGTTGGAGCAAGTGGTTGCGTTACTCCCGAAACACTCATAGCACTCTGCCGGGCCAGAAGCTGTTGGAAAAACAAATGTATATATCAAATACCTCCATGCTTCGTTCTCCCAAGCATGGAGTATTAAGCCCGGGCCAAACGAGAATGAGTTTTTTTTTTTTTTTAATGCAACACATAAAGACATACAACAAGAACTTACACTACTTACAATACTAATCAACTAATTTTTCAGTCATCTCACTAAGAACTTACACTATTTACTATACACACAATACTATATGCTACGTTACATTTTACAACGCGTTACGAGAATGAGAGTTGATGAGAGTTCAAACTCTCGCTTTCATTTGGCATGGAACTCTTATGTACTCTCATAGACTCTCGTTCGCTCTCGTCGACTTTGAACTTTTGTGTTCAATTTTTAAATGAGATTCGATGAGTGTTTTCTCTCGATTGGCCGGAGTTGATGATAGTCACTGAGAGTTGATGAAAGCTCTCCTGAGAGGCAACTCTTATCACCTCTCATCCTCGTTTGGCCCGTGCATTCAACGATATCCACATGAAAGTGTGGAAACGACACATGAAAGTAATAATAAAAACAATCATCATCATAATCATCATCATCGTCGTCGTCGTCGTCGTCGTCGTCGTCATCATCATCATCATCATCATCATCATCGGGTTGATTGGGCTGTTTAGGCCCCTGTCAAAATTATCCCAATATACCAAGAAACATACACTTTAAAGTTAATGTATCGTCGCGCATCCCGCGCAAGTTCTTGAGCGCTGGGGTGTTAAGGTCGAATTTTCTCACACCGCAGCAGATTTTCGCTGCAAAGTTTTGGACTAGTTGCAGCTTTTCAATGCCTTTGTTTGTAGTGCCCGACCATACTGAAACATATATTGTCCCTTACTCGCCTTATACATAGGTAAGTGTGAACCCAGGAGTTTAAGGTCGCGGGGGATACCAACTGCATGAATAAATTCATGAAGGGAAATTTTGCTTGACCTGCATCTTTTAAAACGCTTATTTCTCAGCTGTTATGGGTGCGATTAAACTCAAGTTTTACAGAGACATAAAGAAATGACGAAAGATTGTGAGTGTCATCTTTTATTTGGTAGATTGCATTTAACGGCGATGTTATAGCCTCGTTAGTGCCAAATTGGGAAAAACATGATTTTGTGGCAGAGTTTGCGGAGCGAGTAGGAGACAATGTCTTCTACCTCTTTCTAAAAGAGCTCTTTTAAAATTCCGCTTCTGTTATGACACACTACAGTATTAATAGTTTACCTATCTGCAGTGGCAAGTAATGAAGGTCTGTATCCGCGCTGTATTCTCTGCCACAAAATTGTCGGAAAAGACCAAACTTTGAGATTTCCGAAGGTGTCCCGACCTAAATACGATCATTTTGCCAAGGAGAGATGTAATTATGGTAATTATATTCCACGCTTTTATGGTGAGAACAATGCGTTTTTTAAAAGAGCACGATTGTTTATGCCAAATATTTTGTGATTACTCTGAGTTGCAGAAATATTCAAATTTAAATGAAAATAAGCTCAAAGACTTCCTACAATCTATATGAACGTATATCGCTGTGTTGTTTTAAATTGGTTAAAATATCAAAGAAACAGGGATTTTTTTACAAATCACACGCACGCGCCCATTTTTTTTGTCCAGTCATAAATATCTCGTAAAGTTGTCGATGTCAGTCGTTGTACTTCGTGCATACGCTTTAAATAAATGCATAATGATGAGCCTAAGGTGTCCCCCGCGACCTTAATATGTAGAACGAGTGCTTATTATCTAAACTGCAGTGGTTAAGCGAGTGGTAACAAATCGAGAAAAATGGTATCACAAGTATGGATAAAAATGATATCCACACATGTGTGATATCATTTTTGACCAATCAGCTCGTAGAGTTTGCCATGTTTCAATGCTCAATGAGCCAAAGTAAATCGATATTAAGTCGAAACATATTCGGATCATCTTCGGCCATCTTCGGCAATCTTCGAAAAACTTCGAAAATTTTCGGAAATTGTCCGGAATCATTCGTACTACCTTCGGACAACATTTTGAAAATTTTCGGAAATCTTCAGGAAAATGGTCGGAAATCTTCAGAAAATCTTCATAAACGTCGTAAATAGTAGGTTTATATAATAAACAGAATAATCCATGGTTGCTTGGAGATCTTGAGATCCTGCTTGAAATCCGAATCAATTTGAACAATCGAAGATAAATTTCATATCTCCGCGCAACCATGTATTATCCTCTATGTCCAGCTCCAAATTCCGATTCGACCTGGACAGAGGACCCGCATGAAAACCAGCTAGCGCTGATGTGGCTTCCTCTCTAAATATAGTATTTTTTTTTTTTATGTAACACAGGGTTGAGACAAAAAAACTGTTTAGTGTCGTAACTGAATTGTTCTTTCCTTGTACTCCAAAGGGTATTAGCTGTGAGCATGCGTACAAGTTCTGCTGGAACTGAAGAAAAGAGTTGTGTAATCAAAGCTCTCTGTGTTTTTTTTTTTTTTTTTTTAATGTTAATTCATTTATTCAAACAATGTAATACAAAATGAAAAGAAAGTTACATGCAAAAGGGAAAACAGAAAAAAATTAAACTAATAATAACACACTGTTTATAACTAGTGGGGATACATATGAAACAAAAGCCGTCAGTAGTGACCACTGATGATTAACAAGAAACTAATACTACTCTCTGTGGTTTTTATTTTTCATTACATACCGTTTGGTGTTAACACGGTTATCGCATCTTTTGACAGCGTTGGGTTCTGGGTGTTACAGTTGTCACCAGTACAACACTCGATCTCACACTGCAGTAAAGTCCTTTGCTTGTCTGCTTTAAGCCAGCCACCAAGAGTGAAACACGCTTCTTTTTTATCTGGAAAAGTCCATTCAAACACCATTAACAATGTATTAACTGTTGATACTGATTGGTTTCATGGACGATCTAAATTTTGCAAAATACGTACCGCTCTTGACTTTCGAATGAACGTTAGCGCTCGCATTTGCCGAGAATGGATGCCTATACACCGAATGCAAATATGGCGGATCACTCGGTTGGTGCCTGAGACGAGCTGCATAAAAGCGAGGCTAGTCAGGCTTCGGTGTTTTGTTTTGACAATGCTTTCGTACAGAAGTATTGCTTATTCGTCGATCTTGTGTGTTTGTTTTCGCTACTCCCGTGAGTTGCTGTGTTTCTGAATGCCACGAGAAGTGATAGAAGTGTTTACTGTTTGCCTCTTAGGGAAAAATTAGATCAATGCAATTCGCTGAGAAGAAAGAAAGGAGTACAAAGGAGATCACGATCGCCGCGGGAACTGTTAATTTGTTCGCTATGTTTCAGGTTAGAAGATCTTAGAAAAATGTGAAGCGATCACATTTAGCTCCAAGTCGTTCTTATTTGGCTCAATGTTTTCAGTAGCTTTAAATATAGGGGCAGTTGAATTTCATTCACTTGGTTAGTATCTGATTGTGTGATTCCATGCGAGTGGATCGTACGCGAACAATGCCGGACATGAACATCTTCTTTTGAGACAGAGGATGTCTTGGAAGTGAAGCTTTCCTTTACCTTGGGAAAGGTCCAGGCCATGCAACTCGTGCTGGAACACCACCAGACACCACATAAGCTCGTTATTTAAACGAAATTTTCTAAGATCTTCAAACCTGAAATGTAGCGAACAAACCTCAATACCAACTCCTTTGTTTCGCCTCAACGAATTGCATTGATCCACTTTTTCCCTTAGAGACAAACAGTGAACACTTCTATCACTTCCCGTGGCATTCAGAAACACAGCAACCCGTAGCAGCAGCGATAAGCAAGACTTCTGTACGAAAGCATTGTCAAAACACAACACCGAAGCCTGACTAGCCTCGCTTTCATGCAGCTCGTCCCAGGCAACAACCGAGTGGTCCGCCATATTTGCATTCGGTGTATATTTATCAGCAAAATTTTAAACTTCTAATTTTGACCTTGCCATGAATTACCACCTTAATTACCCACGAACCGCTCCCGTCTGGCCTCGTGGTAAGTCGGTAGAGCAATGGTGATATCAGTTTTCCAGTCATTTGTGGCTTAACGTTTCTTAAGTCTTATAAAAAATGAGAAACATCTACTATGCATACGAGGAAATGGTTAGCTACTTTGTGGAGGAGCAACTGATCAGGATGGAGGGAATGCATGTATATGGAATCATGGTGCCTATTTGGTAATGAATGAAAATATAATAGTTTCTTCAGAGAGGATGAGTTATTATAAGCTGTGATCAAATGTTTTAAATCATCCATCCCCCACCACCGCAAGCTCTAAAGGCTCGGCTAAACGATCAAACATTTTCGTCCAAAATCGAGTTTGTCGCACACAACATGGAGTGGCTAAACCAGCAAACAATGTTTGATCAAACATCTACCAAAACACTGTACCAAAGAGAGCACACATAACGCTTTGTGCGTAGTACCGATGAACGTTACCTAGATTCGATTTCTAATTGGTTGCTTTTTCCCACTTTGGCTTGCTTTTTTTTGCAGAGGTAACTAAACAATCAAACATTTGCGCGTGAAACAAAATGTTAGATGAAAGTGTTTGATCTAGTTTAAACATGGCAAGCCATTTAAATGCAATGTTGAGAGAGGCGGCCCAACGGTCAAACATGCTCTTGCAACATGATGTTGGGCGAAAATGTTTGATCGTTTAGCCGGGGCTTAATCCTAAGGGACGATTTATAACGACCGGTCCTTTACTTTCACAGTTGATGCATCCTCGGAAAAAGAGAGGGATAGCGGTGGTATTCCCTTCATCATCGTCCAGGTACTTGCCGACCGCGGTAGCACAGTGTGTTGTCCCAAGTGATTTGCGATCTGTAGCACACTGTAGGTCAACTTTCTGATCATTCAGGCAACTTGCTTTATCATCTTCCAGGCATTCATTGCATTGCGTTGGACCAGCAGCTGTTGGTAAAAACGATGCTATGATCACTTGTTGATGGTCTATGCGCCACTTATAGTGAGCGTCAAAAGGACTGATGATGATGATGATGATGATGATGATAATGATAAGGATGAGGATGAGGATGAGGATGATGAGGCAGATAAGGGAAAAGGATGATGATGATGAGGAGGAGGAGGGGGAGGAGGAGGAGGAGGATATAAAAATCACTTGGTTTAAAGGGATCTTTTGGTTAACCTATCTTTGTGAGAGATTATAATCGGAACGAGGGGAGATGGGTATCGTCGGAGAAAATTTTACCCTCCAAAAACATTTGGTCTGAAAAACCTTAGTTGCGTACCGCAATACCGTACAGTAAAACCTTTCAAAAGAGGCGTGTGTGCATGCACCCTCTTACCCCAAAATATTGTCTTCCCTGATAATCATTAGATAGTTCGTTTACATATTTACATTAAACAGCAATAAAGTGGAGCCTCCGTAGCATTAAGCGACTAGGAATATTTCTACTCCCCCTGGATGGGATGCTACTCCATCGCAGGTTACACCCCCCCCCCCCCCCCGGTGCGCCGGTACCCATTTCTAGAGGCGCTATTAGAGTTAAGTGTCTTATCCAAGAACACAACGCAGTGACCATGGCCAGGGCTCAAACCTGGAATCCAGCGCACAAACCATGAGGCAACTGCGCCTCCCTGTTCTGTGCAAACTACTAATTCGTAGAAGTAATGTCTTCCAAAATTGACTGCAGACTCACCAAAAGCGTTTGCAGCGAATAGGACGATCAGAAGGAAAAGCTTCATTTTGAATGTTTAGAGAGTTTTCTTCCACTGTGAAGGCGAGAGAACGTGAAATAAGTCAGATAATTAATAATATCTAAACGCGTCTATGATTGTTAATTAGCTTATAAACAGTAGTGGCTGAATGCTGGCAATTTTGGGACCTCAGTGGTACGCAGGTGGATGACATTATTGCGGGAAAGTGTGGTTGGTAAACAGAACCGCTAGGTTTTGGTGGCCTGGGGACCCAATTCGGAAGGCGTAAATCCGTTTTATGATTCAAATCCGAGCCCAAGTCAAGACTGAGCCCGGGTCTAATGCCAGATTCGTCGCTGATTGAGTAGCAGTAAATCTCGACTCGCGATTTCGAACATGGCGGATGATGGGCGGGAGACCAAATCATATATGAATTGTGGCGAGCTTAATAACACTCCAGTTGGCCTAAATATCACATCGGTTATCCTGAATAGCACTTTGGTTATTTTAATACTTTAATTGCACTCCGATTAGCGGTTAGCTAATATAATGATAAAACAAAATGGACGTTAAAACTGATCCGTACGGCGCAGTAAAGAGCGTAAAAGAAAGACGAAAACGTGAAAGAAAAAAGTTTGACTGATTCAAAGTCAACAATCTTGCCCGATATTTCGGTTTGGAAAAGAAATCTAAGCCTATTCGGGAGCTACACGAATAAAATGAGTTGACACGTTAAGGGACGGCTAACAAAAACGTTTAAGGCAAAGTACCACCTGAAAGCCGTTTTTAATTTTATCTCGTTCGCGTTTCAAGGAATCCAAAAACGCTTCGCTCGTCCCATATATCTATCTTTGGCGGTGGTTTTTTTTTTACATTTTGGGGTGAATTTTGGGGATGTTTGGGAAGAGATAGTTTTTTCTCAAAGGATTAGTAAAATTTAGAGAAATAAGAAATATTGTATTTTAAAATTAGAATTTTAAGTTAAAAATTGGTAGATGGACACCAGACAGTCCCCTGACAAAGGGTCAACTGCTTGGTGGCGTTCCAAAAATAATATTCTTTCTTCTATCTCTTCTTTAAACCTCTTAAAATTTCATTCAAAGCTCTTTAGTAACTGTAAGGGTAACGCAATATATAACGTGACTCGGACGTTTGACCCGGACTTGGACTTCACTTGCTCTACGATTCGACTCGGCCAACCAACCAACTCAATTGGGAATAAACTGTGAAATGTTTTATTCTAACAGTTGAAAAGCTGAAAACAAAGTTGCCAATTCAAAGGCACTAGAACAACAACTCAGTTTAGAGTTGTAATTAATAATCCTGGAAACCCTTTGTTGTAGATGTAAATGTGTGGCCGACCTTTGCCTTTGAATTGATGAATTGGACACCTGGCTGCTTATCTGTGCTTCAAAGCAGCAACGCCGTCTGACATATGCAAAATAAGCGGGATGTGAAGTCAAACTGGGTATTCCGCTACGAATCCAATCTTTTTTGCTGAAAAAAAGGTCGATCTTGAGCAACGTTTTTGAAATCACGCGATGGACTGTTTTTATCGCCTCGCGAGATTGATCAAGCTGTATTACCTGTGATAAGGCATTCTTTTCTAATCAAGTTGCAAAGTTACAGACTGTCCACATATTATTAGCATAAGCGTTGGGGAGCTAAATCAACAACAACACCTTTGATCATTTTGCAAAAGGAATCAAATTTTTAGCTGTATTTGCCATAACGGAGCATTTTTGTATTGTTAAAAAGGCGCCCTTAGCTTAAAAGAGATCTTATATAAGTGGACAAATTAATCTGATATTTTATGTTCTTTGGTCGCAATTGTCTCGTGCAGAGCGGCAAACATGCATAAATTTTCTTGGCGATGTTTGAACAAAGCAGTCTGACAGGGACAAAGATATAAAGTGAAATGGTCTCTAGACTCTCTAATTATCGGGTATATATTCTCCATGAAATCCCAAATCTTCATTGATATTTGGCATGAAACGTAGCATATTTTAAAGCTGTTGATGATGGGCAAATTTTGAACCATTTTTTGGACACCGAAGCAGATTCTCAATATTTTTGCATTCGAGCGCGTGGCCCTCATGCGGCCTGAAAGAATAAAAAGACTTTCGCCGGGAATTGCCAAAGGTGTCTCTTTTTAAGGTTTATGCTCAGTTGCAGACAAAAGTGAAATTTTCAAATAAATCGATGAACAGCTTTTAAAGCGAAATATCGAACATTTTCAATAACATGCAAATTAAAAAGGTCAAGTAACTCAAGTAAGCCGGCAAGCAATTTAAGACATCGAAGTAGATTGGGCAATCAGCAGTATAAAGAATATATTTTACTCTCACGAACACACATAATTTGCTATTCCAAAAGGTGTAGTAAATTCCTATTTCTAATTACAGAAATTGTTTGAATTTGGGTTGGTTCGATCTCAATAATTATGTTGTTATTAATTGGCAAACATTTTATGAAGGAAGGCCTTACCCGTATAAATGTAAATTTTCACACTTTTGGCTATCGATTTATATTTACCCAACATACTCGCAAAATGTATTTTGAAAAGTCAATCCAATATCAAACACGCCCGCCTGCTTAAACAGACTAACCATAATTATATATATAATGCTGCAACGAATACTCACCTTCTTTGACAACCGAGTCAACGATGCGTACTTATAATTATCGATTTCCGCCCTCTGTTACTTTACAATTTCGTTCCCACAGCCAAGATCTTCATTTAAAGCAATGACGTCACATTCAAGAATAAGTTGATCATGGGGTGGTGGGTAAGGTCAGTTATTATCCGTGAATGAAAAGCATATGGAACATGCAATAAACAAGCAACATCGTTTGTGATGACAAAAACGCTTATTAGACCTGCGGCATCAACCGGTTCGTTTAAAACAACATTTCACTAACACTTGTGCAATAGCTCAGTTCCTCGATTTAATTTCTAGCGCTTTATTAGCGCTTGTGCAATAGCACAAGTGCACTAGTACGCTTGTGCACTAGCACTTGTGCAATAGCTCAGTTCCTCGATTTAATTTCTAGCGCTTTTTTAGCGCTTTATATACATGCCCATTTGTGGTGTTCAATCATCGCTATATAAATAATGTTTAGGAAATTCTGTTGGTACAAACCTATACTTATAATTATTACCAACAAATAAATCAAGGTTATTATGACATCAAAATTTGTTACCAGGAGGTCTTAAGATACCCTATTTCGGAACTTTTGAGGCTAATAACTCAAAAACTACTTGATATATTTTTAGCTCACCAACAAAGTGAACAGTTTTGCAAATTTTTAAGAAAATCTGTAGGTCAGTTTCGGACCTACGTTATTTTGTCATAAATTTAAGGTGGCTATGAACTCTACCTACAGAATATTTTTAAAAATTGTTACATTGTTTATTTTATCCATTAGAAAAAAGTATATGAAAAACAAAAAAATTCACCGTCTAGGATTTTAGTTATTTGCCACAAACAGACAAAAATAAGGTATCTTTGACCACTTGCCATAGCAACGATTTTTGACATCACGGTGACTTCAACATGTTCGTTGGTAAAACCTTTACAAAGCTGTACTTAACGTTAAACCTCAACATTGTTGGCATAGCTACAATAGAATGCCAAAGACCGAAATATCTAAACCATTACGAGCAACCTTAAATGATACTTTTTCGTGTCCACTGGGTATTACAAACAAATAAGAAACACTAATTGCTCTTCCGAAGATTTCTTTGACAAAAATAGAACTTATAGAAGGAAAAATAATTCCGGAGTCCTTTTAGAAGGTAATCCTGTTGTCTTCAGTTTGGTTTCCGGATATGGGAGGTTCGCGAAGAAAAGAACATCTAGGCTTGGATCAGTCGGTCCTGCTCGAAAACTTAATTACACGTTCTTTTTTTAAAAAAAAGAAAGAAGTGTACATTAATATTACCGCCGTAAAGTGCCCGATTGAGGTTAAAGATCTAAACGCAACTTTAGTCGATTTTAAATTTTAGTTACAAAACATGCCCAAGTCTGGCCACGAGTTTTTTCTTCCGAATAACCCCATGAACGAAAAAAGAATATATGTAACAAGAATATCTGTAGTTCCTTTATTAACCTTTTTAACAAAAACTACATATTACAGTACAGTTCCTGCATTTTAATGCCATACACCATTTACAGCTGTCAGTTTTCGTGCAGACTTTTTTAAAAACGTAGGATTATGGGTGCTTGCCCGTTATACATAAACGATCTATAAAGACTAAATAACAGCCAGCACAATAGGAATACACGGGGCGCTAATTTTACCTTTTTACTGGAGGGTGGCACGTTTTCTGCAACGACTACTAAATGTTGGTATCACCCACTCCCCCCCCCCCCCCCTTAAGTTGCGCGCCTCTTCATCTGTAAATATCCTAGCTTAAGAATGCTTTGTATAAATGACAATAGAAAGCAAGGGACCGCGGACGAAAATGCTGCTGTGTACGTAGGAGCTGGCGACAGCTCTAATCAGCCAAAAATAAAAATACAGAGACAAGAAAAGCAAGGCTGACACTACATGTCGTTGTCCCGTTAAGGTTTTTTCATTTCTACGTAGTGTCAGCCTTGCTTTTCTTGTCTTTGTATAAATGTTTTAAATTAAGTCAGCTCGAGTATAAGATTTTTACTCTTTTTTAGATAATAATTTTTAGATTGAGATATTTTAGTAATAATTTCTGGATGAACATTGTAGCTTAGCTCTCAAATTTTTAACTTACATTTTGATTTTTAATTAGGTTTTAACTTGACTTAATATTGTTTAGAGAAGATTTTTAACTTTTAGTACTAATACTTTTAAGAGGGCCACAAATTTATAAGTTGAGAAACTATTACGTGTCACCCTCGTAAAATAAAGTGTTGATTGATTGATTTTGACTTATTACTGCTCTACAGTGAATTCAAAACAATTGTTTCCAAGTCTACTACACGTGATACAAGATGTTAACAAAGGCGGCTTCAAAGACAAGCACTCTGCCGAAGAAGACATGGTGACTCGCCAGGCTTGCTGCAGATTTTGCCAAAGCTGTGAAGACAAGAAAATTTAGAGCGAATTATAAATTATTCTAAATTATCTCTCGAAACTCGATAATATATTGGGAGGGGGATATTTCGCTGGGATAAACCAAACTCTGCTCTGTTTGAGAACTGAAATGTTTCGGTCTTTTATAGCCAATTTAGGTCAAATGGTTAAGTTTTTTCAAGCCGTCCTCCTACTGTATATAAATTTTATTTTAGTAACGGGCCATTTTTAAGGTGAGGCATTTTTATGGTCCCAAAGCAAGAAATACCTGGAACAAATTACAAACACATTAAACTTTAATTTATGTATGTATGTATTTTGGACTTGGATGGCTCAACTGAGACCCAATCTCCGAGCTAAAAAGTCGAACCCTGACCTCATTCCAGGCCTTCACATCCGATAGCTTATATATTGAAGTATTTCACGGGGAAAGGGGGGACTGGGTTAGTGGAGCTAATATTTTTTTCTTAATCCGTAGAAATAGTCTAAATACCTTTCATCTTTTTATTCAAATGTTTTGTCAACAACAGTAATTTTACATTACCTTTGGGTGGGAAGGTAGGGGTGTAATCGTTGCAGTTGTTGTCAGAGCAACATTCAATCTCACATTGCTGCAAGGTCCAGTTATAAAATCTTTTAACATCGGAACGAATAACTGCGCAAGCTGTTCTTTTATCTGCAAATATAAATTCAGACGAAAAAGCTAAGTTGAACTGATTGACGTACTGTTCGCCCAGGGGAGGGGGAACTCCCCTACATTTCGGATAGGGGTGTGCCGCGAAGTTTCTTGAACCTTGACCCTATTTAAGGATAAAGAAAGCGAAAATTGATACCTTTTTAAGGCCCAAAACCGAAGTATGACACCCTATTCAAGAGAAGGAGAAGCGTTCCGTGACGACCCAAATAACAGCCAACCGCGCACGGTAAAATACAAATCTTTATAAACATGATAAAATCGCTTTACTAATACTTGAACGGTTAGTTCAGTTTTAAGATTCTTTATTATTTTTCTTTAGCTGGGCGTTTATTTTAGCTGATAGAATTTAGGTACCCTATCTTAGGATCACACCAGGAACACAATGCCAAAAGGAGCAAAAATGATACTCTATTTAAGGACTGAGAACCTCAAAAACTATACCCTACCCCGCGTCACATACCTATATAGCCCATATATGGAAGAACCCCCTTCCCCGGGACTGTTCGTTACCAGGCTAGAAGAGAAATCGTAATTGCAACTTCCAACGCACACTGAGTTTCATTTGGTGCCCACAAATTTTACTGGTCGACTTGGCAGTAATAGTGAACAATTCTTGCTTTTTGCCCCTTTCAACTGTGTAATATCATATAATAAACAAGTTACTGACTCCATGGTTAGTTCACTTAAATAAAGATAACTTCATGGGTAGTGAGCGCGTACGATTTTTATTCACTTGTTGTGATGTGATAGTACGCGCTCACTAGCCATGAAGTTATCAGTATTTATCAGGTGCTTTTTTTAATGTCGCTTTTTTGCTTGAAATATTTCACGAAAGTCCCTTAAAGATGAATTACAGTCCGTACTGCGCAATCTCGGCTGCAATGTTTATGTGAGCCTCACAAACAAAGCAAAACTAAAAATTACGTGACAAACTTACCTGTTTCTTCATTATTAACGCCAGATATCCTTGCAGAACAAATAATAACAAGTAGAAGAACCTTGACGCTATTTCAAACCGACGTTTCAGCTCATCGGAAGTCCTTGAACGAAGCAAACTGTAATGGCGGACTAAAAAACTTCATGTATGCTGTCACCGAAGTGTAACGTTTCAACGAATTCAAAACAAAAACGTAAACAAACCCCGAGTCTGCGCAGTACGGACTGGAAATCAGCTTTAAGTCGTCGTGAGCCTTGCCATCAAATGTCGTTACATCCAGAACTTTACAGTACATCAATTAACCACCCTTTCGGGTCCCAAAAGACATACTGTTACTCAAACCTTCCTACCTGATGCGCTACAATTTCACCTGGAAAACATCTCAGCAGCCGAGTATATGGTCTGAAGATGGTACGAAGTGATATCGAAGTATCACTACCCTTGTACTACACAACTTCTTGTATTTTATTGTCTACATAAACGAATTTACTTAGATTAACTTTTAAGTACATCTTTTTTAGATAGAAAAAGATGGCCTCACTTGCACAGTTGATGCATCCACGAATAAAGCCAGACAGGGCTTTTCCATATCGGTCCTCATACTTCACCACTGCAGAAGCACAGTGAGTTGTACCAAATGATTCCGGATCTGTGGTACAGGTTTGGTTTCGCTGATTTGCCAAGCAAGTTGCTGCATCAGGTTCGACGCAAAAATTGCAATAACGAGTATCTGTAAAACAAAAATGGCGCAGTTGGTAAAAGCATTTTCGGACATCCCCTTATTCCCTTATTCAAGGGGCTATCGCTTATTCCCTTATTCAAGGGGCTATCGCCGGACGTTGCTAAGAGTCTTGCTACTTCCCCTAGTCCATCGCTTTCAGCATTTCCATTTTTTTCTCAAGTTGCTCCTACAATTTGCCGATATCCACGTATTTTCCAGATTAAACACCGTAAAAGTATCTTGCCCAGTAACACAACAAAACAACCTCCTTCCCCCTCTCGAAACCAGATCTTTGAACCCGAATTCCAACTATCACCGCTCTAGTCATCCCAGTCCACATTGGGGATAGAACGAGGTCTGCACGGGACAGAATGGCGATGTTCTCACAACTTTCAACGCGAAAAAAACAAAATATAGTCAGCGGTTTTTGGACGATGATGCAGCAGGCCATCTTCTCCCGCGAGATGGAAGTTATAGCAACCACGATCGACTATGATGCTGTGGATTCAGTAATTGTAAATTTCCATCGTCGTGTAATTATAAAAGCACATAACTTTGTGATGTAGCGTTACTTTTTAGCGCTAAAATGCAAATAATTGTACCACGTTTTTGGAGATCACAAATGGGTAAAACAAAGAACGACCAAGTCAACAAACAAACTCGAAACAATAGAGAAAGAAAAAAATGAATAGCTCCGCCAGGTGCGGGAAAAATTTGATCGCCAATTTTTCGTTTTCATTATCATTTCCGTAATGGTTTGATTTCACAATTAACACCACATGTTGACAACAATAAACTTTCTGATAACATGTTTTACTTACTTCCAGCGCCATAGTCGCTGCTGGAAAGACACAACTTAGAAAACGTCTTTTACTGCTATAAAAAAAGTAACCGAACTCTCCCACTGGCTGCAGACTGTTGGCCGCAGTGTTGTTGAAGTTGTTTTGGCAAGTTCAGAATGAGAGGATCTGCTCATGCACCTTGGATGCATCCGCTGACTACCGCTCCGATGATTGCTTTACAAGTTATGAGAACATCGCTCAGATTTCATATAAGAAAATGTATGGGAAGTTGCTTTTCTCCCATGGAGTACACAATTTGGACCGCTCGGTATGCCAATTACACTGCTACATGAAAGTGTTGCATTCAGCAAACTCATCAGCAAAAAAGGGCCTTTCATTAGTAGTTACATTTCTCTCCTGGTTTCAGTTGGAGAAATAGTACAGAAATTACCCTGTCTTAAACCATTTATTTAGTTATATGTTATTTAGTTGCCGCATGCAAACGTTTATCCTACCTGCATGTGGGATAGTTGGCACCTTGGTGTTACAGTTGGTGGTGTTACAGCAGGACATGTTACCTTGCATCAGAAACCAATCTTTACTTGAATTGAAAAAGCCGCCAATAGCCGCATACAATGCTACTTTGTTGCCTGAAACAACAAATTAAAATTAAAACAAAGTCAATAGCAGAAAATTTACATCAATAAATTTGTATTATACTTCGTGTACAGCTATTTCAATGAACAACTCTCGTCAAAAGTCTTGACATGATTGACAAATTCTAACTTTCTTTTTCTTCTCGCCCTCTAAATTTGGAACGTCCCAACATCCTTTTCCACAGAGGATTCAACTTCGAAAAGAGAATTGGGGGCCCCTTTTAAAAACATTTTAAAAAATGTTCACACTATGGGGACATGAAGCAGGAACGTGTAGCGGGGGCATGAAATGAAACCAGAATTGGAAATGGAGAAAACCGACAGTTCTAACTTTTACAACGGCGTGAAAATGATCGAAAACTATTTTGTAAAACGTCGAGTGAATTATGTACTAAGTAACGCTCAGCACTCAAAACATGTTCAATTTCTTAGCGATACTCACCAACAGCGTCCACAGTGAACAAGGCTATTACAAGAAAAAGCGTCATGTTCGAATCTTCCGCCGAAGGTATTTCTTCTATTAAGAGTCGATGAAAGGCTGTTCGTTTAACCGTAGTTAAAAACCGGTTTAAGCATGTTAAGAGTGGCGTGATACTATCTTAACAGGTGTCTTTTTTTAAAATTAGCATGAATTAAATGTAAAATGAGTTTTGATTGGGCAGAAGCCTGTTGCGTGTACGAATTGATATTGGCATCTGAATACCTTATGATAGGAAATTAACGATACATATTATTAACGCGAATTTCAAAAATTCGCGTAAATTTTATTGATGTTAATTAATATAAACACATTTATTATAAGCATCTAACCAGAACTTTTCTTAAATTCGCGTTAATTTTATTACGCGTCAATTTTGTGCGCGTTGTTAAAATGCCTCGTTATATTCTTATAATAAGGTAATCCAAGGTAAACAGTTGTAAGTAGTAATGAATTACACTCAGTCTAGGGCGGTTGACCTAAAGAATATTATGCATCAATACTTCCCATATAATGGTAAAACCAAATGAAACTATATGTTAATAAAAAACTAATGGTGCGTTTATTCCATTGCGTGATTCCACATTATATAATTACCAAGCGTATTATTCTCCAAAAAACAGGAAGTCTAAGATATAATACTTTAGGGGCTTTCCCCAGGAAATTAGTCATCAGATTGCTATTGTAAGCAGGTTGCCTGCGTACGCACAAGCAAGCAGCGAAACCGCGACAACGAGTGGCGCAGCCACGAGAGGCTTGGGGGGAGGAGTTGTATTTCATTTCGCAGGCTAGTTAACAGATCACACGATTGTTATATGACAGGAAGTTGTTGTCTATAAAATGAAATTGTTTACTTTATAATTAAGTTAAACCTTTAGAATGGCTGATAGTGAAACCGGTGTAACCGATTTGAGGGATGATCTAGTATAACAAGTGCCATCCACATCTCCTAAATCCATATCATCCCTCAAATCGGTTACACCAAAAAGAGATGTCGACGTAGATATCATCAATGGGTTCTATCACCAAAACATTTTATTTATGAACGATAAGGTCCAGTTATTTGCGGAATATTGGATGAAGTTATATTCGAATTGCTGTTTGCAACGGGCCGGACTATGCCATAGGGAAATACCCGATGACGGGAAACCTGATGAGGCTAAAGCGGAAATTGCTGAGCCAAAACGTCCACAAATGTTATGTAAAAACCACGTGGCCAAGGAGCCAAAGTAAAAGAAACGTTCAAAGGTGTCTATTGAGATTGATGGTCATTCGCTTATCCGTGGAATGAAAGGCAATTTAATAAGAGGATAGAGAGCTGTCGTTGAGGTCTCAAATGCGTCTCAGGAGGGCGAAGTCTCCTTAGCTTATTACGAAAGTTATATCAAACAATGTGACTATTCTTTTAAAACTGTCGAGAATTATGTTGTTCAATATGCATTTGTGTATGGAATAAGGCTCAGTTAAACCTTTGATAGATTTTAAGAGTAAACTCAGAGACTCAAAGGACAGTGCAGAATGCAGTGGAGTCGACAATAGCGTCGCGCACAAATTCTAAAAATAGATTTGGTCTCATGAGACCCCCCGCGTGACTCAGACAAACATTGCAGTCGGCCATAAGCGAATGTATGCGAGAGAGCGTCAATACGTGAAGAAAACATGTGAAAAGTTAGGTAAATCGGAGTGTATGCTTTCTCAAAGGGTCAAGAATGGTTATTACAAAGCACTGCTGTCATGGTGAGTGCAAAACCGACTCAAAGTATCCTGAACATTGGCCAAAATCGCTCTTAGAGCTGGAGGAATCGGGGAAGAAAGTCTTCATTCCATTCGGCTTACGGTACGAATTGCGAAACGAAACGGTACTTTACGAAATGGTACTTTGCGAAACGGTCCTGAGGTAAAAATATTGCAAAAATATTGAATGGGGCAAATAAACATTGATTGCAAAACAGGTATAAGTCATGATAAGTCGACCCAGGTTTGCGTGAAGGATAAATGTGATGCCTGCTTTTGAATCGAAACTTGTCGCGTCGCGAAAGAATTTATTTTTGAACATGAATCAACAATGCAAAACGTGAATCAGGGTGAATGAAAGTAACATCAAAAATCAGAAATAAAGACGCCTGTAAAAGCACTACTCTCGCTTTAGTCATCCGAAAATGAAGGAAGCGAAATCTTTCTGCCGCCGAGGATTTCTTATCTTTATTATAGTGCATGAATGTACGCCGCCCGGCGCGCCAGGTTGTAAATAAAGGTCGCGATGGTCACGTTTGTCATTCTTTCTTGTTATGTGTAGTCATGAAAACGAATGGATTAAAAGTCTGTTTTTTAACATGGCGAACGTTTATTAAGATCGAATAAAAGTTTCACAGAAGGTTCATGAATTTATGGCATTTTTTTTGCGGAGAATGTGTTATCTTTCGGGCGACAAACGCCGACAACTGTGATTATGCAAATGACTGCTATACCGTTCAGCTACATTTTTGCCGATAAGAATTATTTCGAGCCGATCAAAATAGCTATTTTCGGTCAATTCTAAATTTGACGCTAGGTTCGTGATTAGTGTTTAGAAATACGATTTTTACGGCTCGATAGTAGTCCAGCCTTTATACATTCCGTAACACGTTTCACAATTAAGGTCATCACGAAGGGTTGTCGTTTTCCGCTTAATTTTAGCCCTCTGCACTTCAGCCATCGTTTTAACTGATCCACAGTATAGTTCTCTGCTTCACTTTCAAATTTCGAGCCAGGAACGCCATCATCTTGCGTGAGAACGGCCAAAGACCGAAGCGAAGTGCTCGAGAGCGACATAATTTCTTCATATCGCTCTTGTAGTTTGTCTGAGTCAAGTGGGGGGTCTCAGTTTTGGTGACGTCATTTGTGCGCGACGCTATTAAAAGTACATGTATTGTTTGATGTTCGTGTTTTTATTTGCCTTATTTTACTTGCAATTAGATGTTGAAACACCACTTGTATTCTTTCCCGGGTTTTTGTTACGTTAATCTTTGAGAACGTAACACGATACTTCTGTTTGTTTGTAACAAGATACTTTTGTTGTTTTCCTTGAAAATGCCGTAACGTGACCCGTGGCATTTGCCTTCCTTTCAATAATAAAGCCAATTATTTCACTTTAATTTAATTAAGTTGCATTTTAAACTGCACGAAAGACGTTTCTCAAAAAGTAAAGAGCAAATCTAGTCAAAAAACATCTCTTTCGAAAGGTTTTTTTTAGACGCAGTACAGCTAGGATAATTGTTTCCTGGTTAACAGGAGTTTCACGCCGAAAATCCCGGTGCAAGTTTTTGCATTACTAATTACGAAAGCTCTGTGAAAGTCTTAAAATCTGATTAAATTAATTTGCGGTTTTCTCTTGGCGCCACGAAGTCTGCAGCAATCCTACCACAAACACGCAATACACGCGATGTTCATGAGAGTTCCAGCAAAAACGCATACTAAACTGCGCATGCGTTTGGCGTAAAGTACGTTGTCCTAGAACGTCGAGTAGTACCACAAGGAGAGCAAAGGGTTTTCTGAAACAAATATATACCTTTGAGATCTTCATATGAAAGTAACGTAGATGTGCTTCAGGTTTTACCTAGGGGTACGGTCAGGTGCTCCCCACCCCCACCCCCTTTACAAGGAATAATTAAATTAATTGACTATTAAAGTTTACACCTTAGCGGGTTAGCGGACGACAGCCCCAACAAACCATCACAATAGTGTATTCTGCACTAAAAATGATTTGAGATGTAATGTTAAGAAAAGAAGGGCTTTACAACTTTTTTACAAGCTTTTTCACCCTTATTTAAAGTGTTGAGATGCAAGTTACCATTTCTACGGTTTGTAAAGAATGGAAAAAACGTGTTTGATTATTTTGAAAGTCGTTATAATGCAGCACTTCCGTGGGCCTAAACTGAGGATTCGCGGACCGCGGAATCTACTGAACCTGCGGAACTTGCGGGACCTGCGGAACCCATAATTTTATGCTAAAAAATAATGAATAAAACCAAAGAAAATTTAATAAACTAAAAAATCACTAACACTATGGGCAAATTCGTTGATGAGTATAAAGAATAATTTGTTAAACAATAATTGTTTTTTAGCATCCTTGACACCAACCAACTAGAAATAATTGGCGCAACTTACCGCGGAATATGCGCGATCAACTGGGCCAAGTCACGTGATATCAAGTCGCATGGCGCCATTCTACATGTCAACAACAACATGGCGGAATGGAGAAGAAAATATACGAGGTAAGAAGCCTGTTTATGGCCATACAGTCAACTCTCGCCTTGCGGACACCCCGCTATTACGGACGCTCGATATTACGGACAAAATTCAGATCCCCGGCGAAAGTTATAGAGGTTTGACTGGAAATGACTCCCGCTATTACGGACTCTCGCTATTACGGAATTACGGACACTTTCGTGGTACCAAAAGAACAATTTTATTGTTTTGACTCTCGATAAAGCGGACACCATGAACTTCTCACCTAACATTATTGCAGAAAATTGCAGTGTGTTAAATACTATTTGTCGAAACACACTTCAGAAGTCTTCTGCAATAATTATTTTTGCATCAATTGCTTCAGTAGCTGTACACCAGACTTTGCTTTTTCACTTCAGCTTGCGCCCTTTTCTTTCAGACGACTCCTTTTGAGAGATCAAACCCTCAAACCCTCGACCATTGTCATTCTCCATACCTAACGGCTACTGAGTCTTTTCACGACTGTTGATAAGCTCGTCATAGCCCATACTATTTAACCTATGTTAACGCCATTTTTTTCCTCACACCCCGCTATTACGGACTCTCGCTATTACGGACACTAAACGAAGTCCCGAGCGTGTCCGCTATAAAGAGAGTTGACTGTAGTGAGCTTGGTTCTTTTTGCGGCCAAGAGCAGCATATCATCGGCCAGTTATGTTTGTTTGTAATCAATAAATAATACACTTGTAGCATAACCGTACACACAACATTTATTTATCAGCATGGATATCATTTATTGTTGTAACACCCATAATCTGCCTATCACATTCAAATGTAATTCTAACCAAAAACGATTCCATTTTAGTAGCTTAGTATACAGCATAAGAAATATCTACACTACAAAGCAACATCTAACTTTGAACTCTTTGAATGAAACTATCGGAAACTTCACGGCTGAAATAACCGTAATATTAACCCTCGGACGTACAAGCAAACTCATACCCTCACCATCGTACAAGGGGGGGGGGGGGTGTGGAACCCCTCCCCGGAGTTTTCGTTATATTAAGGCGTAGCGGAATTATTTTGCCCTCAGAAGAAAGCCCGTAGCTTACTCTACAAGATGGCATAATTTTAATTGGCTGTGACGTCATTAGAATTGTCATCTTGGATCCGCCATCTTGGATTTCAACATTTTCTTAGAAAGTCACAAAATAGCGGAAATTGAATTGAAACAGAATGCTTATGGAATGTTAAAATAAACAAATCATGCAATTCTGTTTAAAAAAACTGGAAAAAATAAAGAAAAATGTTAAAAATGACGATTTTTGGCAAGATCTGCCTGTATTTATGACGTTGCCATGGCAACGTCAAATATCATTGACACATGGTTGACATATCAAAATTTCGGCAAAGGATAAATGAACAGCTACTGAAAGTTTCAGTACTGTAGAGTAAATCGTTTTCTCAAAATTTGGAAAAAAACCTTATGGGGGGGGGGGGGCGCTGGCATCCACCCCCCACCCCCCACCCTTGTACGTCCGAGGGTTAAAATGCAAAACAGTTTGTGTATTTAAGTTTGTAAATATTGTAATAACACCTCAATTTTTTTTCAATAGAAAAAAATGTACTCCTTTGAATCGGACTAATTTAACAATAGAGTGTCTCTGTCGAGGAACTATCGGCTGATAGTTGCCCCGCGGAAATTTGATGTCCTTAAAACAAATATTAGCCTGCGAAGCGAAGCTTCGAGGGCTAATATGCTATTTTTAAGAACATCAAATTTCCAAGGGGCAACTATCAGGCCGATAGTTCCGAGACAGAAACACTCTATTGTCTTTATTGTTCACCACTAAATTTTCTTCTGCGCGCACATACAAAACCGAGCATCGGGGATTATTTTTAACTTTTCAGGATAAAAAACTCAATTGAAAGCCGAAATTTAACAAACGAAACAAAACCAGACAAGAAACCCACTAAATGCAGTGAATTTGGTTGGGGTTTTTTGGTTTGCATGCACGCTTGTTTACAAAAAAAGTCACTGGCGGGCACTATCGATCCGGGCATTTTTCTTCGGCGAGCACTATGGGCTGTTAGCATAACCACACTGACCTACTATTGGTAATCGCGCGATCTGATTGGCTACACAGGTGCCTACTATCGATCCGTAGAAGGCTCTCGGAGCGCGCGCGTAGTCTTTGCTGAATTTTATCAATCAAAACCTTCAATAAATCAATTCTAGCGATATTCTGAGTTTAATAGATCGGTCAGTGGGTTATGCTAACACAATTAGACGGCTCGCTCTCGGTTTCTACCGGCTTTTGATAGTTGGCTCGGAGCTTCGCCCCTCGCCAACTATCAGCCGGTAGAAACCTCGAGCTTGCCGTCTAATTGTTAAATAGTGCCCACCGGCGGACGGGCACTATCGCGTCACGTGTTCAATTTAAACCGATCAGAATCGGAGAAAATTAAGTGGTGAACTATAATTTGCAATAGAACATGTGTTTCTTCTTGACCAAGAACTATTTTTACATTTCAAAAAACAACAAGTGTTCCACTCTATTAATACAGCTTGATCTACAAACGTGTTTTGCTGATAGTTCAGAGGTTTCAGTTCTTGTACTCCCTATTCTACCTTGGACGTGGACGTTGGAACTTTACGTGGAACACAACATGTAAAACGACTGAAACAGTTCAACATTTTAAATATTAGCAACGTGGGCTCTATCTCACATATTTTTTGCCAATTGCAGGAGTTTCAAAATACAAAATTCAACAAGAAAAAAGTAATTGCAAATATTACCAGCCGTATATGTCCCCAATTAGCCACAATTGACACCTCTTGATCGTCCCATTGCATGTCCAACCCGAACTGCCGACGCAGCTCACTGGCTTGTTAACAGTGTTAATCAGTGTCTCTGGAGCCAACTGAAGCAGCTTTGCATGAAAATAAGGACAGCGCGTAGCGATACAGGCAAATTGGCAGTGGTAATAAAGATTGGCTTTACTAGAGATCTTCAAGGCTCCAGTTTTTCATGGTAAAAATATTTATCTTTGTGTTGGATTACAATTCTAATGAAAGGTTGACCCATAAGATCTTGTTACAAATCAAAGTGCCCGTTGGGCTGTCTCGTGTTTCAGATCAGTAAAGTAGCACCCGTTGCTAACAATCATATAAGCTCAGAAAAACCATCTCCGGATTCTACAATATTAATTCTCAAATTTCATTCTCAAGCATTTGCAACAGCCTGTGCTATACGAGCATCGCACCATGTGCCCTTTCTACACATTCTACTCAAATAGTCAAACCAAGACTGCCCTTCCAAAAACTCAACAAAATCTTCGCAATGATTTCTAAGGTATTCAACAACTGCAAAACGCACTATCTAAAACGCACTACGATTTGCTACTTTCATACTTAATTACTTACTTCCCTATTCGCCATCGGCGCTCAGGGCAGCAAATGACTTGCTACTGAGTCAAATATCTGATGACTAACACTTCGAAAAACGAAAACAGTCTCCATTTCCACCACAATCATAGACTGCAGCTAGTCGTATCTTTTGCGAACGCATGTAACGCACTCGGTCTTTGTATAACAGGCTCGTAGGGAGGGGGTGCGTTCGCACCCCCCCCCCTCCCACGAGCCTTGGAAGTCCGCTCATTGTGAAAAAAATATATATATTTAAATAAATAAATAAATAAATAAATAAAGGGAAATGGTATTTCTGTACTTCGACTATTTACATTCAATATGGTCCTTTGGGTTGAAGATCCACCATTTGAAGATTCGTGTGGTATATTTTAGACCAAATTGTGTGATTATAGGTTAAATTTAACGATACATTCTACCTAATGTCCTTCATAGTCGAACCATTCGAAGTGCCATTCCCAGGCGCTACCAAAAGAGAGGAGACTGGGTACTTGTTGGGCTCGGAAACACCCAAGGACAGTACTAAAAGATCAACAAACCGACTCTGGCTGATTTATGTAATAACCATTTTGACACTAAAATGAAGAGACCTATCTTTTTCCTGTTTTCCTTCTATGTGCTGCTGTCATTTTTAGCTAAATAAATTGTAAACTACGTTTTTGAGGTTCTGTTTCGAAAAATGTGATTTGAATTTAAAAATGTACTAGAATTATTGTCGTCGTTTTCTTCACTCTTGCCTGCCTTTTCTCCTAACAAACTGTCTTCAAAACGCACGAAATGCCTATTTTTTCAAAATTTCCTGGGAGAGGATACCCCCAGACCCCTCCCCCCTACATTAACGCGCCTGCGGTGCTCAAGATTTCGTGCCACAGTCGCTCATACGCACCCCCCATGAAAAATCCTGGTTACGGGCCTGTATAATATCTTAGTACGACAGCGAGAGGTCTAGCGCCAATGTAAAACTGTGAGTGGGACTGGGGAGAGACGCTTAAAGTTTTTTCTCGCCTCGCAGGCTCACAACGTTCGGCGCATTGCGCCTTTCAACGACTTAAGAGAACAAACGACTGTTTTGCAGTCTACCACAATCACAAGGAACAAGACCAACTGCACGTAATCTATTTCTAAGTTGTGAAAACGAAGTACAATCATAACATTCCCTGTTATTCACCGTCATGTTTTCACCGAAATTAACAATAGGCCATAGGACCAGGAATCTTTTCAATACACCTTACATAAATAACATTTTATAAAATACAGAAAATTTTTTATCATAACTAAATTTCCAAAACCTATATGCATTATTCCAGAATGAAGAAAATATAAAACTTCTATATTTTCCCCCTTCCCATCACCCACCGCTCGCGCTTCGCGCTCGCTCAAAATCCCTGCCTCTCTCCAAAACTCTCCAAAATCCGCGCGGCCTTGGAAAAGCCTGTGAAGGAGGCAGACGCATTCTGATTAGGTTAGAATGGGTCATCTTTCATCAGCCCCTTGAAATTGCCTGGATGGGGTAAGGGATATGGGACGAAGATAATGTAATCTCTGGTTTTTCTTTCTACGTCATCTGCCACTTGACATTAATTGCTCAGATAAGGCAGGAATGATGGCGAAGAGGGATTTTAACTACATACGTAATACGCATTTTGCATGGGTCTAACTCGATAATGAATCCTCACTTAGACAACAAAACAAAATAGAACCGGGCAATAAGAAATGACTAGTACAAGATATAAACGAAAGAGACAAGTTATATTTTACGAGTTTTTAGTATTAGAAAGAAAACAGACATTTGCTTAGATGATATCGGGAACAGGAATTTTGTTTACCTTAGCTTAGCGTAATACGCATTTTTTCATTTTGTATGAACCATTTAACTCGACAAGAAATCCTCTCTTAGACCACAGAGCAAAATAGAACCAGACAATTAGAAAGGGCTTGTACAAGATATAAGTTAAAGAAACAAGTTATATTTTATGCGGTTTAGTGTAAGAAAGGAAACAGACATTAAATAAGCAAGCAGCCTTTGACCTTACTGGCGGCAAAGTATCGTATTCGTATATCGGTTGTCACGCAAAAAAGGAAATAACGCTACTAGGCACGTCTATAAAGCCACAGGGCTTCTTGTTTGTGTCTTTCTTACTGCGACGAGTTGACCTTTAGCATGTGTCTTAGTGAATGGGGGAATTCAGGGAATTTTGAACTGTTTTCCAAAATGGTTTAGTGTAATACTCGAATTGAACACACGCAAGGAAAAAAATGTCCAAGGGATCTACAAGTTGTTTTTTAACTAGTTTAATCAGCGCAAATTTCAACTTGCACCAGCTAGTAAAGGCACACAACTGGTTCGACTATTACGGTCTATTACATCTTTGAAATCCGAATCTAATCAAAGATTGAAACGACAAAAAAAGTTTTTTTTTTGACATATTGTCGACATACCTACAGTTCTGTATGATTCTGTAAGGAGCAATCCTGTTTAAGAACAAAGCCGAAGATGTGATACCACATCAATACTTCTGTTTTCGTGATAACTTCACTTAATAATCTCCTTTTGACACATTATTTGACATATCTGAAAACTGCTCTGACGTCAACAACCCTCGACCCTAACACGCGCCAAAATGGTTTTCTTGTAACGCAAACAGAAATTTGACAACAGCTTTATCTTCTAATTCATACTTTAACAATACCCACCGCAAATATAATATCAAAACACAAACCTACCGTAAAGATGAATTCATTTTCCATGTAAAAAACTACCTATTTAAGCAACATACGTGAGATAAAATCTCCTTATCAGATTTGGCGGTATTACTAAAGATAGTACTTCATGTAATATATTACATTATACACATACCTCATAATGCAAACATTTACACTATATGTCTCACACGTGTAAATAAGCACTTTCAAAACTCGACAAGAGAAAACGCGCAATACGAAGAACAGCATCCCGATGCATCTAATCAGCAAAATGTATCTATGTAAATATGGCTATTTCTTACCTTGTTTCCTTGCTACTTTATCACTTCGTTACCTTACGAGAGGTCTTACACAAAGCACTATTGTGAGCTACCAAGTCTACTCGGATAATCTCGTGTTACGTCACGGTCACGTCGTTCACGACGTGACCGCGACGTAACACGAGACAAAAAGGGCATCCATCCAGTGCATTTCTTTACTTTTGCTATTAACGGCAGGACCACAAATAGGTTATTGCTATGCCATGGTGACTTTTCCTCTGGAGAAGTGCTTATCGTCGTGGGCAGCGAAGTAAAAGGTTGCTGTGAAGTCATTTGGGGTGTCACTGTTGAAGGAAAACTTGACGGAATTCGACCAGCGCTTAAATATTGCTGCATTTGTGACACGAACATCGGTCTTGAAAGCTGCAAACTGCTCAGGAGAGGTTGGGGAACTACACCGACTTGGATTTTCGCTGGGCCTTTCCCAAGTAACCATTCGTCTGGCGGAATATATAGACGCCAAAGGTGCTGGTTGCGGTGGTTGCCGCACTCTCCTCGCCTTTTTGTTTTAATTTAAGAAATTATTTATCCACATTTCGTCTTGGAAACTTCAGTGCCTGAAAAGAGAGATTAAGCATGACGTTATCGGCAGACGGCAAACGGCAAAGATAACTTCTGATTTTGAGTTATTTTCTTCTAATCCGTAAATTAAGCAAACAAAATGGAATAACGTCTCCTACTATTTATTACAAATACAAATTATTTAACTCTGCTGGACATACAACTAAAGAGAGACGGCAATAGTTTCATTTTTGCCGTTTGCCGCTTGCCGTTAACGTCATGCTTAACCTCTCTTTCAAACAAACAACAAACAACTTTATTCACCCCTAAATAATTTACAAAAAGAATGATGATGATACATGACTGCGCAGCGTCCGTTCAGTTTTAAGGAACCGAGAGATTCGCCTCGCCATAGTTGTCTAATTTTATAACTTTTTTCCTCGCTGTCGCTATTTCAACGAACGTCGTGTCGTTTGTACCATACTATTTGTTCTCTCACTTTTTAAGGAGACTCGATGAAGTTAATTTTACCCCAAGGGTGGTTGTTTTAAAAAATACATTTATCAAGGAAGCCAATCTTCGATTTTTGCCAAAATACACCATAATGATCAAATATGACCAAAAATTAGTTTTTTACTGGTCACTTAGTCACAAAGGTTACCAGCAACGATTGTCGTTTTCTTTTAATAATAATAATAATAATAATAATAATAATAATAATAATAATAATAATAATAACGAATTTTTAAACAGGATGACCCTTCAGTACATGAGTACTGTTATCAAAGGGGTCCTGTAAAAAGAAAAATATATAACAATATAAAAATAAATACATCATATAAAAGGATAGGTTTGTTTTCAAACAAACCTAATTTTATCGAAACCTAGATTGACTCTTGGTGTTCATTTTTTGATATGTTAAAGTTTAGTAGACTGTTGACGAAATTTTAGAAAAATCTGTTAGAGCGTTTTCAAGTAAATCAATAAACTAATTCCGAGTTAGGATTTGGAGTTGGCACATAAAAATTGTCACATACAAATTGCTGTTGTAAACAAGCCCTAGAACGCACTGGTCCATTCCCGCTTGTGATATTGCAGCCCTCCTTTCAACTCCGCTTACACAACACAAGAAATGATTTTATGAGCAACAAAACTGTAACACGAAGTAGCGGTGTGAATTTTGTATATATATTTTTTTTTCATCCCAACGGAATGGAAGATGTAAAATAATTAATTCACAAGGCCTGATTAAAAACGGTTAACTTTCGCAGTTTGAAGTTTTTCTTTGTCAAAGCAAATTTGGGCTGGGAGGATTGATTGGAGGATAGCTATTTTTGAGTTACGAAACGAGTTACGAGCCGTCTTAATAAACGTGGGGGGAGGGTTACTCTCGAAGGTGGAATACGCCGGGAGGCTCTGAATATTTTTTGCGGCTGTAAATACGTAAAAATGGTAATGATTTCATCAGTTAGAGTATAACTATATACAAGGTTAAGGGAAACTGGCATGAAAAGGACCTTTTAAAATATTCCAAAGAGACTAACCAAACGGTCGATTCTTTTCCCAAGAAGAATATTAAGAAAAGGGATGCACTAAATCCCTTCTGTAAGTGAAAGGCGCAAGTTATGAAGCTCGCCCTTCTATAAGTAGTTGTGTTAGGTGTGGACTGAGTCGCAAGAACCTGTTCGAAATACATGTTCAGAACAAAATGACATCAAGATATACCTTGTTATAGGAATATAACGAAACATTTTAATAACGCAAACAAAATTTATACGTTATAAAATTAACGCAAATTTTCGAAAAGTTATGTTTACAAGCATTTACAGTGCGGACACTCGAACCATGAACGCCACGGCTTTATTTTCACTTTATTTGTACTTTATTTTCACTTATTTTGTAGTTATTTTTGGCATTTTTCCTTAACTAACCAATCACATCCGTGAACCGAAGCAATGGCACAGACATTTTTGAGTCTAATGCTTGCGTGCGCTTTGCGCATGCGCATTAGACTCTTTGTTATATGAAAAAAGCTGTTAGCAATCCCAAGGGAATGGTTCGGGATCGATAATCGTTCGCTGTTATGTAGAAAACAATGATCAGCTGCAAGAACGGACTCCGTACGGACACGCACGATTAGTTTCAATTAAAAACAGCCAATCAGCGACACGTGTTCCCACGCATAATTAAAAGTTCTTTCTCAAGTCACGATTATTCAACACTTGAACAGGACGTAATAATTTTCCAGTTAAGACATTTGTAAGCTTTTTGTGAAAATAAATATTCGTTTTCAGTTCAGTTAAGCACTTGTGTTTTCGTCTTGCTTAAAAAGCAAGACGTCTTTGAGAAAAAAATATTTCGACGGCGACTCGCGTTTATTTACACAATGCGACCAAATATTTATTTTGTTTTAAAAAGTAGAAAACTTTACCTCGTATTTTGTATTTAAGTCATTCGAATTTTGACCAATTTTTTCTTTACAGTGCAAACAAAAACCTTCAAAAATAAAAGATGTACATGGATAAATGTAAATCAAGTTACGCGACTAAATCAAAATGCGTTTGTTTGGCCGCTTTGCAGTATTACCAGTCCCGGCCTTTGCCATACACTGAAATCGAATTTCATGCTTTTACGACTCTCAGAGATCTTAAGTTCTTCTTACAGCTAGAAAAATCATAAAATGGTTACATTGATATGGAAGTGATGATTCGCGAAATTTGTACATCATGATAAACAGTCTTCGCTCCTGTGTATGGTAGCTCGATAATAATTGCCTAGTTTCCAGCGTTCAAAAGGTCATCATTATATTGACGTGAGCATTTACACCCGTTTTTAGGAAAATCTGTCACTAAGTGCTTACAGTACAATGGAGTAACAGTCACTATTTCAAGTGCTTTTATTGCAAAACCTGTTTCAAGAGTCATCATCAAAATGGTGAAAAATCTGAAAGAAAACGATGTGAACTTGTTCAACCCTTGTTGTAATGAACATGCTTTTTGTAAATCGTCACGCAATCTTGTCCAAATGTTTAATCGTTTCTGCTTTTACGGACAATACGGAAGAAGTAACATCAACTCCTGTTCATACTTTAAATTTTGTAAAGCATATAACATTTATCACTGTTTCGTTTTCATCCATAATCATCCACGATGCTTCTAGCTTGCTATAAGCATTTTAAATTAAACTCCCGAACACAAACCTCTAACCAATTTTAACCGGCTTACGAAAACCGCGCAATCTGTATCACTATGCCATACGGCATTAGACTCATGTCACCCTTGGTGACCTATTTTTTTATCCTTTTTTCCGTGCTTTTATCGTTCCACACAACGTTCGAGTCACATCATGATTGACAGTTTATCTCCAAAAAGATCTCTTGCACGCAAGCTATTTTATTTATCACGCAAGCTATTCATATACCGTTTATGTGCTGTTTGACACAAATCCTTATTGCCTTACCTTCGGGTAATTATCAACTTGACAAACTGCCCCTTGGTGTCAGAGATCGGTAACAATAAATCAAATTGGAAAAATTGACAGACAATTGCAGTCCGTTAATTAACGTCGGGTCTCAATTAAACGCCGGTTTCAAATAAACGCCGGGTCCACCAAGCCAAGTTTGAAATAAACGCCGGGGCCGTTTACTTCAGAAAATACGGTAATTTTATCTACCACGAGGTCAATATGCAGCCCTCAGATAACATGAGTTCCATAACGCAATTCAACATCAAAGAAAAACATGGTATTATACATTCAGGTCAATATCCTGCTCTCAGATAACATAAGTTCCATAAGGAACTCACCACCCAAGTAAGGCACAAAAGTCTTGCACGAAGTCAATATGCTGCCCCCAGATAACATAACTTCCACACTGAACTCACCAACCAAGTAAGTCATAATAATCTACCACGAGGTCATTATGCTGCCCTCAGATAACATGAGTTCAATAAGGAACTCGCCACCCAAGTAAGAGATAATAATTTACTACGAGTTCAACAATTGCTGCACTCTGATAACAATGGTTCCGTCCACAGGGAACTCACCACACCATGAGTTCCATAAGGAACTCACCACCTAAGTAAGACATAATAATCTACCACGAGGTCAATATGCTGCTTTCAGGTAGCATGAGCGTCAAAACGAACTCACAACATGAGTTGCATAAGGAACTCACCACACAAGTAAGACATCATAATCTACCAGGAGGGCATTATGCTGCCCTCAGATAACATGAGTTTAATAAGGAACTAACCACCCAAATAAGCTGCACTCTCATAACATGAGTTCCACACGAAACTCACAAAACCAAGTCATAATAATCTACCGCGAGGTCAATATGCTGCCCTCAGATAAAATGAGTTCCATAAGAAAAACATAATATTGTACCTCCAGGTCATTATGCTGCTTTCAGATAACATAAGTTCCACACGGAACTCAACACCAAAGTAAGACACAATAGTCTTGCACGAAGTAAATATTCTGCCCTCAGATAACGTGAGTCCTACACGGAACTCACCAACCAAGAAAGTCATAATAATCTAAAACGAGGTCAATATGCTGCCCTTAGATAACATGAGTTCAATAGGGAACTCACCACCCAAATAACAAGGTCTATATGTTGCCGACAGATAACATGAGATCCATATGGAACTCACCACCCAAGTCATAATAATATACAACGAAATCAATATTCTGCCCTTAGATAATATGCGTTCCATAAGGAACTCACCGCCTAGTAAGGCATGATAATCTACCAGGAGGTCTATATGCTGCTCTCAGGTAACATGAGATTCATAGGGAACTTACCACAACATGAGTTTATAAGAAACTTACCACCCAAGTAAGACATAATAACCTACCACGAGGTCAATATGCTCCTCTCAGGTAATACGAGTGCCAAAAAGAACTCACAAACCAAGAAAGAAATAATACTCTACAACGAAGTCAATATGCTGCACTCTGATAACATGAGTTCCATAGGGAACTCACCACAACATGAGTTCCATAAGGAACTCAGCACCCAAATACGACATAATAATTTACCACTTGGTCGATATGCTGCAGTCTAATAACATAAGTTCCACACGGAACTCACCAACCAAGTGGGTCATAATAACCTACCACGAGATCAATATGCTGCCCTCAGATAGCATGAGTTCCATAAGGAGTTCGCCACCAAAGAAAAACACAACCTCGTTCCCAAGGTCTCTCTCTCCCCGCCCCCAAGACCGAGAGAAGAGAGACCCTGGTTTACTCTGGTCATGTGTCTGCTAGATTCTAGCAGATAACAAATAAACAACATGGTGGAGGGGCAGATAAGTGTTGTGTTTGTCACTACTGAGTATAGGGAAGAGCGGAAAGTGTTACCACCAAAATAAACACTGATTTAACGATTCAGTACGACAATGTCAGTTGGTAATCTAATGCAAACGCTGGAAAAAATCTATTCATCGTCCGTCCGTGTGCTGCTCACTACTATTTTGTAAAGAAATTGTTGTAGATTGTGGACGTTAAACATTGTTAACATATCTTCGAGAAGGCTGACAAGGAATTTCTTACCGCAGCGGAGGATGTATATGGAATGCTGAACGGCTGAAGAAAATTTTTGAACGGCATAAGTCGAACAGCTGAACAGCTGATGAAGATTTTTCGAACAGCACAAGACGAATGGCTCAAGAGTTAAGCACATAAAATTTTACCGGAGAGAAACAACAGTTGTAATCGTCTGCATTCGCTGTGCAACCATGTCGACAGATTTACAACGCGATGGCAATGACTTTCAGTAGACATCTTGCTAATCAGAACACTGATGTTTGGAATAGAAGCTAATAGATGACGCTTGGCACAATTTATAGTTATGAGAAATTCCACGACGTGCCGAGTACTTCTCGTTTACTTTAATGAGAGTAAATTTAGCCGGGCGCTATTGTCGGCTGCGTTGATTTGTCCTAATTGGAAACTTTGTAAAACCACGGCGCACGAAGACGCAAGGAGCTTTCGATTTGAAGCCTGTGAATCAAACGTCTTTTTTAGGAAAGTGATAAATGAAGATAAAGGGAAGCGTAAAAAGCAAAGCTTTCCGGTTTTTTACGAGCGGTAATAAAGCTCACAGGAACGAGCCAACAGTGTATTCCCACAGGAGATATAGCTTGAACCTCAAATCAGAAGCGCTTGATATTTGCATACTGTTAAAGATCGATATATTTTCGAAAAGCTTGTTGAATAAAACTCAAGTTTTGAGTAAAACGTGCATTGATAATCGTATATCTTGAAAGCAAATTAGGCTTTGGAGCAAAAAGAAAGAACCGCGACTATTCTTGAGGTGTTTGTGGACCGAAACATATTTACAATGCTCGTACGTGACCGCCAGCGAATACTAAGCTCTTTAGTTTATATTTATCGTTCGATGCGAACTAGCCTGTGTCTGCGTTCGCAGGCTAGATGCGAACGGATAGATTTTTTTGACTGATAACTTGAGCTATTCGAGCGGCTGACGATTTTTTTTTAACTGATATTTCGATTTGTTAGAACAGCATCTTATCCTGTTCGACGAACGGTTTTATTATACGAACAGCTATCCCTTTCCAAACTGCTAGCCGTAAGGCACGTTTTCGTCGCAGAGGTCACAGTTATGGACATTACACATTGTAAATATCTCAGCTTCGGGAAGGGTAATCAGGAATTGTTCGCCGCGGTAGAAGAAGGCCATTGAAGGACACTTTGGTCGGTGCGATGTAGTAGCTTCGCTTGGAATGTGACAAAGGAAGATGCGACAAATTTCTTGACATTAGAGGAACCCTCCCTAATGTACTCAATTGCCCCAGAGGCACGTGACAAGACTAAACCAGGGTCTCTTTTCTCTCGCCCTTGGGGGCGTGGAGAGAGAGACCCTGGGAACGAGGTTGAGAAAAACATATTTTTTCTACAACCAGGTCAATATGCTGCCCTCAAATAACATGAGTCCCATAAGGAGTTCACCACCAAAGAAAAGCATAATATTTTACCACCAGGTCAATATGCTGCTCTCAGATAACATACGTTTCATACCGAACTCAACACCCAAGTAAGACACAATAATCTTGCACGAAGTCAATATTCTGCCCCAAAATAACATGAGTCCTACAGGGAACTCACCAACCAAGAAAGTCATAATAATCTACCGCGGGTTATAAATCAATACGCTGCCCTCAGATAACATGAGTTCAATAGGGAACTCACCACCCAAATAAGAGATAATCATACACCACGAGGTCTATATGTTGCCATCAGATGGAATGAGGTCCATAAGGAACTCACAACCCAAGTCGTAATAAACTACAACGAAGTCAATATGCTTCCCTTAGATAACATGAGTTCCATAAGGAACTCACCACCCAAATGAGAGATGATAATTTGCCACAAGTTCAATATGCTGCACTCTGATAACATGAGTTCCATATGGAACTCACAACAACATGAGTTCCATAGGGAACACACCACCCAAGTAAGACATAATAATCTACCAGAGGGGCAATAATTGCAAGATACTAGAGTAAAAAATAAATTCATTTTTACTAGACGATTTCCTCGGCGTCGTTTTTATCGTCACTGCTTAAGGTCCACAAAGACGCGGGTCATCGAACCGCGGCAAAACAGAGCAATGGTTAGTGGCCCGAGATTGTTGAGAAAAGCTTAGTTTTTGTAAATTGGGAGTCAACAGTTTAAGTACCAAATCACTCGTAGACAAAAAAAAATTGAATTGACCAGGAGCCGAAATGCTGTCCGAACACTCCAAAGAAAATTCCTCCTATGTGTCCGCCATGTTAACATGTGGACGAGGTACCGCAGTTACTAACCATAAGTCTATCACGAAATTGCTTGTGATTTTGCTATCCGAAACCAATTTGCCGCAAAATCATGTCAAAAAATTACTTTACTTGTTTTTGTAAGTTTTATTTAAACAAAATAATACAAAATTATATACAAAAACAGAATAAATACATAAAAATACAACCGGCACAAAGTAAGGGACAAATGTGAGTTTCATTTACATTATTTACATTATTTTAATTATAATATGATGTGAATATTGCATTACATCAATTGAACCAATTAAAAAAAAAAAGAAAATTGTAATGGAGGGAGAAAGTTTACATGAAATCCTTCCAGTTCTTATTAATTAACAATAATAGTGGTTCATGCTTTGGGGTGCACTATCGAGTTATGATGCACGCGGGAAGTTTGAAGAGCACGAAAGAAGCAAGAACATAGCTATAAGCATGAACCAGTTGTTTTATAAAATTGCCGGTGGAAATGTAGATCTAAACCTGCGTCAAAAACTCGCGCAAGAGGAAAAAATCCTGGCAAAGCGATTTGCTCACGCTATCTGCGTGCACTATGACGAACTGAAATTGATTGCGCAGCTCTGCTAGCTATGTTATAATATGGTTTCTTCGCCACAGCGCGAAAGCGAAACAAAGTCCGTTTACGTACTTTTCCCATATAGATATAACCAAGATTGAAGATTTTTGTTTCAAAGTCGTGTTGCAATGACAATGGTAGTAATACTAGGTATTTACTGTTCCTGGCTTGACTTCAAAGTGATAGATCAGTACCCTGAGTCAGATGTTATTTTCTCCCATACGACGCCTTAACCCTATTCAGACCGTGCTTTTTTGGACCTTCTGGAATCGGGGGCCTTAGAAGCCCCCTCCCCCCCCCCCCATGTAACTTCCAGAATATTAAAGCAATCACTTCAAGAGGATTTAAAGTATGTCAGAACATCTATCTTTTGGTATACGTCACGTGTGATGATGACGTCACATCACGTGACAATTACATCATGATATCAAAACAGCTGCCATCTTGGATCCGCCATCTTGGATTTCAAAATTTTTCCAAAACGCCAGAAAACCACCCAAAATTACTGCAAAGTACTCAAAATCAATAAAACTCTGCTTAGAAACCGTAAAAAGGGGAAAATAATTGCATTTAAGTTAATTTTCATTAATAGAAACACAATTAAATTACAAATTTGGGAAAACATGCCTGACAAAATGCCGTGCCATGGTCATGTCAAGTTCCTAACGCAGCGATCTATCCTACTACATTTTTCCCAGATAAATTTTAGACAACCTTGCAAAGTTTGGCAGAACTTGGTTGAACCTTAAAAAAGTTATAAGCATTCAAAGTCAGCGCAAGCCTCAAAATCCCCGCCCACCCCCCGGTCTGAATGGGGTTTTACTCTCGTCCCTTGCAAAGTCGAGATGCAAGACGAACCCAACAGTCGATTAACTTTGGTTTCCCACAGCTTGGTTTTAAACTGGCAAACTTGTGCCAATGGCCGATTCGTGATATTCAAGATGTACTTTATTCCCATCCATATTGTCATAAAAAGAGTTGGGTTTTATTAAGCAGGTAACAACTTTTGGCTAACAATTAAGTTCAAGGTATTTATTACCACAATTAACTTCAAATCGGCATTTAAACAGAGAGTCTCAGAGTTTTGAGCAGACAAATTCGTGTGGCTTATACAAGCTCAAGGTACTCAATATCCACTTCGCCTTTTTCATGTGAAATTTCTTTCACGGTTGACGCGGTTTTTCCAGATGGCAAATTCCTGTCGCCAACAACTACAAGATATTCAGGAACCATTTTGGTGTTATCTGAAACATTGGATGCGCGATTTCTAGTCGTGAAGATCGTGTCGTTTAATGGCTCAAGTTATTTATGCCCCACTCGGGAGCCTGTTCGCTGGCTGGATATTCATCAGTCTCATGATTTCCCTCATTTGGATTGTCACAAACTTTGGATGCGGTTCCAGTTGGCAAACTCGTGTCGTCCAACGGCTCAAGATAAACTTCAAGCTCAGGATTTCCTTCATTAGGATTGGCACCAACACTGGACGAGGGATTTTCAGTTGGCAAACTCGTCTCGTTTAATGGCTCAAGATACTCATCAAGCTCGGACTTGTCTTCATCAGGATTGTCACAAACATTAGACGAGGGATTTCCAGTTGGCAGATTCGTGTTGTTTAATGGCTCAAGATACTCATCAAGCTCAGACTTTTCTTCATCATGAGTGGCACCAACACTGGACAAGGGATTTCCAGTTGGCAAACTCGTCTCGTTCAATGGCTCAAGATATTCATCAAGCTCGGACTTGTCTTGATCACGATTGTCACAAACATTGGACGAGGGATTTCCAGTTGGCAGATTCGTGTCGTTTAATGGCTCAAGATACTCATCAAGCTCAGACTTTTCTTCACCATGATTGGCACCAACACTGGACGAAGGATTTCCAGTTGGCAAACTCGTCTCGTTCAATGGCTCAAGATATTCATCAAGCTCGGACTTGTCTTGATCACGATTGTCACAAACATTAGACGAGGGATTTCCAGTTGGCAGATTCGTGTTGTTCAGTGGCTCAACATATTCATCATTTTCAGCTTTGAATTCATCTGGATTCTCGTAATCCAGGCCATCATTCACAGTCCCAAAATTCAATTCCTCATACATCCCGCTATTTCTTCGCTCATGGGTATTAAGTTTTAATGTTGAAGGGTCGACACTTATGTACCGAGGACGGGGAGGGAGCGCAGGTGGTATTTTAATTCCATTTACTTTCATGATTCCAGAGTGTGTCGTTTTTTCAAGAGGCAGTGAAGAATTGTTCTTGATTTCGTCTAGTATATAGTTGTATTGTGCTGTTTCCTCTGCAGCTCTAGATCTCTCTGCAAAACAAGAAGAATGACCACACTTTTGAAGCTGCTAGAAGAAATTTATTTATCCAACATACAAAAAAACAACTGAATAGAACGATGCATGGGAACAAGACTGCTAATATGAGTATCTAAAACAGATTTGTCTTCATCACTGGTGGAACGCTTCGAGCTATGGCGCAAGCAATGCTAAAATTCAATTTGCTGCAAAAAAAGGCCGCCATAATTTCGTCCTTTTCTCATCTTGTAGCACCCGTGTCGGGGCAGAATCAATGCCTACGGTGCGCTCTCTCAACGTAATCTTGGAAGTTTGTTACTAGAGACATAGATTAAGTGAGGATGTTTTCCTTAACTACAAAGAGTGCAAAATAACTGCGTCTTGATTGGTTTAGACAGAGGGCATGTTTGGTTAATTTTGTCCTTTGAGTGCAAAATTACTTCGTATATCCCCGAAGATGACACGAGGCCTGCCAAAGATAACCGAAAATTTTTGAAAACCACCCGAGTACTTCAAAGGATTTTCGAACGTAATCGGGACGTATGTAAATCTCCCGAAACGAAAGAAGGCCACCCGATGTCTTTATTACACGAACTGCGAGTACTCAACTTTTAAATCTTCAACAAACAGAGGGAAAATCTACCTGCATTTCTCCTCGCCTTCCGCCGTCTGTACCAGACAAAGATAACAGCTGATGCAATTAACAGCACACCCACGAGAACAATGATAATTATCCACTGTATTGGAAAAGGATTCCCATTTCCGCTTGAGTCAACAGAGCCCTTGGTTGTAGCTACAGACAAAGAAACAAGTGATTAACGACGTTCGAGACAATTTTTTATGCGCATCCTTACTGCGCACGTAATTCATGGCAACACAAGAAATTATTTACGCAACAGACGCACTTCTACGAAATGTTACTAAGATCTTTTGCCTCCGTTTAGTCTTCGGTATTTTTAACTATAAACCCTCAGAATTACATGCGGCAATTTTTCAAAATCAGGGTGGTTTTCCACACGCTTTATCTCTGAAACGAAGACGGTGACCCCAACTTTTTTGCATTTCTGACACGAGAAACTCATTATCTGATCGCAATAAAAAGATTAAACAATCTGTCGAGAAGAAAATTTGGCGTGAATGTTCTTAAAGCAATAATAAATCAAAACATACGGCATAAGAAATGGTCAGGTAACCTGGTTGGGCTGCAAGTTGAGGGCAATGGACAATGGAATCAAACACACGGGGAAGGAAACGAGATGAAAATTAATCATAGTGACGCTCTCCTGCATTGTATTGGAAATCAGAGTAGTTTTACATAGGTATACTTGGAAGGTGCGAGATACAAAATATTGAGAACTTTTGGTTATTATCGCGTTAGGGCTCTGATTTGCATTAGCAATAAAGTGAAAAATTTTGATAGCGCGAGCGATCACTCGAGCATCGAATGTAATTGACGTTTGGTGTGGCTTTGCATTACTACTCTTAGTGATTGCGTTAAGAAAACGCGACTACTTTCTCGACCAATCATAAGTAAAACCAACTGCCACTCGTAATTCGCTCGCACGCGTTTTCCCGCGCTTCACGCCGACTTCATATACTTGCTTCAAGTTTTAATTAGTTCAATGGATTGCCTGCGTGCTTTGCAATTGACAGCGCGATTTCTTTGGTTCTCTAATATGCCCTTGGCTTATATTTCTTCAAAAGGCTTTACAGTGGACTTACTTTCGGCAGTGAGGGGATTACAGTGGCGGATCCAGACCTTCAGATAAGGGGGGGGGGCGATCATCCAGACCCTAGAATAAGGGGGCGCCCTAAAAAATTTTCTCGGCCTTTCGGGCCTCTATTTGGTCTAAAAATAAGGGGGGGGGGGCGGGCCCCTAGATCCGCCACTGGATTATCAGGGAGAATCTGTGTTAAAAGTGATTTCTGTACTATCGGGAATATTGCAATTGACGATCGGCCTTGATTCTTTTGGTCATTTCCGTGTCGAGAAAATATTAGATAAGTCAACCACAAACGACACCGGTGATAATAACGAACTATCACACGGGTCCAATGCACACAAACAGTAGAAGTTTATGGGAAGTGTGCGTGTGTATATAAGCATATGACGACAGAGGCTACGCATTACCTTGTACTCCTTGACTGAATGGTGGTGGTGTTGTCCCTGTCCCTGTAGGTGTTGGAGTCGAGGAGATGACGGTAACATACTGGTCATTACAGTTATCTTCAGTACAACATTCAATGTTACAATCTAGCAAGACCCAGTTTTGAAGTCCATTAAACGCGACAAGATAGTCTTCACAAGCCTTTTTCTTGTCTGTATGTCTCTTTTAAAAATCGTTAAAATAAGATAGCTTAGTATGGCTGGATGGACAGCTGTCCCTCCAATCCATACTAAGCTCTCTTATTTTAGCAATTTCTAAAAGTGAACCATACCTATGCGTTTAAACCAATAACTCTCAAATTTGGTTGAGTTACTAATTTTTGGATGCTCTTTCAGATGACGGGCCCAGTTTTTCAGTGCAATCGATATTGAATATTCGTACCCAGTCCCCTGCTCGTTTTGAACATGGCTAATTGTGTATGAAAACTTGAAACTATTTAGGGTCTTATCCCCTTGAGACCCTGAAATCTTTGAGGGTTTTTTTTTTTTCAAAAGTCCTAGTCCATCTTTGGCGACTATTTTGTCGGTTGATGATCCCTTGCTCCCAGAGGTTGTTATTCTTTTTTCTGTTACTGACGCATCCCGGTAACCGTATCGAATTTCCTCACATGAACCCGACCAGCCCAGTTACAGGGCGCACTTCTAATAAGCGACTTACATTCGTGACGTAAAGTGTTCCTACTGTACCTGCGCAGTTGATGCAACCCCGGGCAACGCCAGTAAGAATTACTTGAGATCCATCCAGATACCTGTATCTTCCTGCAGCCGGCGCACGAGGACGCAAGGAGCTTTCGATTTGAAGCCTGTGAATCAAACGTCTCTTTTAGGAAAGTGATAAATGAAGATAAAGGGAAGCGTAAAAAGCAAAGCTTTCCGGTTTTTAAGGAGCGGGAATAAAGCTCACAGGAACGAGCCAACAGTGTATTCCCACAGGAGATATAGCTTGAACCTCAAATCAGAAGCGCTTGATATTTGCATACTGTTAAAGATCGATATATTTTCGAAAAGCTTGTTGAATAAAACTCAAGTTTTGAGTAAAACGTGCATTGATAATCGTATATCTTGAAAGCAAATTAGGCTTTGGAGCAAAAAGAAAGAACCGCGACTATTCTTGAGGTGTTTGTGGACCGAAACATATTTACAATGCTCGTACGTGACCGCCAGCGAATACTAAGCTCTTTAGTTTATATTTATCGTTCGATGCGAACTAGCCTGTGTCTGCGTTCGCAGGCTAGATGCGAACGGATAGATTTTTTTGACTGATAACTTGAGCTATTCGAACGGCTGACGATTTTTTTAACTGATATTTCGATTTGTTAGAACAGCATCTTATCCTGTTCGACGAACGGTTTTATTATACGAACAGCTATCCCTTTCCAAACTGCTAGCCGTCGCAGAGGTCACAGTTATGGACATAACACATTGTAAATATCTCAGCTTCGGGAAGGGTAATCAGGAATTGTTCGCCGCGGTAGAAGAAGGCCATTGAAGGACACTTTGGTCGGTGCGATGTAGTAGCTTCGCTTGGAATGTGACAAAGGAAGATGCGACAAATTTCTTGACATTAGAGGAACCCTCCCTAATGTACTCAACTGCCCCAGAGGCACGTGACAAGACTAAACCAGGGTCTCTTTTCTCTCGCCCTTGGGGGCGTGGAGAGAGAGACCCTGGGAACGAGGTTGAGAAAAACATATTTTTTCTACAACCAGGTCAATATGCCGCCCTCAAATAACATGAGTTCCATAAGGAGTTCACCACCAAAGAAAAGCATAATATTTTACCACCAGGTCAATATGCTGCTCTCAGATAACATACGTTTCATACCGAACTCAACACCCAAGTAAGACACAATAATCTTGCACGAAGTCAATATTCTGCCCCAAAATAACATGAGTCCTACAGGGAACTCACCAACCAAGAAAGTCATAATAATCTACCGCGAAATCAATACGCTGCCCTCAGATAACATGAGTTCAATAGGGAACTCACCACCCAAATAAGAGATAATCATACACCACGAGGTCTATATGTTGCCATCAGATGGAATGAGGTCCATAAGGAACTCACCACCCAAGTCGTAATAAACTACAACGAAGTCAATATGCTTCCCTTAGATAATATGAGTTCCATAAGGAACTCACCACCCAAGAAAGAGGTAATAATTTACCACGAGATCAATATGCTGCACTCTGATAACATGAGTTTCATAGGGAACTTACCACCCAAGTAAGACATAATAACCTACCACGAGGTCAATATGCTCCTCTCAGGTAATACGAGTGCCAAAAAGAACTCCAAGAAAGACATTATACTCTACAACGAAGTCAATATGCTGCACTCTGATAACATGAGTTCCATAGGGAACTCACCGCAACATGAGTTCCATAAGGAACTCAGCACCCAAATGAGACATAATAATTTACCACTTGGTCAATATGCTGCCGTCTGATAGCATGAGTTCCACATGGAACTCACCACCCAAATAAGTCCTAATTATCTACCACGAGGTCAATATGCTGCCCTCAGATAACATGAGTTCCATAAGGAGTTCAGAACCAACAAAAAACCTAATAATCTACCGCGAGGTCAATATGCTGCCCTCAGATAACATGAGTTCCATACGGAACTAAACAACCAAGTAAGACACAATGGTCTTGCACGAAGTCAATATGCTGCCCCCATATAACATGAGTTCCACACGGAATTCACCAACCAAGTGAGTCATAATAATCTACCACGTGGTCTATAAATTATGCTGCCCTCAGATAACATTAGCTCAATAAGGAACTCTCCACCCGAATGAGAGATAACAATCCACCACGAGGTCTATATGTCGCCCCCAGGAGGCATGAGATCCATAACTAACTCACCACCCAATTCATAATAATATACAACGAAGTCAATATGCTGCCATAAGATAACATGAGTTCCATAAGGAACTAACCACCCAAATGAGAGATGATAATTTGCCACAAGTTCAATATGCTGCACTCTGATAACATGAGTTCCATATGGAACTCACAACAACATGAGTTCCATAGGGAACACACCACCCAAGTAAGACATAATAATCTACCAGGAGGGCAATAATTGCAAGATACTAGAGTAAAAAATAAATTCATTTTTACTAGACGATTTCCTCGGCGTCGTTTTTATCGTCATTGCTTAAGGTCCACAAATACGCGGGTCATCGAACCGCGGCAAAACAGATCAATGGTTAGTGGCCCGAGATTGTCGAGAAAAGCTTAGTTTTTTGTAAATTGGGAGTCAACAGTTTAAGTACCAAATCACTCGTAGACAAAAAAAATTGAATTGACCAGGAGCCGAAATGCTGTCCGAACACTCCAAAGAAAATTCCTCCTATGTGTCCGCCATGTTAACATGTGGATGAGGTACCGCAGTTACTAACCATTAGTCTATCACGAAATTGCTTGTGATTTTGCTATCCGAAACCAATTTGCCGGAAAATCATGTCAAAAAATTACTTTACTTGTTTTTGTAAGTTTTATTTAAACAAAATAATACAAAATTATATACAAAAACAGAATAAATACATAAAAATACAACCGGCACAAAGTAAGGGCCGAATCGCACTAGCGGACAAATTTTGTAACAAATGGTAGATTTCATCATTAATGAGTCACTTGTTGCAGAACACAAGTGCGATTACGTTTTTCGAGACCTACAACTTGTCCAACATTTTAGGAAAACAAAGAAGCAGCTGTCTTATGATTGGTCCGCGTTGCACGCGCGATACATTTTGTCAAACAATTGCAAAAACAAGTGCGTACGACTTGTTGGACAAGGGCAAATTTTTTCAAAACGGACAAATCATCAAAGGGGCCGAAGTCCTGCCTCGAGGCAGGACATTTCATGACAAGTCGCATTCCCATGCCCTCGTAATGCCAGATAACAATACGTTGTTGATTGGCTATTGTGTTTGGCCCAAACTGGACCTAATAACAACACGCACACCAAAATGTTTGCGATAGTATGCACCGTGATCGATGTGGCTCTCACTATCATAATTCAGCCGCAAAATCTTTCCGCGATAGGCAAGGCATGTTTATAAGCGAAGTATTTGCCCAATGTAAGAATGAGAAAAGAAAAAGTTATCTTGAGACGACTCATTATTCCACTGCATGAGAACACGCGTGCTCTAAATGCAAATTTTTTTAGAATTTTTTTACCGCGTGGTACTGCATATTAAATGTTTGCCCAAGACGGCCGTGCTGAGAAATGTACAGGGATGCCAGAAGCACGTGCAAAGCTATTGTACTAATAATTTCACCTTTTGTTCTCTTCAAGATGTCTCTGACTTGTCGCGACAATTTTGTTTTTGTCAAAAATGTCATGACATTTAAAACTTGTCCGCTAGTGCGATTCGGCCCTAAGGGACAAATGTGAGTTTCATTTACATTATTTACATTATTTTAGTTATAATATGATGTGAATATTGCATTACATCAATTGAACCAATTTAAAAAAAAAAGAAAATTGTAATGGAGGGAGAAAGTTTACATGAAATCTTTCCAGTTCTTATTAATTAACAATAATAGTGGTTCATGCTTTGGGGTGCACTATCGAGTTATGATGCACGCGGGAAGTTTGGAGAGCACGAAAGAAGCAAGAACATAGCTATAAGCATGAACCAGTTGTTTTATAAAATTGCCGGTGGAAATGTAGATCTAAACCTGCGTCAAAAACTCGCGCAAGAGGAAAAAAATCCTGGCAAAGCGATTTGCTCACGCTATCTGCGTGAACTATGACAAACTGAAATTGATTGCGCAGCTCTGCTATCTATGTCATAATATTGTTTCTTCGCCACAGCGCAAAAGCGAAACAAAGTCCGTTTACGTACTCTTCCCATGACAAAACAGGCTTGCATTGAAAACCGCCTTGAAGAGTTTTGTTTCAAAGTCGTGTTGCAATGACAGTGGTAGTAGTACTGAGTATTTACAGTTCGTGGCTTGACTTCAAAGTGATAGATCTGTACCCTGAGTCAGATGTTATTTTCTGCCATGCGACGCGTTAACCCTATTGAGACAGGGCTTTTTTGGACCTTCTGGGATCGGGTGGGCCTTAGAAGTTCAGAGTCAGCGCGGCCCTTAAAAGCCCCCCCCCCCTCCCCCGGTCTAAATATGGTTAAATTTAAGTCCCTTGCAAACTCGAGATTCAAGACGAACCCAACAGTCGATTAACTTTGGTTTCCTCCAGCCTGGTTTTAAACTGGCAAATTTGTGTCAATGGCCGATTCGTGATATTCAAGATGTACTTTATTTTCATCCATATTGTCATAAAAAGACTTGGGTTTTATTAAGCAGGTATCAACTTTTGTCTAACAATTAAGTTCAAGGTATTTATTACCACAATTAACTTCAAATCGGCATTTAAACAGAGAGTCTCAGAGTTTTAAGCAGACAAATTCGTGTGGCTTATACAAGCTCAAGGTACTCAATATCCACTTCGCCTTTTTCATGTGAAATTTCTTTCACGGTTGACGCGGTTTTTCCAGATGGCAAATTCCTGTCGCAAACAACTACAAGATATTCAGGAACCATTTTGGTGTTATCCGAAACATTGGATGCGCGATTTCTAGTCGTGAAGATCGTGTCGTTTAATGGCTCAAGTTATTTAAGCCCCACTCGGGAGCCTATTCGCTGGCTGGATATTCATCAGTCTCATGCTTTCCCTCATTTGGATTGTCACAAACTTTGGATGCGGTTCCAGTTGGCAAACTCGTGTCGTCCAACGGCTCAAGATAAACTTCAAGCTCAGGATTTCCTTCATTAGGATTGGCACCAACACTGGACGAGGGATTTTCAGTTGGCAAACTCGTGTCGTCCAACGGCTCAAGATAAACTTCAAGCTCAGGATTTCCTTCATTAGGATGGCACCAACACTGGACGAGGGATTTTCAGTTGGCAAACTCGTGTCGTCCAACGGCTCAAGATAAACTTCAAGCTCAGGATTTCCTTCATTAGGATTGGCACCAACACTGGACGAGGGATTTTCAGTTGGCAAACTCGTGTCGTCCAACGGCTCAAGATAAACTTCAAGCTCAGGATTTCCTTCATTAGGATTGGCACCAACACTGGACGAGGGATTTTCAGTTGGCAAACTCGTCTCGTTCAATGGCTCAAGATATTCATCAAGCTCGGACTTGTCTTGATCACGATTGTCACAAACATTGGACGAGGGATTTCCAGTTGGCAGATTCGTGTCGTTTAATGGCTCAAGATACTCATCAAGCTCAGACTTTTCTGCATCATGATTGGCACCAACACTGGACGAAGGATTTCCAGTTGGCAAACTCGTCTCGTTCAATGGCTCAAGATATTCATCAAGCTCGGACTTGTCTTCATCACGATTGTCACAAACATTGGACGAGGGATTTCCAGTTGGCAGATTCGTGTTGTTCAGTGGCTCAACATATTCATCATTTTCAGCTTTGAATTCATCTGGATTCTCGTAATCCAGGCCATCATTCACAGTCCCAAAATTCAATTCCTCATACATCCCGCTATTTCTTCGCTCATGGGTATTAAGTTTTAATGTTGAAGAGTCGACACTTATGTTTCGAGGACGGGGAGGGAACGTAGGTGGTATTTTAATTCCATTTACTTTCATGATTCCGGAGTGTGTCGTTTTTTCAAGAGGCAGTGAAGAATTGTTCTTGATTTCGTCTAGTATATAGTTGTATTGTGCTGCTTCCTCTGCAGCTCTAGATCTCTCTGCAAAACAAGAAGAATGACCACACTTTTGAAGCTGCTAGAAGAAATTTATTTATCCAACAAACAAAAAAACAACTGAATAGAACGATGCATGGGAACAAGACTGCTAATATGAGTATCTGAAACAGATTTGTCTTCATCACTGGTGGAACGCTTCGAGCTATGGCGCAAGCAATGCTAAAATTCAATTTGCTGCAAAAAAAGGCCGCCATAATTTCGTCCTTTTCTCATCTTGTAGAACCCGTGTCGTGGCAGAATCAATGCCTACGGTGCGCTCTCTCAACGTAATCTTGGAAGTTTGTTACTGAAGACATAGATCAAGTGAGGATGTTTTCCTTAACTACAAAGAGTGCAAAATAACTGCGTCTTGATTGGTTTAGACAGAGGGCATGTTTGGTTAATTTTGTCCTTTGAGTGCGAAATTACTTCGTATATCCTCGAAGATGACACGAGGCCTGCCAAAGATAACCGAAATTTTTTGAAAACCACCCGAGTACTTCAAAGGATTTTCGAACGTAATCGGGACGTATGTAAATCTCCCGAAACGAAAGAAGACCACCCGATGTCTTTATTACACGAACTGCAAGTACTCAACTTTTAAATCTTCAACAAGCAGAGGGAAAACTCTACCTGCATTCCTCCTCGCCTTCCGCCGTCTGTACCAGACAAAGAGAACAGCTGATGCAATTAACAGCACACCCACGAGAACAATGATAATTATCCACTGTATTGGAAAAGGATTCCCATTTCCGCTTGAGTCAACAGAGCCCTTGGTTGTAGCTACAGACAAAGAAACAAGTGATTAAGGACGTTCGAGACAATTTTTTATGCGCATCCTTACTGCGCACGTAATTCATGGCAACACAAGAAATTATTTACGCAACAGACGCACTTCTACGAAATGTTACTAAGATCTTTTGCCTCCGTTTAGTCTTCGGTATTTTTAACTATAAACCCTCAGAATTACATGCGGCAATTTTTCAAAATCAGGGTAGTTTTTCACACGCTTTATCTCTGAAACGAAGACGGTGACCCCAACTTTTTTGCATTTCTGACACGAGAAACTCATTATCTGATCGCAATAAAAAGATTAAAAAAATCTGTCGAGAAGAAAATTTGGCGTGAATGTTCTTAAAGCAATAATGAATCAAAAAATACGGCATAAGAAATGGTTCAGGTAACCTGCTTGGGCTGCAAGATGAGGGCAATGGACAATGGAATCAAACAGACGGGGAAGGAAACGAGATGAAAATTAATCATAGTGACGCTCTCCTGCATTGTATTGGAAATCAGAGTAGTTTTACATAGGTATACTTAGAAGGCGCGAGATATAAAATATTGAGAACTTTTGGTTATTATCGCGTTAGGGCTCTGATTTGCATTAGCAATAAAGTGAAAAATTTTGATAGCGCGAGCGATCAGGCGAGCATCGAATGTAATTGACGTTTGGTGTGGCTTTGCATTACTACTCTTAGTGATTGCGTTAAGAAAACGCGACTACTTTCTCGACCAATCATAAGTAAAACCAACTGCCACTCGTAATTCGCTCGCACGCGTTTTCCCGCGCTTCACGCCGACTTCATATACTTGCTTCAAGTTTTAATTAGTTCAATGGATTGCCTGCGTGCTTTGCAATTGGCAGCGCGATTTCTTTGGTTCTCTAATATGCCCTTGGCTTATATTTCTTCAAAAGGCTTTACGGTGGACTTACTTTCGGCAGTGAGGGGATTACAGTGGCGGATCCAGACCTTCAGATAAGGGGGAGGGGCCGATCATCCAGACCCTAGAATAAGGGGGGCGCCCTAAAAATTTTCTCGGCCTTTCGGGCCTCTATTTGGTCTAAAAATAAGGGGGGGCGGGCCCCTAGATCCACCACTGGATAATCAGGGAGAATTTGTGTTAAAAGTGATTTCTGTACTAGCGGGAATATTGCAATTGACGATCGGCCTTGAGTCATTTCCGTGTCGAGAAAATATTAGATAAGTCAACCACAAACGACAACGGTGATAATAACGAACTATCACACGGGTCCAATGCACACAAACAGTAGAAGTTTATGGGAAGTGTGCGTGTGTATATAAGCATATGACGACAGAGGCTACGCATTACCTTGTACTCCTTGACTGAATGGTGGTGTTGTTGTCCCTGTCCCTGTAGGTGTTGGAGTCGAGGAGATGACGGTAACATACTGGTCATTAAAGTTATCTTCAGTACAACATTCAATGTTACAATCCAACAAGATCCAGCTTTGAAGTCCATTAAACGCGACGAAATAGTCTTCACAAGCCTTTTGCTTGTCTGTATGAATTAAATATTGAAACAGTTTAATTATAATGGAGATCGATGAATCTATATAGTGGAGAACCACGCAATTTGTATAAAAGGTATAGTATGCAAACGAGCCGGAGCGTATCCCCGTTTCAGTAGCATGAAACGACTAGGAGTATTTCTACATCCCCCCTGAATAAGATGCTAGTCTATTGCAGGGTTATCCCCCAGCATTAAAGGTGCTGGTACCCATTTATACACCCGGGTGGAGAGTGGCACTGTTAGATTAAAGAGTCTTGCCCAAGAACACAACACAACGACCCAGGCCAGGTCGCGAACCCGGACCCTCTATCCAGAGTCCAGCCCACTAACCATGAGGCCACCGCGCCTCCTATTGTGAATGAAATTTTGAATATATTTAGGGTCTTATCCCCTTGAGACTTTTTTTTTTTTTTTTTTTTTTTTTCAAATCTCATCAGGCTTAGAAATAACGTCCACAAAAATCTTACAAAAAAAGGAGATACAATGCTTTGCAAATGAATGGTTACACACTTGCGTTGAGTTAGCCACTGGCTTAAACCACCTTAAAGATAAGTAAACAGTATTACACGAAAGTACTGCTCAGTAGCTTTCATTTGACTGGTCACACACTTGGATGTTAAGCACAGACTTAATATTAAAGTAAAAACCGTCTTGTCACAAGTTACACTCAATGGGTCTGCTTCCAACCGCTTGGATCGCCTCCGATCGTATCGACTGTTGCCTTGACCTGGCTGCTGGCTTGTGCATCCCAATGACTTCAAGAGCTATTCCGGCGGTAGTGTTTACACCCATGGTAGGGCCTCCCAAGCCGGAAAGGCCACGGAATAGGGTGCAGACTAAAGTCAGTCCATTGGCCCTCCAGGTGTGGGTGTTAAAATTACTTAGCTCGTTATGCTAGTGAAAACCAGGCCTAACTAATCAAAACAGTAATTAACTTGTCATGTACTTCTTGCGTTGTTTTATGAGTTATTTTTACTCATAGCGCCTTAAAAAGCCATTTTGCGTTTATACAAATACTGTCAATTTTAAAAAATAACTACCAACAGCTTTCTTTCTCTTTCACCAAGCAATGCGAAACTTTAGCGAGGTTTACGAAATTGGAGCATGTTACAAAATTAGTACGGCTAAGATATTATTTATTTGCCATATTGTAGAATTTTACACCACCTATCCGAAATAGTTGTAATCTGGTCTAACTTTTTCTGTTTCTTGCTCCGTATCGCCAATATGAAGTACCAGTTTAATCCGTTAGCCGAAGAAAGGTTTCAAACCCAGCAAAGCGTGGCATATTTTAGCTTCACCTTGTACGCTTTTTTTTAAGAAATAGATTTAATAAACCTCAACAAAAGTATACTCACCAACGGATAGTGTAAAACAAACCAAGTAAGCGAGAATACACTGCTTCATGTTGTCTTGTCACGAAAATACGAAACGTTAAACAAACTGTCGATATCCCAGAATGTAAAATTTAAAGTCTATCGACAGTTCTTACTGCGCATACTCCGAGTCGCGTTCTTTGTTATTCGCACCACTGACTCAAAATCTCGTCACTCTCCTTCGCTTTCGCTTTTTGTTTTTTCGTAGTAGAGGGTCGCACACGAGGTTTTATTGAGGTTCTACAAAAAGCCTGAGCAAAACATTTAGCTTTAAAATGCGAAAATGAAAACTAATTCTTAGAGCTATTTGTATAAAAACGAGGTTAAATTAAGCAAATCGTTGACGGTTACAGTGGATAATCATATCCAGATCAGTCATTTAGCTTGACTAGAGATTTCAGAGCTATTCGCAGCTGAATATTTAAAGACAACGATCAATTCCAGAAGAAAAGTTGTAAATTCATCAAACGCCGAATTTGTGATTTCACGTTGCTCAGAGAACGGCGAAAGAAATGTACCAAGATTTATAGCGCACGTGCACAGCTGACGGAGATCACATGGCCATTGACGTCAGCGTTTTCGAAAAGCTCTATTTTCACCGTCCACACTTCGCCACTTAGTCGGCGTTTTCAAATTTCTCCACTCTGGAGACCATTTTCGGTGACCAAAAACGGTGTTTTTTTATGTGGGCGGTTGGCAAAACCGGAGGAAAAAAAGGATGCGTTTTCGAATTTATTCGGATTAGGCCTCGTTCACACTGACCCGGGTAAATTTGAAAACGCATCTTTTTTTTCTCCGGTTAGGCCAACCGTCCACATTGAACCGGCGTTTTCGGTCACCGAAAACGGAGCTTTTCAAAAATGCTCACCAAAGAAGTGTATCGTCTTCAAATTTACCCGGGTTAATGTGGACGGAAACCATTTTACGCGACGTTTATAAATTTTTCTCTTTTTAAATTTACAAGGGTCAGTGTGGACGGGACCTTAGTGTGGCCTGAGGCCCGTCCATACTTATCAGTTAAATTTGAAAACGCAATTTTTTTTTTTCTCTCCGGTTTGGCCACCGTCCACAGTAGAGCGTTGAAACGGTGAAATTATTAAAAACGATACGAAAAAAATAGCGTTTGCGGAAAACATTATATCCGTTTTCGGGGAGAAACTCCGTTTTCAATTTCATCCCGATTCATCCTTTCAGAGCCATCCGGGGACTCAGTGGCCGTTTTTATACTAGAGACGAGTTACCCGTCTGGACGAGCTTCGGCAATTTTGTTTTGCTCGTCTGGTTATGCGTCTCTAGTATAAAGACGGGCACAAGACGCGTTACGCGTCTAGACGAGCTTCCTTTCGGTATCCGTCTTTCAAGACACATTTCGAAAAGTAGCTCGTCTAGACGCGTAACGCGTCTTGTGCCCGTCTTTATACTAGAGACGCATAACCAGACGAGCAACAAATTTTTTGCTGAAGCTCGTCCTGACGGGTAACTCGTCTCTAGTATAAAAACGGTCAGTTTATTTTCGTATTGCATAATATTAGTGAGTCAGTGGGTGAGTGAAAGTCTCTCCATAAACTGTGTTCGGTAGCCCCGAATTCAACTCCTCCATGCTATGTAAATAACCAACTGCATGGTTATCCTCCTGCCAGTTGGGATTTTTAGTAACTTTTCTAACTACTAGGACACCAGTAATTGTGTTCACCCGATAAAGTTATTTATTTATTTATTTATTTATCTAGGGCAACCACACAAACAAGATAAGTGCAATACCGTTTTTGTGATTTTCGTGGTGGGTAATGACGTTATTTAATATTGTTTCACTGTTATTGCTCTCTCCAAGACCATGCATTTAGTAAGAAAAATAACATGCACGCCACATAAGTTAAATGGTAGACAAGAGCAGTACTGCTTTTTCTGAAAGTGACAAACACGTTGGACCCTCGGCCTGCTTTCCACATGAATTGCATATAAGAGGCTACCCTAATACCAAACTGGGCACAAAGCCCGTTTATGGAGACATTACGGAGCAGAATATAGGAGATGTATATATGAGATGTGCACCAGTGTGAACGTTAGATTTGGAAGAGTGCACTTCTGTAAAAATGTACAGTGGTGGTTCTACACCACATACCATTTTTTTAATCACAGCAAATGCGTCCTTCTCGTCATCAAAGGTGACGTGAATTATGTATAAAGAAAATGAGCAATTAAGTTTTAAAACATAAACGAGGTTTTGCTCCCTCAAGGCAAACAACTAAGATGCAATTAAAGCCAGGGGGTTTTTGCTGACTCTATGCAAACAAGAAAAGCAAGCGAGACTATTCCTCACACTTACTCAAGGTCAATAAACAGGACTCTGGCCAACTAAAATAAAGCTTAGAAAGTTTTGGGAATATGAAGAAGCAAGATGCTGCCTCTTGATGTACAGCAAAGATAACAGTTAACGAGACTTTGCTCGCATTCAAGTTTAACGTAAATAAGCAAGACTTTTGCTAAATAAGCGATACGTTTGCTCGCCCGTTAAACTTTTAGAGAACTTAGTAAGCGAGACTTTTGCTCGTGCGTTTAAACTTTTAGACAACTAAGTAAGCGAGAATTTTTATTGAAGTTTAGTTACTCTTTTGAACATTAACGAATGCCCTGGGGTTAGGCATTTGAACAGAAAGTCTCAGCTAAGTTCACATGCCTGCCTATGCCCGGCTTCCACCCCCCCCCCCCCCCCCCCCGCCATACCCTAGCGGTAAACCGTACAGCCGAATGATTATATTTGTACGAAATACGATTATAGTTTTTTAAGTGAAAGCGATTGGCATGCTTACGCCAAAATATAGAAGTGAAATTACTCGAGTTTTATGATATATTAAAATCTCGATTTTGGGGGCGGCTGGTTTTCCAATGATCGTTACGGTCGATGCGATTATTGCGAAGTTGACGCGGTAACGAATATCAGTTTCCATATGATCGCTGAGATCGCCACAAAGTAGACTCTGCCCCGCCAACGACGCACTGCATCGTTTTGTATTTATCGTCACAACGTTCTTCGATCGCTGGTGAGTAACATGATCTCCATATGATCTCAACGACCGAGATAGAACTACAACGATCCCTGCGACAACGATCGTTATTATGATCACTAAATGATTGTTTTCATCTGACTGCATGCTACGATCACTCAAATCTTTCTTTCAGTGAACCTAGCAATCGCAGAGATCGAAAGTGTCACATGGAAACCAGCTTTACGGAAGCGATCTTTAACAATGAACTTCGTGATATGAAAGCTTTGCCTTCGCACAGAACAAAATATTTGATAGCAGGTACTTACCAAGAAATATTAGTTCTTAAGTATCCGAAACTAAATCCAAGCCGTTACATTGCACCAAAAGCATCTTGGCGCGATTTTTATTTTGCATTTAAGCACTATATTTCATTGAATAAAGCAGTTAATTAGCGAAAATTGTTTTTTTACAAACTATTTTTCGGAATGGCTGGCGAGATTTTTTGTCTTGTTTCCTTTTGTTGTGTGTTAATCATTCAAAAGCCTTAATTTTTCAGCAACGAAAAATGTGACTAGGAACACACTCTATTGTTTTTTTTTTTCTTTTTATTTTTCGCAAGGGCTTGCGAGCCAAGGCAGTCAAGAGTCCGGTTTTAACGACAAAAACATTTCAAAACATTAGTATTACTTGGGACACAACATAGCTGTTTAGTACTACGTATGGTCGATCCGATGCAGCCATTTATTTCTCGGTGGTGCTTTTTTCTATTCTTCAAGCGTTCTTGTCCATTGACTTCAGCGGTTGAAGTCTTACTGAAACAGCGGGCGTTCAATCTTAACACACTAATATCAAAATCAAATGTTGCGTTTGTTCAACCTTTAAATTTTAAATGAAACGACATAATGATTTTAAAAAAAAACTAGAAAAAAAATTAATAATTGCGTCCGTTCGGATTTGAACCAACGACCGGGGCTTACACAACTCTTGTAGAAGTGCTCTCTACCAATTGAGCTATCGTAACTTTCTGCAATACAGAGTATTTTCTTTTGATTATTTAAATATTATATTTGGATGCGCTTTAAAAAAAATGTTTAATAACTCGGGCATGAGTAAGCAAAACCCCCAAAATCGCTCTGTTTTAGCCTGTCGTACAGAGATAATGTCCACCAAATTTCTGCCCCGCATATAGCGTTAATATTTAAGCATAACGAGTGATTTATATATATTCAATTTCAAAGCAATGTATGGGCACGTTGCACAGATCTGCTAATTTCTCCATTCTTGAAAGATCCACACCAAAAACAAAAACGTAGGGTTATTAAGAGTCATACAGAGATACTTCATGCCAAATTTAGACTGAAAGGTGTAATATTCGAGCGGTAGAATTATTTAATCGCAGAATTGTTTTACATTATTACAGGCAATGTATGGGCTCGTTGCACAGAATTACAAATTTCTCGGCTCTTGAAAGATTTTCATCAAAAACAAAAACGTAGGGGTTTAAAGATTAAAACAGAGATACTTCATGCCAAATTTTAGACTGAAAGATGCAATATTCAAGCCGTAGAATTATTTAATGGTACTAATTTGATTCTTTATTGAACTATTTACAGAGCAATGTATGGGCTCGTTGCACAGAATTGCAAATTTCTCGGCTCTTGAAAGACTTACATCAAAAACAAAAACGTAGGGGTTTAAAGAGTCAAACAGAGATACTTTATGCCAAATTTTAGACTGAAAGGTGTAATATTCAAGCCGTAGAATTATTTAATGGTACTTAATTATTTAATTATTTAATTTTATTTATTTTATATCTTGTTTGTGTAATTATCTAGGGGCAACCGCACAAACAAGATAATGACAATCATTTTTGTGATTTTCGTGGCTGGTTATAACATTTAACACTATTTCACTGTTGTTGACTCTCCGAGATCATCCGTTTACATGTAGTTAGAAAATACCATGAACGCCACATCCATGAAAGAGGAAAAGTAGAGCGGTATTACTTATTCGGAGACAATACGGAGCGGGATATCCTCTTTGAGACGTGTTCCCGTGTAAATGTCAAATTTTGAAAGAAACATCTTCAAACTGATAATGGATACTGAGTGTCCGAAACATGTCTTTGAAATTTAGAAGTGTGTTTATTTTTTCAAATGTTTAATTTCGCTCATACTTTTAAGAAATTTCGCTAATATTTATTTGAAAGGTACGATAGTCTTTAACTTTCTAAACATGCACGATAATGGCCCTACACCACTTATATATCAAACAACGTAGCTCCTAGCTTCCTAGTTAGCAAAGGAATCAAATTGTGTACAATTTTTGCTGGACGCACACACTTGGGACTTTTGCCCAGCAAAATTAAGATAAAGATATACGAACGAAAATTTCGCTCGCATAGCTTGATTTCTCGGTGGTGTTTTTTTTTTCTACACTACAAGCGTTCCAATTCTATTGACATCAGCGGCTGAAGTCTCACTGAAATAGCCGGCGTTCGATCTCAACATACTGAAATATAAAAATTTACTGTTGCGTTTGTTCAGCCTTTAAACTTTTAAATAAAACGGCATACTGACTTTTTTTAAAAAAATAAGGAGAAAAAAAGAATAATAATGGCTTCCGTTTGGATTTGAACCAACGACCATGGCATACAGAACTTCTGTAGAAGTGTTCTCTACCAACTGAGCTATCGTAACTTTGTATGGTACAGGATATTTGGTTTTGTATAACTGATACTATATTTAGACGCGCTTTAAAAAAAACATGTTTAATTACTCGGTTATGAGTAAGCAAAACACTAAAAATCGCTTTGTTACAGTTTGTCGTACAGAGATAATTTCCACCAATTTAAATTTCTGTACTGCATGTCGCAATAATATTCAAGCGTAGCGAATGATTTAAATTTATGCAATTACGTACAGAGCAATGTATGGGCACGTTGCACAGAATTGCAAATTTCTCGGCACTTGAAAGATTTTCATCAAAAACAAAAATATAGGGTTATTGAAAGTCAAACAGAGATACTTCATGCCAAAGTTTAGGTTGAAAGGTGTAATATTCAAGCCGTAGAATTATTTAATGTTACTTATTAATCGGGCGTGGCCGATTTATAGTTTACCCTTTGGTCGTCCTAGAGCGTAGTCTCCTGGCGCGGCCAAAAAGACGGGGATAGCTTGGGGTTGCTACAAAACCGCTACGGGTGACGCATACCGCAATGGTTTTCATTTTAGTTTTGACAGGAAATCGTTGCAGGCACACTTGGTCGACTTTTGGGTTAATGTGTAATCAGGTTGTGTTTTTTTGCTTCGGCGGAAAGACAGAGAAAAAAGCTTACGGGGCAAAGTACAGTATGGGGCCCAGTTCTCGGCCACTTTTGACGTAAACTTGTATTTCTTACCTCAGAAGAACCGCAGGAACTTGAAATTTCTCCCAGAGCTAGCTACATTATTCAGCTTTTTGGTGTAAAGCTATCGACCGGTCAAAAATTAATTTGCCCGAGCAATAATAAAAATAAAAGCTCCATTTGTGGGCCCAGTTCTCGGCCACCTTGGCCCAGTTCTCGGCCACTTTTGACGTAAACTTGTATTTCTTACCTCAGAAGAACCGCAGGAACTTGAAATTTCTCCCAGAGCTAGCTACATTATTCAGCTTTTTGGTGTAGAGCTATCGACCGGTCAAAAATTAATTTGCCCGAGCAATAATAAAAATAAAAGCTCCATTTGCGGGCCCAGTTCTCGGCCACCTTGGCCCAGTTCTCGGCCACTTTTGACGTAAACTTGTATTTCTTACCTCAGAAGAACCGCAGGAACTTGAAATTTCTCCCAGAGCTAGCTACATTATTCAGCTTTTTGGTGTAAAGCTATCGACCGGTCAAAAATTAATTTGCCCGATCAATAATAAAAATAAAAGCTCCATTTGTGGGCCCAGTTCTCGGCCACCTTGGCCCAGTTCTCGGCCACTAAAAAGCTTGTGCGTAATTATCTGTAAAAAAATGCTCAATTAATTTTCACAGTCATAAAATCACTCTGTAAACCTATTTATACTATATCGATCCCAAATTATTTTTATGATGCTTTGTTTTACTTTAGAAAAGAAGGATTTTAACGCGCCTAGTTGCCTATGTGCAGGTTCTGGCAAAACCGCATTGTGTGACCCGTGCATTTAGATGGTTTATTTTGCAGTGAAAAGGTCTTGAAAGATTTAGGTGTTGTAGAAATAATAGACAAGACAAGAGTCAGCTCAAAACTTAGAGATAAGATTGAACTTTATTTTTAAAACATTTATTTCTTTCATTCTGGCAGCAGCAGATGAAATTATATTAAAAACCAAGCGCTAAGCTGTGATAGCGAGCAGGGTGGCCGAGAACTCTCAAATACGCAAACGTCGCAAGAAAAAATTTCGAAGTAAATTAAGACCAAAAAATGCAACGGTTCAACGAAAAGTTAACTAAAGCAGAAAGCTGAATTATTCTACGTTTCACATGCCAAAAATTAGCTCGTATGGTGGGGGCTTTTGGATAAAATACGAATTTAACTACATCCATGAATTTGGAGCCGTAAACAAACAACTTTTTCGGGAATGCAAATTCACCTACCTCCGCGTAAACTCGACGTGTGAGCTTTCTATATCGAATTGAACGATCAAACTCAAGATAATTAAAGCACATGAATCAGTCTATCGTTTGAAGGAAATACCTTTTTCTTTTGATTCAACTGGGGTGTGAAAAAACGCGTTAAACACAAAGTGGCCGAGAACTGGACCCGGCCGACAACTGGGCCCCATACTGTACTGATATTCACCATTGTGAAATTGCACTTACTTTGACAAGTTAAAGTTATTTTTGTAAATGAAAAAGGTAACGTCATTGATGTCACGCAGTGTTTTTTTTAGCAAACTAGATGGTTTGCTGGTTTCTGACTATGAATGGGGGTGTGATCTTGCGGTATATTTTTTGAGCCTGACTCCGCCGTAAAACTTTTTTTTTGTATTTAGCAAGAACTGTGTCGATTTTCATTTCTGAACAATTGGTCGTCAAGTCGTTTGTCATAAAGAGTAGAATGTTTGTACAGCATGTTTTGGAATTATTTTAGATTTGGTTAGTAAGACGCTTCTGAAGACCTGAGCAAAACATTGGGAATGTACAGTATTAATAGGAACTTGAATTTTTCACAAGTTGGATAAAGGTATCAACTGAAAAAAATGGAATTCAAAATGAGAACTTGGATTTTGTTGTAATTAAATTTTATCGCGGATTGGATGCATAATATCACGGCTTTGAAAGTCTTCAAATAATTAGAAAGGTTCCTTTCTTCCTTTTGATCTTATTGTTATTTTCATGTATTGATTATTCGAAAGTGGTTTTCGTTGATACGAAAAAAAAACGGGTTTTCACTGAATTGCTTGAAGTATTTTTAGACGTGATAATATTGGCTTAATCAAATTACATTGTGCACGACATATTTGTTATTCTTTTGTCTTGAAACTTTGAGGAAATTGAAATTTTTGTTTGACAGTAGTGTATGAAAGGCATTTTATAGAACTGAATAAAAAATAAGAAACATTGATAAAGGTTATTTCAAAGATTTATTTTGCCTGATTTTGAAGGGTTTCAGGAGTTTTAAAGAGTGCTGGTAAACGGCTGTATGTTGTTTGTGATTACAGATCTTATTTAGTTTCGAACGCTCTAATTTTTGAAAGGTTAAAACAGGTTAAAACCGGGCGGTTTCATGAGTTTTTTGGGTAGAAAGGTACGGTGGTGGTCAAAAAAAAATGTTTAGAAAGGAATGACTGTAGTAGCACGTAAGTCGGAGGTTTGCGTGAGTCACGGGGTATAGTATGCGTGAGCTGGATTTCCGGCGTCATAACGGCATGTTTTGTTTACTGAAAGATACACTCGACGTTTAGTTAGCTTAGTCGGCTTGGGAAACTATTTTAAAAATGAATGTTGTAATAGTTAATTAATAGTAATCTAGAATTAACCCACTCTCGATTGGAGTCTGTTCTGGATTCGCGCTACCTTTTCGCCCGGGGGGGGTACTCGCATAAATTTTGGATAGGGGTGTGCCGCCAAGGTTCTTAAACCCTGACCCTATTTAAGGATAAAGGAAGCGAAAATTGATACCCTTTTTAAGGCCCAAAACCGAAAAATGATACCCTATTTAAGGGGAGGAGAAGCGTTCCGTGACGACCCAAATAACGGCTAACCGCGCACAGCAAGACAAATCTTTATAAAATCGCTTTTCTAATACCTGAACAGAAAATTTTTCGTTTAGCTGGGCGTTTATTTTAGCTAATAGAATTTAGGTACCCTATCTAAGGATCACACCGGGAACACATTGCCAAAAGGAGCAAAAATGATACCCTATTTAAGGACCGAGAACCTCAAAAACCATACCCTATCGGGCGGCACATACCTATATAGGCCACATATGGGAGTACCCCCCCCCCCCCCCCCGGGCCTTTTCGCCGCGAAGGAATTTTGTAAAATTTCGCTAGTGGAAAGAGGTACTGTAAGAACAGTATCAATAACTCAAAAGGAGGAACTTCTTTGTAGCTCTGAATTAAGACGTATGATAAAATTTTAGAATAAGAAACTTTCGATATATGGTTTTCATATTTTTTTTGTCAATTTCCTTTTGTGGCAGATTTTTTGAGAATCATCTTTTCTTTCGTGTGATGACAGACACAGGACAGAACGAGAGGTGGATGAGAAAGATGCCGAAGATGAATAGGCACCGAAAAACGACAAGAACCGTCAAGGACTTATCTTTAGAGGGCGGGGAGTTTTGGCATACTGTATTTCGAGGACTGGACTGGACTAGTAAAACGCGGACTAGTAAAACGCGGACTTGTAAAACGCGGACTAGTATAACGCGGACTAGTAAAACGCGGACTTGTAAAACGCGGACTAGTAAAACGCGGACTCAGGTAAAACGCGGACTTGTAAAAGGCGGACTAGTAAAACACGGACTAGTAAAACGCGGACTTGTAAAACGAGGACTAGTAAAACGCGGACTTGTAAAACGCGGACTTGTAAAACGAGGGCTTGTTAAGCACGGACTTGTAGAACGCGGACTTGTAAAACAAGCGCTTGTAAATCGGATAAAACTAAACGGTTTAGCGAGCGAAACAATTTGTGTTTGAAGCTCTTGTGTGTTTCTTCGACGGCATATTTCTAGCTTTTTTGAGCACTCTATGGTCTGTTTTAGCGTGGAGATGTTTTTGCAGTATAGCACATGTTCGTTCTGCAAACCCCTACTAAAACAACGGGATTGATGCTATGAGTTGTGTGCATATGTTTCTTTCTTTCCACTACTTGACGTCTGTTGAGTGCAGTCGTTTGTATTGCTCGCACGAGGTAGAACGGGGCCCGTCCAGAAATCAACAGTCAATCGTAAATAAAGGTGACGGGCCTACACGACTCCTACGTTCGTGACATTAGAATATTTGCCGTTAAATGTTTAAATTCGGTCTTTCGACCTTATTTGCTTCTGACTTCTTTCTGAGGGTACTGTTTTAATTTGGGGGCAGTATGTGGTAAATAAAGGTGACGGGCCTACACGACTCCTACGTTCGTGACATTAGAACATTTGCCGTTATATGTTCAAATTCGGTCTTTCGACCTTATTTGCTTCTGACTTCTTTCTGAGGTTACTGTTTTTTTGAGACATTATGTATTGAAGAGAGCCGTAAGATGATTGTGGCCAAGGAATTCGAAGTGTCTAGAGGCGTTTTACAAGTCCGCGTTTTACTAGTCCGCGTTTTACTAGTCCAGTCCAGTCTACAAGTTAAAGACACATCAAGACCACCCCACTGTGAATTGTCATAGCACAGACAAAATTATAGTCAATATCGTATGTGTTTTTAAGAGAATTACATAAGAACCAAGGCATGTCTTGTCTTGCCTTACATTGACATGCAATAATTTGAAAATACTAAGCTCGTAACAGTTTAAGACAGAATCCATCAGGAATTTGAGTAACATTAATTTTAGTTACGCAAAAATTGAGCACCAGAATAATTTAAATCCTTGTGTTCTTTCATACCTTGTTAAAGGCTTGACATGATTGTGATAACACCAACATAACACCAACAACAGTTCTTTATCAGTGGGGATTGAAGAAAAAAATGGAAACATCATCACACAGTTGACCCCCATGCAAAAACACTCCAGGATGTCACGGGACTGTTTGCTGTCCATCTGCCAATTTCTAACTTCAAATTCCAATGTTAAATTCACATTAAATTTTCAATATTTCTTAGTTGTCTAAATTTTACTAATTCTTTTAAAAAAACTATCACCTGCCAAACATCCCCAAAAATCACTCAAAAAATTACAAAATACCGCAATACATAGATACATGGGATGAGTGAAGTTTCCTTGGATTCCTTGAAACACCAACAAGATATTTCCGTTTAAGGTGGCTGATAATGGGTTTCAGTATTTCCCAGTCCTTATACTTTGGTTCAGGACTAAAAGCCTTCATCAATTGCTATTACAGTAATGGTATGAAACAAATGTTCAATCATTCATCAACAAGTTGTGATCATTTTCTTGACAATAGTAGTTCCCCGGTAAACAGTTGTAGTACTGTCCCATCAAAGTGCAATGCCTGGAAAATACCGAAAAGCACACGACCTTCAGGTGAAACCGCACCTTACAGTATTACCAATACACTGCACTTTGCTAAGTCTTAAAACTTTACATTGTCTAGTCGTCTACTTCAATCGTTTATTTGTATTGTGTGAGATACATTTATAAATTGAAACCATCATGTCATTAAGTAATAATGCAATCTCGACAACGTTCTAGATATTATATTATGCACACTAATACAGCTCATGCAAGCCCTGTGACTTACACAAACACAGTCGGACTGAGTGCTACTTAAGTAACTGCTTCGTGGTTTCTGCTGTACTGAACCCTGCCTTTCAAGGCAAAGCGCCCGATTTTAAGCTTCTCAAGCTTCTCAATGTTCTTGTTTAATTATAAATTACAGAGCAATGTATGGGCACGTTGAACAGAATTGCTAATTTCTCGGCTCTCGAAAGATTTTCATCAAAAACAAAAATGTAGGGTTATAAAGAGTCACACAGAGATGCTTCATGCCAAATTTTAGACTGAAAGGTGTAATATTCGAGCCGTAGAATTATTTAATCGTACTTAATTATTTAATTATTTAATTTTATTTATTTTATATCTTGTTTGTGTAATTATGTATCTATTTATTATTTTTTCTTTATTTATATTTTAACTATTCATTCTCGTCCCCAGAGCCGCTTGTACTTCAAAGCCGGCGGGCCCTGTGCACGAGAAACAAGAAACAAGTGTTTCGGTGTTCATGCTCCGCCGGCTAGGAGGGGTAAACAGCTCTGGAGACAGGAATGTAAGATATTTGCTAGCTCCCAGTGCTTCACTGATAATAATCCACTCCATTTATCGTCATATCTATGGCGTCATCGCTTAAAAAAAGAAGCTTAGCGGAAGCCATATAAAGAAAGCATCGCGGAACTTAGTGTTCACTCGTTCTATATTGGTAGTCCGGTTTTGCGGGCGAGTATGTCTCATATAAGATTTTTTTCCGATAATTTTCAGTAATGGTTTCAATTAAGAGTTAACCAATCGCATTAAGTATAGTACTCGCGCGTGGCAAGCTAAAATTAACTCATACCAAATTAGCAAACTTTAATATACTAGAACCTGCCATAGGCCACATGAACTGGAACAACGGATTCAGTATGTTTCTGAGAATAAACTAGCTAATATCTGCTCGTTGTCTGATAAAGACACGCTTGCGGTTTTTAAATGTTTTATGCATGTACTTGATTTGTTTGGTTTAAACTTGTAAATTAATTTTCCGTGACTGTTTGGTTTACTTGAGTTCCTTGACATTTAATTAATTGCCGAGTTGGCTGTTTAGAACAAAATCTTCGATTCGTTCACTTTCGATACTTCGCTTCAAATATTTTTCATCAAGTTATTTAGAGGTTTCGTTTGGTTTTCTTTTTTTGGAACCAAAGTATTTCTTTCTACTACTAAAGGTAAAACAAAAGGAAGCTTTCGCAATTCGCGAAGTCCTTTGTAATTTTGTCTTGCTTGAATGCTCGTTTTCCTTTGTTTTGGTTTCCTTACAGTTTCTCTATTTGGTTGATGTGGTTTTCAAAATAAAACGAAGTCTACACTCTCAAACATTGTATTGCATGCTGCAACTGAAAGTGTATAAACGTGTTGCAGTTCATGAAGATCATTTTCAAATCAGTTGTCGCGCTTGAATACGTGGCCAAACACACGTCTTGATCATTAAGGCGTGACTTTGAGCTTGTCTGAATTGAAAGATTATATAAAAAGAAACATCTAAAAGCGTGTTGCAATTCACAAAGAACAAATTAATATTTCATTTTTAGTTGTCCCGTGCTCGAATGCACGTCTAAGCGATGAAGGTTGTCTCATTCATGACGTGTTCGTTTGCTAGTGTTAAACAGTGGAAGGTACAGAGGGCTCTGAACTACTCGCTCTCCGTCTTCCGTTGTGCCTTTCGATTTCGTGCTTTTTGAATACAAAATATAACACAGCTTGTATTTTTGTTTTGTTTTCTTTAGTAGTTGTTTTGTAATTTTACTTCAATTGCTTTCCTTACTTCAGTCGGTTGATTAGCGGTCTAGAGTAGTTTGGTTTAGTTTCGCCTTTTTAGTTGGGTGTTTCTGGGTAATTTGCTTCCTAAGTTGTACATAAGTTACTTTGCTGCAGTGCATGCACCAGTTTTTTTACTTTTTTGAGTTGCTCGGTTTTTTTATTCTAGTGTTAAGTTAGGAAAATTCACAAATAGGGAGCAGGGGTAGGTAGCGGCTCCGATTAAAGCTCACTTTGCGTTATATCCGCCCCCCCCCCCCCTCCCCCCTCGATCTCTACCCCTTTCAAGGCACTCTTTTGCATCCTCGGAGACCCAGGGGCAGTTAGTGGGGGCGACGGGCAGCTTATCGGGACAACGGGATTTTCGGGCGAAAGTTTACAACATTGCACTTTGTCTTACCGAACCAGTTCCAAAAGCGTTTGAACTCCTTCCTCCTGATTGGCCACAAAAATATTTTTGTGGCCAATCAGCGACGAGGACCGGCTAGGAGACTCTGATGTCTTCTTACACAAAGTTGTTTTCCTCATAGACTCGTCGTGGATGCTCTGCCCATCAATCGGATGCTATAACATGGAGAGTCTAAGAAAAAAATAAGCCTTAGACGACTGCCAGTTCTACACTGTTAGTTGCGCGCTTTTTAACCCTATTCAGACCGGGGGGGGGGCTTTTGAGGCCCGCGCTGACTTTGAACTTTTATAACTTTTTTAAGATTTAACCAAACGCTGCCAAACTTTCTGAGTTTTCCTAAAATGTATCTGGCAACAATTTGGTAGTGTTGGATGATGTGTCAGGAACTTGACATCACCATGACAACGGCATTTTGACAGGCATGTTTTTCAAAATTTGTCATTTTGTGTGTTTCTGTTAATAAAAATCAACTTAAATGGGATAAGTTTTACATTTTTACGGGTTTAAAGCACATTTTTATTCATTTTGAGTACTTTGCAGTGATTTTGGGTGGTTTTTTGGCATTTTGAAAAAAATTTTAAAATCCAAGATGGCGGATCCAAGATGGCGGCTGTTTTGACATCATGATGTAATTGTCACGTGATGTGACGTCACCATCCCACGTGACGTATACCACAAGAAAGAGTTTCGGACGTACAATACATCCTATAAGTTTCATGGTGATTGCTTAAATATTCTGGAAGTTACATAGGGGGGGCTTCCGAAGCCCCCCCCCCCCCCGGTCTGAGAAGGTCCAAAAAAAGCCCGGTCTGAATAGGGTTAATAGTTATTCGAGTAAACAACAATTCTTATTATTTTTCTCGGTCGTTGCCCGACTTCTGGAACTTGCCACGGTCTGGGTACTTCACTGCACGGGCCACGCGTTAGCGAAGATATCGCTGTCGTCACCTATTGTTATTTTGTTGCCAGCTTGACAGTTAAAACAAAGGGTTTTTGTTTAATTTGTTGGATATTTAAATAACAAAAAGAAAACTTATAAACAAGAGGTGCTCGCGTATAGCTTTAAAAACGTTTGGTTTCCTTGCGCTATGCTACATTTAACAAGTGACCATTTAACATATTCCCAGGCCTCGCTGTTTTGTTTTTGTTTTGCTTTTTTATCTGAGACCCACGTAGTATCATCCGATGGACGGGCTTAACAACAACGACGAGTCTATGAGGAAAACAACTTCGTGTAAGAAGACGTCAGAGTCGCTCTTCTGGTCAACCTCGCTGATTGGCCACAAAAATATTTTTGTGGCCAATCAAGAGGAAGGAGTTCAAACGCTTCTAGAACTGGTTCGGTAAGACAAAGTGCCCAGGGGCTGTTACGCTCTATGTTGTAAACTTTCGCCCGAAAATCCCGTTGTCCCGATAAGCTGCACGTCGCCCCCACTAACTGCCCCTGGGTCTCCGAGGATGACTCTTTTGGGGCCGTTATAAGGTTGTCATTCTGAAAACGTTATAAGGTTGTCATTCTGAAAACGGGGAGGCTCTTTCACTTGTTGATTGCTAGTCCCCAGTGCTTCATGGACAATAATCCACTCAGTATCCTTTGTCATGTCTATGGCGTCATCGCTTAAAAAAACTGTCTTAGCGGAAACTATATAAGAAAGCATCGCGGAATTAAGTGTTCACTTTTGCCCTCGTCTTATCACCAAGGAAGGTGAGTATTCATTGTAGGGCTCTATATTGGTAGTTAGGTTTGGCGGGCGGGTATGTCTGATGTAATAATCCACATAGTTTTCAGTAAGGGTTCCAATAAAGGGTTAACCAATAGCCATGAGAATAGTTAACGTGGCGAGCGAAAATTAACTCATACCAAATTGGCGTACGGACTTTAATTTTAAAGCATACCACATAAACTGGAACAATAGATCAAGTGTGTTCCTGAAAATAAACTAACTAATATCTGCTCGTCGTACGCTTAAGTTTTTGCGTACTTTATTAGTTTGTTATTAAATTAAGTCGCTGTAACTGTTTGGGTTACTTGAGTTCCTTGACATTTTAAAATTAGTTGCCGAGTTGACTGTTTAGAACAAAATCTTCGACCACCGTTGATACTTTGCTTAAAATATTCTTTATCAAGTTATTTGATCTTTCGTTTGGTTTCTTGCTTCTGAAAAAAAGCTAAACCAGTATTTTTTTCTACAACTGAAGGTAAAACAAAAGGAATCTTTCGAAATTCGCGAAGGTCTTTGCACTTTTGTCCTGATAGAACGCACGTTTTCTTGGGTTTTGCTTAATTTCCTTATTGTCTTTTCCGGCGCTGAATTTCTGTTGACCTTTACTCCCCCGCAGTGCTGCATTTTTTTTACAGTGTGTTGAATCAAACAGACACGCATCATATTCAACAATACCTTCCGTTCTATGTAAGCAATTAAATTACGATTTTAAGAATTTGTGCCTAACATAATCCTACATTAGAAAAAGCAACCATTTCAAAAATTCATTGCATGCTATTGTATGCTGCAACTGAAAGTATGCATGAAAAAAATTAAAAAGCTAAAAACGTGTTGCAATTCACGAAAACCATTTCATTTTTAATTCAGTTGTTGCGCTCGAATATGCACGTGGCCAAATACACGTCTTGATTATTAACGCGTGACTTTGAGCTTGTCAGAATCGAAAGTATATTCAAATAAAAAGAAAACAGCAATTCACAAAGAGGAAATTAACATTTAATTTTCATTTGTCACGTGCTCGAATGCACGCAAACGTTTTCGTCCTTGACGTGCTCGTTTACTAGTGAGGAACAGTACTTTCCGTCTTCGTGCTTTTTAACTTCTAAGTTTCCTGAGTTGTACATTAGTTGCTTTGCTTGACATGGTGCTTAACCCTCGGACGTACAAGGGGGGGGGGGGAGGAACAGCTACTGAAAGTTTCAACAATGCTGAAACTTTCAGTAGCTGTTCATTCATCCTTTGCGGAAATTTTGATATGTCAACCATGTGTCCATGATATTTGACGTTGCCATGGTAGCGTCACAAATACAAGGAGATCTTGCCAAAAAGCGTCATTTTTAACATTTTTCTTTATTTTTTCCAGTTTTTTTAATCAAAAGTGCAAGATTTACTTATTTTTACATTCCAAAAGCATTCTTGCTTGATTTTGCATCAATTTTCGTTATTTTGTGACTTTCTAAGATTTTACGACGTCACGTGACGTCATATGACGTCATAGCCAATTAAAATTATGTCATCTTGTAGAGTAAGACAAGGGCTTTCTTGTCAGTGCAAAATAAATTTGGCTACGCCTTAATATAACGAAAACTCCGGGGAGGGGTTCCATCCGCCCCCCCCCCCCCCCCCCCTTGTACGATGGTGGTGGTATGAGTTTGCTTGTACGTCCGAGGGTTAAGTATATGCATCAGTTTTTTTTTACTTTTTTGAGATATGCGATTTACATTCTAGAGTTAAGTTCGGAAATTAGACAATTAGAAACAGGTGGCAGGGTGCGTAGTGGCTTCGTTTAAAGCTCATCTTTGAGCTATACAACCTCGTTCCCTGGGCATTTAGGTCCATTTAACCCGGGGAAGTACAAGCAAATTCATACCCCCATCATCGTACAAGGGGCATGAATGGAAACCTTCCCCGGTCCGACTTTTAATTATATTAAGGCGTAGCAAAACTATTTTGCACTGAAAAAAAATTGTAGCTTACTCTACAAGATAACACAATTTTAATTTGGTTTTGACGTCACAGGACGTCATGTCACGTCATGAGACCCGCCATCTTGGATTTCAATGTTAATTTAAGAAAATTAAAATTAAAATTAAAACAAAATTAAAATTAAAATTAATTTAAGAAAGTCACAAAATAACAGAAATTGATGCAAAATCAAGGAAGAATGCTTATGGAATGTTAAAATAAACAAATGGTGCAATTCTGTTTCAAAAACTGGAAACAAATAAAGAAAAAGGTAAAAATGACGATTTTTGGCAAGACCTGCTTGTATTTATGACGTTGCCATGGCAACGTCCAATATCATGTGCGCATGGTTGGCATATCAAAATTTTCAAATTCTGAAAGTTTTAGGGTTAATCATTTTTCAATACTTCTGTTGCAGTGAAATTGCACGAAAATGTTTCTCGATAAAAAACGTGTTGGATTTTTTGGAGCAACTATTGGGGAAATTTCGAGCAACTTGTTTAGAAACCTTACTACGGTGTACAGCTTCCTTTTATGTTATCTCATGTTTATCTCATCTTAGTGAAAGACATCACTCTGAGAATTTCAACATGAAGCTTTGTCTTCTGATCGCGCTGTTTGTTGCAAATGATGTTGGTGAGTATTCAGTTTATTCAAGTAATATATCAAACGCGAGAGACAGTGTTTCATCGGGATATCCAAACACCGAGAAGAGAGTTGAAAATACGACATGCAGCGGAGTATATTTGACGAAATCCGAGATGTTTGGATAGCCGCGCGGATGAAACACTGTTTCTGGTGTTTGATATACTTTCTCAATCGAAACAAAAAATACGGAGTAAACGGAGAAATAAAATCGTAAATATCTAATTAAGACCGTGTATCAAACCCTCCTTCACGGTTATGATATTTTTTTGTTTTAACTTAACGAATTATTAATGTATTTGAGAAAAATGGTACAAATTGAGCCAAAAGTTCGGTTAAAATTCCTTCAACCTACTTACAATGCTGTCGTAACTTTATACATGTTTCCAGTCGGGGTGCTTAACAGATTTAACCCTCGGACGTACAAGGGGGGGGATGTCGTAAACTAGAAAACCAAAATCATTTTTTGAATCGCTTGACATTTCTAAACAAACATCTAACACTCTCGAGAAGTTTCAGGGAATATTCTGTGAAAATTTCGCTGTTGTCTGTAAACAAGATTATATTGTGAGGAGAAGGCTCGGCTACCAAATCAAGCCTGGTTTCCAAGCTCCCCAAGAAAGTGATCCCAAAAAATTTTTTGCTTGCCGATATCACGATTTCTAATAGATCAAAGACTCGGTGATACTAAAACAGTTTGAACTATCGGCTGATCGAAATCGATCACAAGGGGTCTTGCTATTAATTAGATAGGTGGGAGACGCGGTGGCCTAATAGTTCGCGCTGGACTCCGGATCGAGCGGTCCGGGAAAGAGCCCTGGCCAGGGTCATGGTGTTATGTTCTTGGACAAGACACTTTACCCTCATATACCCTCATACTGCCTTTCTCCACCCAGACATATAAATAGATACCGGCATATTTATGCTAAGGGTAACCCAGTGTGATGAACGACAACCCTGGCCAAAACTCTTGGGACACTGACGCTTTAACTAGTCCAAGCGGGCACATCTTCCCCTCCCCCTTCTCCCCTAGTGCAATGTTGACCTGTGTTTCATCTCAATCAACATTGGTAGGGAGAGAGGGGGCAACTAAAATAGCTTGTTATTCAAATAGTTTAAGTTCTCTGTCAGACCTTGGTTAGGACTACATTATCGAATTGTGTTTTTGCATCCAGTTTACAACAAGTGCTCCAAGACGTTTTGACTAGGATTGTAAGATCCCATCCGGGCGGAAGGGGGTGGAAATACTCGAAATCGCTTAATGCTGTAGAAACCGGGATAAACTCCGGCGGTATGGGCCACTTGGCTCTTCGTAGACTTTACCTGACCTATTGGATAGTTCTCAGCTTTTTCAAACTCTCGGTAAAAGTCTGTGGTCAGGGTTTCAATTTTACCCCACCCCAGTTTGAAATGCTTATGACGGTCTTATTGCCCCCGCAGGGTTTTGGCCCAGAGGCCAAAACCCGAGGAGGCACCCTAGGACTCCCCGCGTGTATACATACAAGGACAAAGAATATTTGTTGAAAAAGTAAGAAATATGTCTGTAATGGGCGAAGCGTTCTCGATTTGACAAAACTAGGCGCGCACGGTCGTGACGGGTAATATTTTAGCAAGCGCGCACGGTGGTGTCGGGTACTTGCAACCACGAGGTCGCGTTTGGTCACCTTCGCGTTTCGAGCTTCGCCATCTGCTAGCAGCGTTTTGTTTTCCGGTTTTGGCCTACGCGTGTTCACAGATTTGTTCGAGCGGTTTCTCTGCTTTGGTTGTGTTAAGTGATATTTAAAGCAAATGTTAGTAATACGTCGAAAGATTTCGAGCAATTGGTTTCGTGTTCTTGGCTACGTGCTGGCTACCTATGTTCCAAGCGTTACATTTGTAAGGTTTGCTTTCGGAGGTTTGTTGTATCGTATACATCTTACAAGTTACAACGAGTAATAAACAAACGCGTGAACTTTGTCATGTAGTACAAGGTACAACGTAATTCGTATCGCTAACAAACTGTAAGATTATTTGATCCAAAGAGTGGGTTGTTTTCTCGAATCTTTAAATGTGCCATATTTTGTTACTCGTGGATTTTTTTAGGCTTTTTGGCCTGGAAATTATTGTAAGTTTATTTTGAATGTTATAAGCCCGGGAATAAGCTTGTGTGTTGTCATCACGAATAATGTGTTATGTGTTATTTCCGCTAGGTGTTATTTCCGCGCGCTAGGTAATATAATTCGACTTGAACTTGTGAATATTTTTAGGACGCAACGGTGTCACACAACAAGAAATTCCGCATGACACAGTAAAAAAGAAGCCTAATTGTGCAGTCCATCGGCATTAATAATTAAAGGCGACAAAAACATAAAAAGGCGGGGGCAGCTTTATAGTGAGAACTATTACTAGTTTAATAATATACAAGCAGCAATTTCTCCATTCTGATTGGCTAAGAACACGTCAATTTATCCCAAACCAGTGCAAAAAGTGTAATTGGCAGTGCAAAACGTGTAATTGGCAGTGCAAAAAGTGTAATTGGCAGTGCAAAACGGTGTAATTGACAACAGCCTCATGAAAAATACATCTTGAACAAACAAAATGGCGGACGAAAGTGAGACAAAATTTAAACTTAATAACGCAATTTTAATTAAAAGACTTGAAAACGACGCAAAGTACAGAAGAACAACAAACATTACTTACTGTAAAAGACGTAGAATTATCAAAAAGGCAAAGAGGACAAGACATAAACTAAACTCGAAATAAGCTCACGGCCGACGGCCGATAGTAAATTAAAATTCTCGCCGAAACATTGCTTCACTTCTCTGAAGCGAAACGCGAAGAAGTACTGACCAGACTTCCAAGGAACCGGTTACCTAGTTTTGAACACAGAAGGAGCAATGAATTGTTTAATAATAGCCGAAGCTTGTTTATTTAAAAGCTCGCTCAACAACAAAAGGCACAAAAGATAGTTTTACAACTGTAAGAGGCAAATCTAACCTGTAAAACGTCCAGTGAAATCAGGTAGCAATGCGGAGCTGTAGCAGAGTGCTCATCTGTACTAAGAAAATCCGTTCGGTAGATTTTTATAGTTCAGTATTTCAGTTCGGTATTCTAGTTTGACTAGTTTGTCAGCTAGAGCAACCTGTGTTGAACTGAGGTTGATTTCTGTTCGGGCGAACACAAACACAGCACGAATAAAACGTACCAAAAAAATACCTCTCAGCCAAGAACAGCAGCAGAACCTTAGGAATTTTTTCCTTGCTTTGTCATTCACATTCTTCAAATTCAACGGCGAAAAGAGTCAAAAGACTGTTCTGAAAACTTTTCATGCAGCACTTTCAGAGAGTGAATGAATATTTACGCATGAATTCACACGTCAAAATTTTTAGCCAGGCGCTACTCTGAAGTTGTCACGAAAATTATCAAAGCGTGACCGAAATTGTCGCTTGTATATTATTAACAAGTAATCACATGATTTTTCTCGTGCAATTTGGAATAAATAAGCACTTGTAAATTTTTCAAAGGCTACAAATTGCACTTGCCCTGCGGGCTCGTGCAATTTTGTTAGCCTTTGAAAAATTTACTCGTGCTTATTTATTCTAAATTGCACTCGAAATCATGTGATTACTGGTACTTATAAGTAGAACCAACACATTTTTATGTATCCCATTCCTCCTTGATTAATTGCCACGCATAAATAAATTATGTATGTGTTACTTTGGCGGAGCTATATTTCCTAGGACAATAAAGCACAACACCTCCACATTTTGGCCACAGGTGTGGCGGTTAATTTATATATCAAGGATAGAAAAACCTAAAAGTATTATCCCAAGGTGAGAGAGAATCCGTCAACCAAATATAACACGTAACAGTACCGGGCAGTATTTATGGGATTTTTGTTCGCTGTAATAAATCTGTTACCTCATTAGTTACCATGATTTGATTGACAGTATCGATTGCTCTTTCCTGTCAGCTGCGAGTCCAACCAAATGTAACGAATGCGTGGGGACTGATGAAGCCAGTTGCTCTGCACAACAGAAAGATAATCAAGTCTGTGCCACCGACAGAAATTCACTCGGAACAATCCATTGTGCTACCGCAGTAGGGAAGATTCGAGACGATAAATCGGGAAATGTTAGCGATGTCTTTTTCCGAGGATGCTTTGACTGTGCAAGTAAGTAAAGTAATGCGACCCTGAGGGAGACACTCTGTATATTTGTGGATAAAAGGGTGCTTTGCTGGGACTTGATTACCCTTACTCTATACCAGACCATCTTGAGCTGATTTAGCAACCCTATACTAGATTAGACACTAAAAATCCTAACCCTATCCCAAAGTTGAATTTGTTAGAGCTGTATAAGTGTTTCTAATGAAAAACTATCTGCCAACAACGTTGCCAATGTGATGTTATTTACATTAAGAAACCTGTGTGAATTCGCACGCGCATACGACAACACCCTGGGCTTTTCCTTTCTTCCTACAAAGAAGGAAAACGCTCTTGGAACGAAGTCGGCGTCTTTTTCATATGCATGGAATACAGCTGTTCAGACGAGTGTTCGAAACGGGTGCAACGTGATTGAACGAACGACGAAACGGTTAACGGTTAGATGTAATCGGCTGCTCCTCAATTACAAAACATCCACAACACGAGTCCAAAGCGATTAAAAAGGTCATTGCGTGACTCGCTGATCACGTGTTTAATATGTTCAGTTTTGGCGCGAACAACAGCTACTTCGAGAAAGGTTATCGGCAAAAAGCACAACTTTAGGTGCACGCAATAAGACCGAAAGGTGGTATGGGTGGAAGTAGACAGCTACTGCACGTGCTGAATACTAATAAGATAGCGATATGACAAACGCGAATTTGCACGTTTGCTTTTACTTCAGACATGTGGAAACAAGGTACTTTTAGCCGCACTGAATTTAAGAAGAATTTTCAAAACTCAAAGACACGCGACAGAAAAAATAAAGCTACAGAAAAAAAGACCTCTTGAAAGAAAGAAAAAAATCTTCACGTGAAAATATACAATCTTGTACATTTCTTCTTTCTTGAATTATCTGTATACTCTCATCTACCATGGCTCTTGACTTGTATAATATGGATACGTTAACGTTTTACTCCACATATGTTATGCTTTATTTCTTTATACTTTATTTACATATACTGTTGCTTCAAAGAAAGGGTTACTTGCTTCCATGAATGAATATGCTTAGTGTAACGTGAAACTTCATTATTATTTTTTTTTTTTTCAGGTAAGAAAGAAGCTTGTTTTGCACTTGGTGGATTTCTGAAAGGAGATGAACATTTGACTTTACTGCAATGTGAAATCGAGTGCTGCACTAGCGATAACTGTAATACACAGGTCCCAACGCTGTCAGAAAACGCGATAACTGTGTTTACACCAAATGGTAGAGTAAACTTGTATATCATTTGTTTTGCTTATAAATAATATGGCGTTTAAGGTGGTTATTCGTGATTAAAAAATATTCCTGTCTTTGCATGCTATTCCATCTACACCATGAGTTCCAGATCCCTAGTGTAATTGGACCGCCGATCCAAATCGGCAAGTTCACCAGCACTTCGCATTTAAAACGCGGGAAGTTAATTAACAGACGGTATATGGTGTATAAATTTTTGTAGTACATATATAAACATGTTTTTCAGATTTTCCCGATTTTCATTTCTCAATCATGACTATCACTAAATCGTCATATTTTGAGTAAAATGTTTGGCTTCAGTTTTGTGAAGTAATATATCCAACACTAGAGACAGTGTTTCATCGGGATATCAAAACACCGAGAAGAGAGTTGAAAATAGCCGATGAAACACTGTCTCGAGTGTTTGATATATCTTCTCAAAGGAAACAAAATCTACAGAATTAACGGAGAAATAAAATCGTTAAAATAAATGCCAATTAATTAACCCTTTATATGCTAAGCCCGGATTATTCCGGGATTTGGAGGAATGGCCATTCAACCACTTATGACGTCACCAATTTACCCGTCAGCAGATTTTTGCGATGTGCAACTTATAGATTTAGGATATATCTTTCTACAGGACTGTCTATCTTGAATATTGACTGCATTCTGACAGAGCTAATAGAAAAAGCGTGATCAGTTTTTGGTGTAAAATTGGTGCTAAAACATAGACTACGAGCAGTCCCTATTTTTTCGCAGAGTCCGTCGAGCTTGAAGCGAAATTTTTTTTCGAAGAGTTCGTCGAGCTTATAGCGAAAAAATTACGCGCGGGGGAGGAGGCGGGGCAAGGCGAGAAGCGAAAAAAAATAGGGACTACCCGCAAAGCCACAGCGTTTGACCTTTCACGGCCGAGTGATTGTTGGCTTCGATTTCAAATCTAATTTGCCGTGTCCAATAATATTTCCGCATTTTGACGTACTGTCAATTGACACCGCTGCACTTGGTTGGGTTTGTCACGTACGCATCAAACTCAAAGCTTTTTTGATGAATCGTCTGCAAAGTTTTATCTCTGTCGATTTATACAGTTCCAGCAATGTTTATTTTTTAACACTGATTCACCTCTATGGGCTACTTAATGTAAAGGCAGCTTGGTGTAAGTGTTTAAAGCGCTTCTGTTTGTTTAAATTTGTTTATTCCAGGCTTGTAATTACGAAGCTCGCGCAAAAGAGCCGTTGTCTTGTTTACGAGCCTTGAATTTCTGTGGAATAAAGCTACTTTTGGTTGAATTCTCCTCTCTTATTTTCGCTCCGTACTTTGGCGGCTTGCTGCTCATACACTGAATTAAAAATGTTCTTCAGAGATGCAAGTTTATAGCGACAAACTAAGATTCAAGAAGCGATTTCGAGAGCTCAAAAGATCCCGCTCCCATCGCTTCGCAATATGACATGCAAGTGTTAACAGCGTATTGACATCTTGCTGTCAACGCTCCAAGCGTTAGCCAATCATATTTTTGCGTTGTGAGAGCAACGCATAATTCAAACACTGTGGCTTTGCGGGTAGTCCCTATTTTTTTTCGCTTCTCGCTTTGCCCCGCCTCCTCCCCCCGCGCGTAATTTTTTTCGCTATAAGCTCGACGAACTCTTCGAAAAAAAATTCGCTTCAAGCTCGACGGACTCTGCGAAAAAATAGGGACTGCTCGTAGTCTAGCTAAAACAGGCCAATGGTCTCCTTTTCAGGGTTTTCCATTGATTAAAATCAAAACTTTTCGCGCCAGTAGAGGGGGTGCACGAAGTAAAAGATAGAGGGAATAAGAAAGCAGAGAAAAATGAAATGAAAGGAGCAAGGAAAAAATCGGAACGGTTATGCGCATGCGCCAAAGTAAAATGTTGTACATTTTTAAATGTTAATTTCATCAAAAACTTACTGCAGTGTCAGAAAGTGCATTTCTAGCAAAATCTAGAGAAAGTTGGGACCGTAGCCAAGAAAATCGATTAACGGTTAAAAAAATCGTGTTTTTGGAGTAATTTCAGCATATTAAGGGTTAAGGCCGGGTATAAAAACCTCCTTCACGGTTATGATTACCTTTGTTTAAATTTGGTGAATAATTATTATAATGTGTTTGAGAAGAAAACAGGGTGACTATAATTCATAAATTTCATCTTTTGACAGTTTCTGGCCCAGGAGAATGTCTTGAGTGTTTGGAAAAGGAAGCAAGCTCTTGTCGTGATAAAAGAGATATGACTTGTGCTACTGACAAGGATTCACTCGGCACAACACACTGCGGTTCCGGTGTGGGAAAATACAGGGATGAGGATGGAAACATCCAGCAAGGCTTTTGGCGAGGATGTATTAACTGTGAAGGTGAGTTTACGTTAGCTTATCACAAACTTAGATACAGTAAGACTACGATGTAAGAGTCTCATGAAGGGGTAAAATGGGATCTGGGTCACTGCAACTGGGATATGGGCACAGAACAGACTAGGAAATGGGATTTGGGCAACATTTGGGATGGTTCGCTATAAAGTTCGTTATAACGGGGAATCGTCATACCGGGGCTCTGTTCCAACACAATTTACTGTTAGTAGGATAAAGAAAAGGGTTCAGGAATCCTGGAGAAAAGGGGGGAGGGGGTACGGGAGGCACGAGACTAGAAAGCGGGAAGTTGGGTTCCCAAGGTGGTGGAAACGGGGAAAAATTGAGGAAAATGTCGCAACCTTGCCAAATGTTGCGCAACATTCGCTCTTGTGCCCATCATATCTACCCTGCCACGAATTAATTACCTCGACCTGCTCCAGCCAGTCTGTCCTCGTAGCTTAGTCGGTAGAGTATCGCGCGACGATCTTATCTGAAGGGCGAGGGTTGCAGCTTCTTACTATACATTTTCTTGTTGAAACAAGCTACAAGGATCCGTTACAGCTATATTTATTATTCCATTTAATTTCAGTGGCGGATCTAGGGGAGAGGTCCGGGGGGGGGGGCTGATCCCCACCTTATTTATGGCCGAATAGAGGCCCGAAGAGCCGAGAAAAATTATTTTCCAGAGCGGCCCCCTCCTTATTCCAGGGTCTGGATGATTGGGCCTCCACTTAGCTGAAGGCCTGGATCCGCTACTAAATTTAGTTAACTTGATTTTTTGATTTGATGCTTTCAGATAAGAAAGCAGCTTGTGCAGCTGTCGGTGGCTATCTTAAAGATGAGGAAAGATGGAGCCTGCTCCAGTGTGAAATCGAGTGTTGTACTGGCAGAAATTGCAACACGCAGTTTCCAACCCTGTCTCCCACAAGTAAGAAAATGCTGTCATTGATTGATAATGATTTAAACCATAAAAGAATTGAAAAACTTTTTAAAGAATGATATGTTTAAAATACCAATTCTCTGTCGTGAAAAAAAAAACGATCAGTAAGCCTCTATACATCGTCATTTGTTATGTTAAAAGCGGCACCAAATTCCTGTGTTTCAAAATATTGAAAGTTTTGTCTTCTTTGAAAAAATATGTTCTGTTATTACTAATTTATTTAAAATAAAGCACTTTTGTAAAATTATACAGTAAAGTATTTTTCAACTCATGGAATAGCTGAATGCAGTTGTTTATTAACAATTTCTAACAATTTTGGTAATAGTTCATACCAATTCAATGCTCATCTGTTAAATAAAATACTAAGTCGAAGTGTTCCGCCGTTCTATCGATCCAGTAAGCCGTTTATTTGCTTTGTGCTTCTTTATTGTTCAACTGATATTTTCCGTACACGAAATGAGAAAACAAAGAAATACAAAAACTCGTCAATGATAGATCCAGCGACACGCGACCTTCAGGTCGCATTTAGTCTTGTACGTGTTAAATTTTCTGAGTTCATAAAAAAGTATTTACAAGCAGACTACACATACATCTTCAATCATGTGAGTAAAGCTATCTTCTGTTTTCAGGTGCCCCGTCCAAAGCACCAACTGCTGCAGACGTCAGTGGACTACTGGCCTTTGTTCTCGCCTTTGGAAACATCTTGTACCACATCTGACAATTGCAGAATGGAGCAAGTTATATTAAGAAACTAGCCATCTAGTGTGTGATATTTATAAAAAGGTTGACATCAACTTTTAAAAGCGCTTCATAAACGTTTTCATTGCCAAACAGCCCCTCTATTTTTTTCCCCTATCTAATGCGCCTGGATTGCCGAGTCCTAAGCTTTGCAAACCTAAATACCTGCCTCGTCCCCAGGCGTCCTCCTCCTTGGTCTTGCACGGTCCGCTTGACGTTGTGGGCCTGATGCGGCCAGCAACCTAACCATTAACCCCTGCGCTCCCTGTTTTTCGGCCTAAACCATCCGGCCGGTGGGCGCCTGGAGACGACGCAGCCCGAATACAATAACAACGGTTTCCTGCAGGCAATGCTCGTGGATCTATAGAGAAGGACCGCAAGCACACCATTCTTGTCCCCAGAGCCGTTTGTCACTTTAAGCCGGCTGAGCCTGTGAACGAAAAAAAATAATTAGTTCTGCATGGGGGCACGTGATTTGATTGGCTGGATTTTAACTAACGGACAGCAAATCAAATGAACCGTTTTAAAATCCCTTTCATATAGGAGAGTTTTAAACAGTTCACTTGATCGGCTAGTTATGAAACCTCCTTTGTTAAATTCTAGCCAATTGAATCGTGTGTCACGTAAGCCATTTGTTTCTCGTGCACAGGTTTCGCCGGTCAATACGGGCAAGCGGCTTTTGGCACAAGAAAACAAGCACGCTGTAGTGCTTGGGTTTCAGTCTCCCAGCGGATTTCTGATTTTGGAGTATTCATTCTAGTCACGGACTGTTTGCCATTGATAATTTAAAGATTCAAAGTTTACAGCTGCTTAACGAAGAACGAAATAATACAAATCAGTTTGCTTTTTAAATTAGACTCGAGTTTCGGGAGTTATTGCACGCCGTGATTGTAACGATTTGGAGGCTGCTAGCTTAGCTGTGTTTACATTAAACCAGAAAAATGTTTACAATAAACATGTTTTGACGAAACATGTTTCACTTAAGCATGCTTGTTATTGCATTGTTCAAATACGTTTCATGCCTGGTGTGTAATTTAAGCGTTTTTACGATACTTGAATAAATCTTATACACTTTAACATTAAAAATGTAGCACGCAATTTCTATAAAATTTCTATTAATTCTTTGGTTTTGTGTCAATTTTCAAGCTCTTTGAAGGAGAAGGGCTTTCAAGCACTTAGCAAGGAGACAGTATTGTCAGAATTTGCGCTATCTTCGGTGCAAGAAGAACTTTTGTTTGTGGATGTTGGTTTTGCAGTGCGATGCTGAGCGCTTGTATCCGCCGTCGTTAACTTTCGAGGCCATGTTTTCCAAAATATTCTGCTTTCTAGCTATCACCGATAAATCATGTTGTATCGCTTTATTAGCCCATATTATAATTCAACATTTGGTCTTATAGTAGGCCCAGTTTTCGAGCTTTAAGGCACTCGCCTCCTCTCTCTCTTTTTTAGTCTGATCATTGTTGAAACTACAATGGGCGTCAAAAGTTCTTGAGACAGTTGGATGAAATTGATACTAATTTAAAGTTCCCGTTTTTTCACCTTTCATCTGCTGCCGCTTCTGAACCACTCCCCTCCCCCCTTTTCAATGTTGTACTCAAACAAGGCAAGTCTTGCAGATAACAAATACAACATTGTTTCGGTCGGAGGGGGTTATATTGAAGGTGTGAGGGGTAAAATTTGTCCAAGGTATTCAAAAAGTGCCGACTGTCTCAACACATTTGGCGCTCATTGTACCTCGTGAAGTTGTTTCAATCATGTTCGAAACAATCAAGTTTCGATAATGAATCGTTCAAATTACTGCCTGTTGTGAACACTTTTCGTAACAAACCATATTTCATTTGTGCTCAAACTAATTATATTTCAGCTTAGTGTGAACACAGCTTTAGACATATATGTGTTAATAATAGACACTCGGGGACATTAATGTAGTTAAAAGAAACGTAGAATATATTGCATTAAAGGCTGGAAAAGTAAACGCTTTTCGTGGATACAATTCATTAAAGGTGGGCACTTATAATTATGTCCAGGATTGAACGCAGGTTTTGTTTAATGAGTACTTCATGTTTGACTGTGTTATTTGACCTTTCCATATTACTTCATATTTGACAAAATTTGGTGTGTTTTGGTGAATTTTTATTAATAAGGACACTTTGTATGCCTGTAATGAGGAACGTGCATCTCATTAGCGTTCAATCCTGGACATATCTGGTATATCAAATGAAAATTAAAATATATTTGAAAAAAGACAGTTAAAGAAGGTCAATGTGATTAGCTAGATTTTGAATTCTCTTTGTTTAAATCTAGCCAATCGAAGGTTATGTCCGCAGAGCCATTTTTCCAGGTGCAAAAGGCCCCCCGGCTGAAACGGACCGGTGGCTCTGGAAAAGAGAACGGAATAAGCTTTATTCAATAACGCGTAAAATTCTGCGCAATAAAGGTGTGCAGTGCTACACAAGAGAATAACCTTAAGAACGTGCCGCTTCGCACTATCAAGATTAGTCTTCGGGTTTGATTCAGTCCCGCCCTCCATGAAGTCAGTAAAAGCAATGGCCACATCTCAGAAACCATCGCTAAAATATTTAAAATAGCTGGTAGCTGATTTAATTTGAGATCTCCCAGCCAGAAAATCTTGCTCCTCCTGGTATGGAGCTGTTCTCCGTGTAGGATCTACTCGAGCTGTAAAGCATTTCACCATGTTCTAGCTGATAATTTTGAGTCATCAAAGTTATTAACCCTATTCAGACCGGGCTTTTTTTGACCTTCTCAGACCGGGGGGGGCTTCGAAGCCCCCCCCCCCCCTATGTAACTTCCAGAATATTTAAGCAATCACCATGAAACTTATAGGATGTACTGTACGTCTGAAACTCTTTCTTTAAGTATACGTCACGTGGGATGCTGACGTCACATCACGTGACAATTTCATCATGATGTCAAAACAGCCGCCATCTTGGATCCGCCATCTTGGATTTCAAAATTTTTTCCAAAATGCCAAAAAACCACCCAATATCACTGCAAAGTACTCAAAATGAATAAAAATGTGCTTTAAACCTGTAAAAATGTAAAAATAATTCCATTTAAATTGATTTTTAGTAACAGAAACACGCAAAATTACAAATTTGGGAAAACATGCCTGTCAAAATGCCGTTGCCATGGTGATGTCAAGTTCGTGACACACCATCCAACCCAACCAAAATGTTGCCAGATAAATTTTAGGAAAACTCAGAGCGATTGGCAGCGTTTGGTTAAATATTAAAAAAGTTATAAAAGTTCAAAGTCAGCGCGGGCCTCAAAAGCCCCCCCCCCCCTCCCCCCGGTCTGAATAGGGTGAAGATCTTTTATTAGGCGCGTTTCACGAAAGTAAAATTTGAAATTTAAGTAAATTAATTAATTTAATCGAGAGAGTATATTTTGCCCTCTGATTCCATTACCTGGATATTATCAACAGTAGCGTGCAGATTTGGTTGAGCTTGGTTTGCTGGGTACTGTATGCGGCGAAGATAGGTGACTACAAAATTGGTGATCAAAATTGGTGATCATCTGGTCGCGCTTGTGGCGTGGCCGTTTTTTTTTTTTTATCATTTTTACAAAGGTGAGAGACTTAAGTGTAACCGAATAATCAGTTCCCAGCAAAGATGAGGGATTAGCCGCAAAACTGGAACAAGAAAGACAGGACCCAATCTTGTGGTAGGTCAAGAGGGGAGAAGAAGGGTCGAATCACACGACTTCAGTGAAGCTGGAGGAAGAGCTTCTTCCCTCGTTGTGCGCTTAAAGCATAAGAGGCCTTTTACAGCGCCTCGCATTGTCAAGTAAGGTTAAGTCAAATATCCCGTTTGTTTAAACGAACTAATGTCGATCGATTGTTGTACAAATCAGAGTAGCGTTTATGTCATTAGAGCTGTTATAAATTGAGTGTAGTAAAAACAAACCCAATCGAAGTTATCACAGACAATTCAGTGAGCCAATCAAAATTCGAAGCAAACACACGCAGCTGGCTCGAAGCGCGAGAAAACTTGTGTGAGCAAGCCATGATTGGTTTTGGTTTTACTCCTGTGCGGTCAAAAAAAGTGGCGTTAGACTTTAAAACCAATCACTAAACATAATGATGCAAGACTAAAGCAAGCGCAAATAACTTTCGACATTTGAGTTTAAGTCTCTCAATAAACTATTCATTCTCGTCCCCTGTGTCGCTTGTCCTTCTAAGCCGGCGCACCCTGTGCACGAAAAACAAGATAGTTAATAGCGATAGTTATACAGTCTATGTGATGTTTCTCCTCATTGTCACGCAATGCACATGCAGCACACGGGCAACAACATCTTTGTGCTGCCCAGTCCTTTTCGTGCACGGTATGGTTGTTCATTCTATGGTGGGTGCACTGTATGGTGGTTACCTTACACTTACTCACTCATCCTCTTCGCTCCTCCGACTGGAGCATAAGGCTACCTTAAGGTCACTATTTTTAGCGGCTACTAATTTTAGCGATTTTTTATTAGAGTGTTTAATTTAGCGGGTTTTCCGAGAAATTTAAAAGTTAGTGATATCGTGTAAAACAGTTTTAATGAACAATATCACTAAGGGGTTTTGTTCGTCTGCAACGCAGGCTAATCACTAAGAAGGTATTAATTTTTTAAAAACTCACTTGAAATTAAACGAACATTTGCATTGCCAGAAAGAACAAATTAACTTACCGGCATCTATGTTTGAGAGATTTTTTCAAGTCAACTGTTTAATTTCGGTATTTAAATGTAACGAGTATTTAATTTTTCCGAGACAAATTTTAAAAGACTCAAATTTAGCGACTTTTGCCTAAATTTAGCGACTTTTACCTAACCCGCTAAAATCGCTAAAATTACTAGCCGCTAACAATAGTAGCCTTAAGGTACTTTCTGGTGGAAAACGTTCCAAATCTGTTTGAACAGGCTCTGCAGGCCTTGTCTACACTTTCAAACATTGTATTTCTTGCTGCAACTGAAAGTATATAAACGTGTTGCAATTCATGAAGATCATTTTCAAATCAGTTGTCGCGCTTGAATACGTGGCCAAGCACACGTCTTGGCCACTAAGGCGTGACTTTGAGCTTGTCTGAATTGAAATAATATGAAAAAAAAAAAACAGCTAAAAGCGTGTTGCAATTCACAAAGAAGAAATTAACATTTCATTTTCAGTTGTCTCGTGCTCGAATGCACGACTAAGCCGTGAAGGTTTTTTTCATTCATGACGTGTTCGTTTGCTTGTGGTAAACAGTGAAAGGTACAGAGGGCTCTGAACTACTTTCTCTCCGTCCTCCGTCGTGCCTTTCGACTTCGTGCTTTTTGAGTACAAAATATAACACAGCGTTGCACTTTGGTTTGTTTTTTCTTTATAAGTTGTTTTGTTATTTTACTTTCGTTGTTCGGTTTACTTTAATTGTTTTCCTTTTTCAGTCGGTTGATTGGCGGTCTAGAGTTGTTTCGTTTACTTGAGTGTTTCTGCCTAATTTGCTTCCTAAGTGGTACATAAGTTACTTTGCTGAAGTGCATTCAACAGTTTTTTTGTTATTTTTTTGAGTTGTTCGGGGTTGTCACTCTGAAAAATAATGGGAACGGTAATGCATTTTTTCCCTCAAGTAATAACATTTATCTCCGAATTATTTACTTGAAAACAGTCACCCAGTTATGAAATTTCCAGCACCATGTAATTTATTAATTTATGATAAGTACCTCTAAGGGCAGAAAATTAATTTGGGTCAGCTCACGAAATGAGAGTCTGGTTCCTTTTAGGGGTGGTTTAAAATCTTCAAACCAGCACCCTCGTCTTTTTTAGCGTCCCCCGGAGGGCTCTTTTACTTGTTGATTGCCTGTTCCCAGTGCTTCATGGACAATGGTCCACTTTAACCTGTCTATGGCGTCATCGCTTAAAAAATCTGTCTTAGCGGAAACCATATAAGAAAGCATCGCGGAATTAAGTGTTCACTTTTGCCTTCGTCGATAGCTAATCACCAAGGAAGGTGAGTATTCATTGTAGGCTTCTATACTGGTAGTTTGGTTTGGCGGGCGGGTATGTCTGATATAATTATCCCCATAGTTTTTAGTAAGGGTTTCAATAAAGGGTTAACAAATAGCCATGAGAATAGTTAACGTGGCGAGCGAAAATTAACTCATACCAAATCGGCGGACTTTAATTTTAAAGCTGCCATATAAACTGGAACAATAGATCCAGTGTGTTCCTAAAAAAATAAACTAACTAATATCTGCTCGTTGTACGCTTGAGTTTTTAAGTGTTTTGCGTACTTGATTTGTTTGTTATTAAATTAAGTCGCTGTAACTGTTTGGGTTGCATGAGTTCCTTGACATTTCATTAGTTGCCGAGTTGACTGTTTAGAAAAAAACCTTCGAACCCTGTTGATACTTTGCTTAAAATATACTTTACCAGTTATCTAGATCTTTCGCTTGGTTTCTTTCTTCTGAAAAAAAAGCTAAACAAGTATTTCTTTCTACAACTGAAGGTAAAACAAAAGGAATCTTTCGCATTTCGCGAAGGCCTTTGTAATTTTGTCCTGCTGGAGCGCACGTTTTCTTGGGTTTTGGTTAATTTCCTTAGTATCTTTTCCGGTACTGACTTTTCTGTTGACCTTTACTCCCCGCAGTGCTGCATTTTTTTCACAGTGTGTTGAATCAAACAGTCACGCATCATATTCAACAATATCTTCCGTTCTATTTAAACAATTAAATTACGATTTTTAGGAGTTGTACCTAACATAATCCTACATTGAGAAAAGCGACCATTTCACAAATTCATTGCATGCTATTGTATGCTGCAACTGAAAGTATGCATGAAAAAAAATCAAAAAGCTAAAAACGTGTTGCAATTCACGAAAACCATTTCATTTTGAATTCAGTTGTTGCGCTCGAATATGCACATGGCCAAATGCACGTCTTGATTATTAATTTTAACGCGTGACTTTGAGCTTGTCTGAATTGAATCAAATAAAAAGAAAACAGCAATTCACAAAGAGCAAATTAACATTATATTTCCAGTTGTCGCGTGCTGGAATGCACGCAAACATTTTCGTCCTTGACGTGCTCGTTTACTAGTGAGGAACAGTGCTTCCCGTCTTTGTGCTTTTTAACTTCTAAGTTTCCTGAGTTGTACATTAGTTGCTTTGCTTGATATGGTGCTTAAGTATATGCATCAGTTTTTTAACTTTTTTGAGATATGCGATTTACATTCTAGAGTTAAGTTCGGAAATTCGAAATTAGAAACAGGTGGCAGGGTGCGTAGTGGCTTCGTTTAAAGCTCATCTTTGCGCTATACAACCTCGTTCCCTGGGCATTTAGGTCCATTTAACCCGGAGACGTACAAGCAAATTCATACCCCCCATCATCGTACAAGCAGAATGAATGGAACCCTTCCCCGGTCCGAGTTTTAATTATATTAAGGCGTAGCGAAACTATTTTGCACTGAAAAAAATTGTAGCTTACTCTACAAGATAACACAATTTAATTTGGTTTTGAAGTCACAGGACGTCACGTGAATGCTAATGAAATGTTAAAATAAACACATGGTGCAATTCTGTTTCGAAAACTGGGAACAAATAAAGAAAAAGGTAAAAATGACGATCTTTGGCAAGACCTGCTTGTATCTATGACGTTGCCATGGCAACGTACAATATCATGTGCGCATGGTTGGCATATCAAAATTTCCGAATTCTGAAAGTCTTAGAGTAAATCATTTTTCAATACTGCCATGTTTATTGAAAGACCACATGATTACGAGTGACATGTCATGACGTGATTATATCATGACATCTCCCCTCTGAGGAAATACATGTATGAGGAGTAATAAACAGGCTATTAAAATATCAACATTGTCCAGTTCATTGTCCAAGACCTTATGTCAAAAGTCATTTAAAAACAAGTGTTCTCCGCTGATAACAACAACTCAGCAACTCAGCATAGCAACATGCAATATACAAAAACTAATAGTATATAAAGTCATCTTGTCTTGGTGCTCGAATAGTACGGCCATATCTTGTTCTGACTACTTCAGGTGTCTTGATGATTGTTCTGTCACTTCCTCTGCTCTGCGTGTTCCCTCTGTCACCTTTCGGACTTGTGAATTCCGGTGTCTTGGTGTCTGTTTCGTCTGTAGAGAGTTCCATTGCTGTTCACAATTACTGAACGAGGGGTGTGAGCAAGTTTTGTAACCGTAGCAGGTTTCCAGCTATTCTTTGCTTTCATTTGAACAGTGTCACCAGTTGTGACAGGACGTAGTGACTTTGCTCCTCTGTCAAAGTACAGCTGCTGTGATTTCTGTTGAGCTAAGAGCTCGGACTTAGCATCAGTTGGGATTCTTGCATTCAGCAACTGTGTAGCAGTTGGAAGTTTGGTTTTCAGCCTTCTGTTAAGGAAACTTTGAGCTGGAGAGTAGCTCAGTCCAGTGATTGGAGTATTTCTGTTTTCCAGCCACGCAATGTATGGGTCGGTACCATCTTCATTAGCTTTCTTAAGTACAGATTTGGCTGTTTCAACGGCTTTTTCTTCTTGTCCATTTGCTTGTGGGTGCTTGGAACTTGTAGTTGTGTGTTTTTAAAAGCTCCCATGAATCTGCAAACTGTTTAAGTTTCCGGCTTTAGAACTGGGGACCGTTGTCGGAAATGACCACATCAGGTATTACATAGCGTGCAAATGTGGATTTAAGTTGGGTGATGACTTCAGAACTTACAGTGCTGTCGCGCAGCAAGCCAATTTCTACCCATTTTGAGTAATAGTTGACAGTCAGAAGATAGTCCTTTCCACCAAGGGTGAATAGATCGCAGGCGATCTTTTGCCAGGGCCTATCTGGAACTTCATGCTGTATCAGTGGCCCTTTGGTATTGTTCTTTCTATGCTTTAGGCATGAAATGCAATTTGCAATCACATCTGTAATCTGTGCATTCATGTTCGGCCAGTACAGGATGTCACGGGCTCTTCGCTTGCTCTTCTCAATTCCAAGGTGGCTTTCGTGAACTATTTTAAGCATTTCGGGTCTCAGTCGTTCAGAAACAATCATCTTGTAACTTTTGAAGAGAATTCCATCAGCTTCATGAATTTCTTCTTTGAAACTCCAGTATGGTTTTGCATCAGCAGGTACTTTATTCTTGTGGTCAGGCCATCCTTTTTTGGTCAGCTGTGCAACTGTCTAAAGAGATTGATCTGCCTTTGTTGCTTCTTGAAACCCCTTCAGTTTCTGCTCTGAAATTGGGAGGTTAGCTACCAGGAGATGAATTTGCATTTCAGTTTCAGCATCAGGTATCCCTTGATTAGTGTAAGTGGTCTCCAGGTGGGCTCTGGATAGTGCATCAGCGATGAACATCAGTTTTCCTGGAACGTACTTCACGTTTAGGTCGTAGTGCTGCAATCGAAGCAGTAGGCGTTGTATTCTGGGTGGTGCTTTGATGCTTTGGCAATTGGTTTGGCAAATATTGCTTCTAGTGCCTTGCTAGGCGAATCGCTCTGCCATATTTTCAAAAGTTTGACAGCACTACACGGATGAAGGGTTTGGAAATAAGGCGGACTTTGAACTCGACACCATAACCCAATATCTGCTGCAGATATTGGGTTATCATGTCAAGTTCACATGCTACTGAATATTGACTGGATGCTCTCGACCAATCACATGTTTCAAAGTAATTCTAATGTATAATAATGAGAGTTATTAGCTTTTAAAGGCGCAAAAGTTATCATTCTAGAATTCGACTTCTTTAATCTTTCCTTCAAGGGCTTATTTTAAAATTTGGCATGAGATATGACAATCTAAAATACACCTCCCTTTTGTGTCAACCCTACAAATTTTTTTTTATCCGCGCTGAATTCTTGGATACCACGTTGTGTGCCTGCTACGACCGCAATGCACGCTGGCATTTGTTTCGTTTGTTTCATTTGCTCATGGCGGCCATCGTGTGAGGATCTCTTGTGAACACATGCCATTAGGGACAGTGCGTTGCCCAAGCCGAACAAGCACTGGACGCGAATTAACAACAACATCGAAGTGCATTGTGGACTTAGGTCATCGTGCCAGCGGGAACCTGGTTTCTAATATAAAGAAACGCCTGTCTATTTTTATGTTTGGCAGGAAAGGTTAATCCTGAATAAAATTAATCACTTGAGTTGCTTTGGAGAATATTGTATGGTTCGTTTATTCGACCGTAAAATGAGTCATTCAAAGGAAGTTCGTCGACAACAAAACCCAAGTGCTTATAATGAGGATGTTTAGTGGTTTGCGAAAGCTTTTCGCCAGCCCAAAACTCGGCGCGATCTATCCTCGGAATCGATCGATAAATTCAAAGCTATGATCTGGGAGAATCCTGCTGATGATATCCTACCGAGTTATGGTAACATATGGTGACATATAGAATTAAAATCCCATTGTGTAAGTAAGGGCGCGGCCCCTTACCAATGAAACAAACTTTAGCTTTAAAATGTTATTAAGATTGCAGTAAAATTGCACGAGAATGCTTAGAAATCTTTTTTTCAAGGGAAATTAACAAATATTTTTAGAAATTTTCTCGATAAAAAGCAACGTTTCGGATTTTTGGAGAAATTTCGAGCAACTTGTAGAAAGCCCTGACTACGTTGTCCAGCATCCGTTTATATTATCTCATGTTATTTCATCTTAGTGAAAGACAACACTGAGAATTTCAACATGAAGCTTTTTCTTCTGATGGCTCTGTTTGTTGCAAATGATGTTGGTGAGTGTTCAGTTGATTCAAGTAATATATCAAAGAGACAGTGAAATCAGGATAGCGCTGCGGAGCACTTTTGACGGAATTCGAATATATTTACCACTCGGTGATATTAAAACAGTTTGAACTTTTAGCTGATAGAAATCGATCACAAGGGGTCTTGGCGTGATGATTAGCGCGCTAGACTCCGGATCGAGTGGTCTAGGTTTAAGCCCGATTAGGTATAAATAGTGCCTTTCTCCACCCAGGCGTATAAATGGGTGCCGGCGAATTTATGCTGGGGGTAACCCTGTGATGAACTAGAACCATGGCCAAAAATCTTGGGACACCGACGCTTTAAATATTCTAAACGAACGCGTCTTCCTTCCCCCGTCCGACTAGTGCAATGTTGACCTCTGTGATATAAAATCGTTTTCATCACAATCGACATTGGCTGGGGGAGAGGAGGCAAATAAATTAGTTTGTTATACAAATATTTTAAGTTCTCTGTCAGACCTTGGTTAGGACTATATTAGCGAATTGTGTTTCTGCACCCAGTTTACAACAAGTGTCCCAAGACGTTTTGACTAGGGTTGTAAGATCCCATCCGGGCGGAGGGGGATAGAAATACTCCTAATCGCTTAATGCTGCAGAAACCCGGATAAGCTCCGGCGGTATGGGTCACTTGGCTCGTCGCAGACTTTACCTGACCAAGTAGATGGATCGAAGCTTTTGGTGAACTCTCGGTAACAGTCTGTGGTCTGGATTCCATTTGCACCCCACTTCAGCTTTTTATGTTAATAAGTAAAACCGAATGTATTTTTGTGCTGGGAGAGGAACCTGATTACCTAATTGCACATGGTGGTGACTCATGTCAAGTGGACCACGACAGTGTGGGCTTTTCGTTCGCTGTAATAAATCTGCCACCTGATTAGTCACAATGATTTGATTGACAGTATCGATTGCTTTTTCCTTTCAGCTGCGAGTCCAGCCATATGTAACGAATGCCTAGGGTCCGATGAAGCCAGTTGCTCAGCACAACAGAAAGATGACCAATTTTGTGCCACCGACAGAGATTCACTCGGAACAACTCATTGTGCTACAGCAGTGGGGAAGTATCAGGACGATATATCGGGAAATGTTAGCGATGTTTTTTTCCGAGGATGCTTTGACTGTGCAAGTAAGTAATATCACGGATACCATGTTTTGCTCGCTGGATATATGATTTGGCTGCAGGTAGCCCTTTTTATGAAGCAGCAATATATGTAATTGACAATAATGCACAAAATGCGTGCATTATTGAAAGTGTCTTCAGCTTCAAGGCTTGCAGAAGTGGAAGAAAAATATATTCCTCAAATAATCAACGATCCAATACCAAACAAAATCGAAGAGGATAACAACTTGAAGCGCTTTCATATTCAAAGGTAAACTGCAGCTCAATAAATACATTTTTGTGTGCGATTGATTTGCTTGTTGCATGCGACTTGCTTTGAACAAGCTTCTCGCTGACTGTATTTATGAACGACTACAGTTGATGAACGATTTTATGAACCATTGAAAGCTTTTTTCTCGACGGCTTATTTGTGATTTTTAATTTATATTATTGATCTAATCCCGTGTAATTATGTCCTACTACAATTCTCATTTTCAACATTACTGTTTGAGGTTCGTTAAGTCTATGATCGTTTGCAGTGTACTCAGATTGTACTTTAAAAGGGTCAGAGTCTGCCTGTTCGTGTTTTGTTGACAAATACACGCACTTGCTGGCCACACAATGAACTCGAAATTTTCAAAAATTCTCGTTCATTGTGCGGCCAGCGCTTGCGTGTATTTGTCAACAAAACACTTACAACAGTCTCTAACCCATAAATAAAGTATAAAGTAGGTGGAGTATGTATGTTAACCCTCGGACGTACAAGGGGGGGGGGGTGGATGCCACCCCCCCCGTAAGGTTTTTTCCAAGTTTTGAAAAAAGCATTTTCTCTACAATGCTGAAACTTACGGTAGCTGTTCATTCATCCTTTGCGAAAATTTTGATATGTCAACCATGTGTCCATGGTATATGACGTTGCCATGGCAACGTCATATATACAAGCAGGTCTTGCCAAAAATCGTCATTTTTACATTTTTTCTTGATTTTTTCCAGTTTATTAAAACAGAAGTGCAAGATTTGTTCATTTTTACATTCCATAAGCTTTCTAGCTTGATTTTGCATCAATTTCCGTTATTTTGTGACTTTCTAAGAAAATGTTGAAATCCAAGATGGCGGATCCAAGATGGCGGCTCTTATGACGTCACGTGACGTTATATGACGTCACATCCAATTAAAATTATGTCATCTTGTAGAGTAAGCTAAGGGCTTTCTTCTCAGAGCAAAATAATTTCGCTACGCCTTAATATAACGAAACTCCGGGGAGGGGTTCCATCCACCCCCCCCCCCTCCCTTGTACGATAATGGGGGTATGAGTTTGCTTGTACGTCCGAGGGTTAATATGACTTTGTACGAGCTTGGATAATTCTTGCACGCTCATTACTCGAGAGCAGTAGGCCGATGGGAGTATAGATAATGAAAATGACGTAATCCAACCTCGTTCCCAGGGCTTTTTCCTTTGTAGAGAGAAGGGAAAAGCCCTGGGAACGAGGATGGACGAAGTCCGTAACGCAACGCAAGACAAATATTCGAAAACTTAAGAAATTGTCACCACTTTTCCAGAAACCATGCCTGTTTAAAGTGGAAAACTGCGATTCGCCGGTAAAATTTCTAATCAACATTCTTCATCCTTATGGACCATAGAAATGACGCTATAAAGTGTCCAGAACTTTGCAGTGAAACCACTCGCCTGACGGCTTGTGGATACACGTGAGTTTTGAACATTTTGTCACGTCATTTCTATGGTCTACGAGGGTGTCGGCCATGGAAAAATCTGAACGATTTGTATTGTTAATTGTTCATGTAGCGCGCGTTCTAATTTGTTGTGCCGTCGTTTTGCCTGAAGCTACGTTAACACGGCCTTTGAAGTATGGTTGCATTTTGCTGGCTTTTTTATAGAATAAATGGAAAATGTCCTCTTCTTCTTTGCATGGCCTGAGAACACGCTCGCTCAAAAGTTTGGGAGAATGCAAAAATATCCAAATCCCCCCCCCTCCCCCCTTCCTCCCTGTAAACACGCGAGGAAACAGGCACGTCGTTTACGCGCGTCGTTTTCCATTTGTTGAATAAATGTGCTTAGTGTAACATGTAACTAAATTGATTTTTTTCTCAGGTAAGAAAGAAGCTTGTTTTGCACTTGGTGGATTTCTCAAAGGAGATGAACATTGGACTTTACTGCAATGTGAGATCGAGTGCTGCACTAGCGTTAACTGCAACACACAGGTCCCAACGCTGTCAGAAAACGCGATAACTGTGTTTACACCAAACGGTAGAGTAAACTTGTTTATCATTTGCTTTGCTTATAAATACAATGGCGTTAAAGGTGGTCCTTTGTGGTTAAAACATTTCTGTCTTTGGTATGCTATCCCATCTATACCATGGGTTCCAGATCCCTAGAGGACTTATACCGTCGGTCCAAATTCGCAGGGACACCAGCACGTCACATTTAAAGCGCGGGAAATTAATTAATAGACGCAATATAGTCTTGTTAAAGAGAGCCTAATATAAATTTTGGTAGTACATGAATAAACATGTTTCAGATTTCCTCAACTTTCATCTATAACTAAGCGACGGACCATTATTTTTTTGAGGGAGGGTATGAAAAATATTGAAAACAAAATTGTTTTCAGGGTCTAATAAGACAAAATGAATTGTTTGCAAACACAACATGTATAACAAAAAATACTGTGTTTCGAAATAAAATGTTTGCAGAGGTACATAAATTAAAAAAAATGTTTGCAGAGCCTTAATGATATAATTTATAAGTTTTATATTTTGACAGTTTCTGGTCCAGGAGAATGTTATGGGTGTTTTGAAAGTGGAGCAAGCTCTTGTGACAAAGGTAAAGACCAAACTTGTGCTACTGATGGGGATTCACTCGGCACAACACACTGCGGTTCCGCCGTGGGAAAATATCGGGATGAGGATGGAAAAATCCAGCAAGGCTTTTGGCGAGGATGTATTAACTGTGAAGGTAAGTTTACTTTGGCTTATCACAAACTTAGAAACAGTGAGACTCCGATATGAGAGGGTCATGAAGGGTTTGAATTTGAACTATTTATCACTGGGAAAATGGATTCGGGTCACTGAGACTGGCCTTGGGATTTAGGAAATTGGATTTGGACAAACTTTGTGCTTGGAAATGGGATTTACATCCAACGGGTGTAAAACCCATTACGGGAGGCACGGGACTAGAAAGCGGGAAGCGGGATTCCCAATGTGGAGGGAACAGGAAAAAATTGAGAAAAATGTTACAACATTGCGAAATATTTTGCAATAGAAAAAGAGAGAATGCTCGGAAGGAAATTGCTGGGTTATTTTCCGTCACTTTAAATTGCCTCAGAGTTAGTTTTCTACTTCTTTGCTTCTACTACTTGTCCTGCGTAGCGCAATATTCGTAATTGTACCTATCATATCTACCCTGCCACGAATTACCACTTTAATTACCTCGACTTGCTTTAGTCTGTACTCGTAGCTCAGCTGGTAGAGCAACGTGCGGTGATCTTATCTGACGGTCGAGGGTTCCAGCTTAATTCTTATTGTAAATTTTCTTGTTGAAGCAAACTACAAGGATCCGTTACAGCCATATGCAGTACAGTTCTCATTTAATTATTATTTAGTTAACTTGGTTTTTGATTTGATGGTTTCAGATAAGAAAGCAGCTTGTGCAGCTATCGGTGGCTTTCTTAAAGATGAGGAGAGATGGAGCCTACTCCAGTGTGAAATCGAGTGTTGTACTGGCAGAAAATGCAACCCGCAGGTTCCAACCTTGCCTTCCACAAGTAAGAAAATGTTGTTATGGACTATTTGCATAAATGACCACTGCATTTGAAAAACAGTACTTATACATCCTAAGCCTCGTCCGAAGACCTTGGTGTTCAGTGTTCCCGATGATTTGAGAGTGGGCAAGAGAGAAGACTTTCTGGCCTCGCTCCTCGCCTGTTTGGATTGCCAAGTTTCCTGTGTCCAGTTCATGCCTCAGTTCTTTGTTCGTGTTACCTTCAAGAGAATGGAAGATCGTCACCGTGTCTTCCGTGATGGGATTAGAATCGGAGGTGTTGACGTCCCCTTTTTGGAGGCGGATGCAACTATCCGGTTCGTGTATCTGCACCATTGTCCGTTTGAAGTACCCGATGATGTTATTTCCGATGCTTTTTCTGTTTATGGCTCCGTGTTAAGCATCGACTTCTGTGAACATAGTGGATCTGATGTCCCTAATGGCTCTCGTGTTTTGAAAATGTCTTTGTTGGAAGAGATTCCTACCAAGCTTCGAATCCTTCGTTATCCCTGCCGTGTCTGGTACAATGGTCAAACCCAAGTTTGTAACATTTGTGGTGATGCTAATCACCGTGCCGCCGAGTGTCCTCTTCGTGATCTTTGTAGGAAGTGTCGCCAACCGGGTCACTTTGCGCGTGATTGTTCCAATGACCCTTTCGATGAGATTTCATTTGCTGTTCCTGATGATCCCGCTCCACCTGCGGATCCTGTAGATCCTCCTACCGAGCCTGATGTTGAAATTGCGATTGAAAATTCTGATGTCGATTTTGATGGCTCTAATGTTGATGATGAGTATGACGATGATGAGAGTGATGATGACTGTGAGCTTCTCAGTGGTGATGAAGAAGTGTTAAGACAAGCTGCCGCTACCTTTTTGTCCTATCGTCGCCGTGGTATGTCAGCCGCTGCTGCTTGTGCTGCTACTAAGGTTGCCTTAGAGTCTCCTTTGGAATGCGTTGTTCAAGATTCTCCAGCCGATGCTGTTGATTCCTCAATTGCACCGTCTGCTATTGAGGTTTGTTCTGTTGCGCCTGTGGTTCATCATCATGCTTCTGAAGATTACCCAGTGTGGATCAAGCGAGTTCCTGCTTGGTTGCAAAAGCTTTTACTGGATTCTAACCATACGTCGGACACGCATGTTTACCGTGAAATTTCTGAGCGCTTGGGAGAGATTACTTGTGTTTTAGACTTTGGAATTGACACTTTTAGAACTATAAAGGATAGACGTACTTTTGAAGATGCCCGCTTACAATTCTATCGTGATAGTGGCTATCGACCGGACTTGACCGCTTTTCCGGCTCCTACTGCTGTTGATCTTCCGTCTCTTATGGCGTCTGTCGAACCAGCGTGTTTTCCGAAGAGACTTAGTTAGAGGAGTCCAAAAGCAAAAAATCCAAAAAATCCAAAAAAAATCCGTGTTTTGTGTCTGTGGTTATGTTTCCATGTTCCTTTGTCTAATGTGTTGTTCTATGTTGAGGTTCACCTGTGGGCAGGGTGAATTCTCCTATCCTTCCATGTTTCGTCTGAGTCTTTTCTAGATCTGTTTCCATGTCTGTAGTCTGGCCCGGGGAGAGGCCGAGTTCGTTGCTCGGGTGACTTTTGACGTCCTTGTGGACCCTCTTCCCGGTTTGCGCGTGTTAGCATTGCACTACGCTATCACCTGCACCAAAAAAAAAAAAAAAAAAAAAAAAAACATCCTAAGCCTCAAATTCACGTAAAAAAAATGTTGTCCATAAACATCCACACGAGTCTAAGGATGTACAAAGTATTGTTACTTAAATGTGGGTAAAGTGTCTATTGATTATTAAGGATTTGAGCTATAAAATGTTTAAAAAGCGTTTTAAAGTATAATATGTTTGAAATACAAATTCTGTGGCGGCGGCCAAATTCCTGTCTTCCAAAGTACTTAAAGTTCTATTTTTTACATTTTTTGTGTTGCTTGCATGATACAACAACATAGCCAAATACTTAAATATTACTAATTAACTAAAAAGCACTTTCGTAAAGTTATTCAGTAAAGCATTTTTTTCAACTCACGGAAAATCCGCTATGACACCAGCACTTTTACAACGTCTTAAGTTAATTAATAGACGCAATAAATTCTAGATTTAGAGTGCCTCAACCATTTACGACGATCAGCCAGAATCACGCAATGTTTTAAAAGTTATACATCTGCTACAAAAGGAAACTTAACAAATCCTTTGAACAAGCATGTTAAGTGTGAATTGTTTGATTTTTAGCGTTTTCTATTTTACAAGCTGTGTCATCAAGAGGATTTCAGAAGTCTAAAGGAAAACCACCGAGACAAACATGCCCTGACTTGTAAGGTTTACGTCATTGGTAAAATAATTCCCCGGGGAATTCCTATTCAGCTCAAACCAACTCAAGTGTTCTTCTCAAATTTGATTTAATTATTTGCTTCAATATTCCATTTTTGAAGCGAATTATTCAATGTTTAAACAGGAATTCTATACAATACTGGATGATTTTTTTGGCTACATGGATCAGAATCGTGGATCAAATTTGGCCAGGATTAGCATATAAGAAAAATAATTTATTGCAGATGGAACTAGTCAACCATTTTGTTTGTCAGTCGCAGCATTGTTTGACGCGGGTAAAGGGGATGGGGGTGCATGATTATTCCCCCCACATGGCCCGCCTTGGGTGGTTACGTGACCAGCGCAGTGTTAAGCTCTAAGAGCTTCTTGTTATTTTTAGTTTTGCTTCTGCTGACATGACAAGTTTCACTTTCGATCGGCTAGACCCATTATCAGCTTCCTTTCAAATCTTTGCGAATCACTTTTGCCTTTACTTAAAAAATTAGTATTTTAAAGCGTTTGAATCAAAGAAAATTTCATGCTTTGAAAGAAAAAATACGCTTTAGCGCGCAATAATTTACATTTATTTACATTATGTTTGTGTCCTGGAATGTGCTGGCGTTGGCAAGTTTCACTTTCACAAGCTTAAGGCACTGATGACGATTGGCAAGAATCATGCAATGTTCTGAAAGCCTTAAATCTGCTACAAATGGGGCTGGACAAAACGTTTGATCTTAACCTAGCATGTTAAGTGTGAAATGTTCGACTTTTTAGCGTTATTTATTTTTGAAGCTGTTTCATCTAGAGGATTTCTGAAATCTGAAAAAAAAAAACACTGAGACAAACATACCCTGACTTGTAAGGTTTACGTCATTGGTAAAATAATTCCCCGGGGAATTCCCATTCAGCTAAAAGCAGCTCTAGTGTTCTCTAAATGTGATTTAATTATTTTCTTTGGTTTCACGGATCAGGATCGTAGAAATTACATTTGGCCAGAATAAGCATATAACAAAAATTAATAATTGCGGATGGAACTAGTCAACCATGAAATGCCACACAAGGTGTTTTCTTATCATTTTCTTTGTCAGTCACAACATTGTTTGACGCGGGTTAAGAGATTTGGGGGTGCATTTTTAATTCCCCCTACATGCCCCCCCTAGGATGTTCACGTGACCAGCGCAGTTTTAAGCTCTAAGAGCTTCTTGTTTTCCTATTTTGACAGGTCCAGGTCCTTCTCCTCCAGGAGAATGCAATGTGTGTTTTAAAAGGGAAGCAAGCCCTTGTGACGAAGACTTCCACCAAACTTGTGCTGACAAGGGTTCACTCGGCACAACACACTGCGGTTCTGCCGTGGGAAAATACCGGGATGACGATGGAAACATCCAGGAAGGCTTTTGGCAAGGCTGTATTAACTGTGACGGTAAATTTTAGTTTACTTTGGATTATCACAAACTAAGATAACAGTGAGACCCCGATTAAAGAGGTTCATGAAGGGGAAAGATTGGAACTGAGATTAACCTTTTTTTTCTCACTTCTTTTTTTAAGGAGGCAAGCGTGGCCGAGTGGTTAAGGGCGCTGGTATTGTAATCCGGAGGTCCCCGGTTCAAGACCTGCCCTTGCCACTAGCTGGATTTGTTTCTCGGTTGTCCCGAGTTCAAATCCTCGACCACGCTTTGTATATAGCCAACTGATCTGCCTCCTGCCAGTAGGGATTTTTAACCTTGTTATGTTCATTTAAAATTATTTGTTTCCTCTGTTTCAGTGGCATGCCTGTAAACTAGCTATCTCGTTGAGATATGAAGCTAAGTGCATGATCACTATAAACATACATTTATTTATTTTTTTATTATTATTTTGATTTGAGTCACTGGGACTGGGATTTGGGTACAGAGCAGACGGGAAAATGGGATCCTCCTACGGAACCCCAGCATCCTCATATAAAGCTATATAAGTGCCAAGGGACTGGGAAATTGTGTTCGTTCTACCGGGACCCGGCCTGTTCCAAAACAATTTACTGTTAGTAGTTTTTTTGGAAGAGGATAGAGGAGAGGTGGATCAGGAGCCCGGGAGAATATGGGGGCAAGGTGGAGCTGGGAGCACAAGACTAAAAGCGGGAAGCGGGATTCCAAGGTGGAGGGAACCCAAAGAAATTTAGAAAAATGTTGCAACATTGCGAATTATTTTGCATAGCACGAAGAGGCGGGAACTGTAAGAAAATTGCACGGGAATCAGGAGGTTCAGACCCCTCTGTCCCACAAAGATCAAAGAATTTTTTTTTGTCTCCTGTGTTCCCTAAATTCTTTAGAGAGAACGCGGGGAAGAAATTTCCTTGGTTATTTTCCAGCACTTTAGATTGCCTTTGAGTCAATTCTTTACTTCCCAGCTTCTACTAATAGTATGACGGCTTAGTTCGAAATTTTAGTTGAATTGTGCACTTTTTGATACAAGCATGAAACTTGGCACAATGAAAGTGGTCACCAACAGAAGTTTTTTCAGATATAGTGCCAAGCCCAAAAAACGGCGGTTTCCATGGAAACTGTAATTTATTAAAATCAATGAAATTTCGTGAAATATTTGTTTTTCCTGGTTTATAGACAAATACTATTATGTCAGTTAGTGATATTATGTCAGTTGTATTCTTAATAATTTATCTCTGTAAATTTTTACGCAATTCAGTTTGCCATGTAAGAATATCAATAAACTATCTATCTATCTATCTATCTATCTATCTATCTATCTATCTATCTATCTATCTATCTATCTATCTATCTATCTATCGATACCAAGTCGCACGTACAAAAATTAGAATGGAATGCTGTAATTTAGACTGTTCACAGCCCTCTATATTTTCCTGTTTTTCTTCTGGCAAACGCTGGTATCGGAGAATGAATCGCGAGAAGCCTGGACGGTAGCGCAAAACGAAAGACGCGAGGGAGCAGAGGGCGGGGAACGAAAAATCTTTTTCCATGCAATAATTTCCTAGTAAATTATTAGTATTAAAAAGATGGTAAAAAATAACAATTGTAAGCCTAAATGAAAGCATTTATGTCTGTATTTTTGAAATAAAATCTACAATAAAAGGTGTATAAAAGCACAAGATGAAGTACTTCATGGGGGAGGGGCCTCTTGGCTGAAAATTCCATTGCTGTTTACTAGCTGAAAATAGGAAATTGGCGTTGGCACTATATCAAGAATTGATTAGTATGTGAATGCTTGTACTCCTGCAAAGTTTGGTGCTTGTATCAAAAATCGCACAATTCAGAAGCTAAGCCGCCGGACTATAACAGTCCTGTGAAGCACAACATTGCATTCGCAATTGTACCCTTTATATCTACCCTGCCACTACATAATTACCTCGGCCTGCTCGCGTGTGTCCTCGTAATCTTTACTGAAGCTTCCTACTATACATTTTCTACATGCAGTATTCCCTTTTATTTTATTTAACTTGGTGTTTGTTTTGATCGTTTCAGATAAGAAAGCAGCTTGTGCAACTATCGGAAGCTTCCTTAAAAATGCGGCAAATTGGAACCTACTCCAGTGTGAAATCGAGTGTTGTACTGGCAGAAATTGCAACACGCAGGTTCCAACCCTGCCTCCCACAAGTAATAAAAAATTGTTATTGATTACCTCATTCTTACTTATTTTCGCGAGTACTAGTAATAATCGTGAAATTAAGTACGCGCGAAATTTAAACACGCGAAAATTAATACCAAATTTTATATCAAAACAATAAATGTTGACACTATTGGCTTATTTCAAAACATTTAGTTCCACGTACTAGTATGACGGATGTGCTATCATATTACGACTCAGACCATTCCCCAATTTATGCTGAAATCGCGTATAAAAATAAGCAAAAAAAAGCTGGCCCTGGGTTTTGGAAATTTAACAACTGTCTTCTTGAAGGATTTATAACAAACCTAAAATTCTTTTTACTTCATGCCAAGAAAAAGCATAGTGGAACAAGTGACAAAAGACTCTATTGGGAGATGATTAAAATGGAGATTAGAGACTTTTGTATCCGTTTCTCTAAACGTCTTGCTAAAGGAAAAAAATCAAAAGAAATAAATTTACTGTGCAAGTTAAAACAATTAAATATGCGTTTGGATCAAAATCCGCTAGCAGCTAATTTAGCAACAGACATTGAACGTGTCAAGCTTGAACTTCAAAGAATCGCTGAACATAAAACAACAGGTGCGATTATAAGAAGCAGAGCACGGTGGTACGAACATGGCGAAAGAAACACGAAATATTTCATGCATCTAGAGAAGCGCTCGCATGAAAGGAAGCATATTGTTAAATTGAAAACCGATCAAAACGAGGAACCGAACAGGATCTTGTGTGAGATGGAAACTTTTTATAAAGCTTTATATGCCTCACAAATAACAGATAACACATTTGATGCTTCAGCCCCGTCATTCTTAAATCTTGACAATGTACAGAGACTTGATAGCGAGCAGCAAAAATCCTGCGAGGGCCTTATCACTGAAGAAGAATGCTTAGCCGCTCTTAAAACGTTTGAGAAAAACAAAACCCCAGGTTCAGATGGACTGACTAAAGAATTTTACTTATGCTTCTGGGATTCCGTGGTAACTCCTTTAATAGACTGTTTAAATGAAGCCTATCATAGAGGTGAAATGTCGATCTCGCAAAGGGGAGGTGTGATTTCTCTGTTACCTAAAAAGAATAAAGACACCCTCCTTCTCAAAAATTGGCGGCCAATCACGTTGTTGAATATTGGCTAAAATTGGCGAAATGTATTGCAAAACGATTAGAGAAAGTCTTACCAACGTTGATAAACAATGATCAAACAGGGTACGTTAAAAACCGCTTTATAGGAGAAAATATTCGGCTAATATCTGATGTAATTGAGTTTTATGAGAAAAAACAACTACCTGGCATGTTACTTTTCATAGATTTTGAAAAAGCATTTGAAACCCTAGAGTGGAAGTACCTGTTTAAAGTCCTGGAATTAATGAACTTTGGGCCAATTTTCCAAAAATGGATCCACACCTTCTATTCCAATATCACCAGCTGTGTGATAAATAACGGATTTGCGTCCGATTTCTTCCAGCTTCAAAGAGGAGTCCGACAAGGATGCCCCTTATCGGGGCTCTTATTTGTCCTGGCAATTGAGATACTTGGCCAAGCGATTAGGAATAATGAAAATATCAGTGGTTTGAAAATAAACGACACCGAATTAAAATTAAGTATGTTCGCGGATGATATCACAGCCTTTATAAAAGATGATCGCTCAGCTAATCACTTGTTTAATCTTTTAAATGATTTTGGAGGCTGTTCAGGTTTAAAAATAAATACTTCTAAAACGGAGGGAATGTGGCTGGGCATTCTTAAATGCAACTTGGGTCAACGTTCTAAATTTAATATTTCGTGGCCTGAAAAATATGTAATTGCGCTAGGTGTGGCCTTCGCATATGATCAGTCTGTTAGTTACAAAATTAATTTCGAGGAAAAACTTGTTGCGCTAAAGAAAATTTTAAACCAATGGACGACCAGAGGCTTAACTTTAATGGGAAGAATTTGTATCATCAAAACCCTCGCTATCTCCAAGCTTGTTTATAATACCTCCGTTCTCACACCACCAAATTTTTCTAGTGAAGTTAATGATATTTGTTTCAAGTTCATATGGAACTTTAAGCCCGATAAGGTCAAACGTAACACGCTTAATGGTCCTATAGAGAAAGGGGGCCTTAACATGGTAGATTTCAACATGATGAACAAATCTTTAAAGGGAGCATGGGTTAAACGTTTATATGAAGCTGGTGATAACAAATGGTGCTCCCTCTTCTCATCTGCTACATCCCAATATGGTGGTTCGTTTCTTTTGGAATGTAATTTTAATGTATCTGATCTTAATTTCGTCTCGTATGTACCGTCCTTTTACAAGGAAGTATTGAATGTCTGGCAGGAGCTACATTCTAAAGACCCTTCTTCTGCTAAGGAATATGAAAAAGAAATTATTTGGAATAACCGCTATATTAAAATAGATGGTAAATCAGTCTTCTATCCATCTTGGCATAGAAAAAGAGTTATTAAAATCGGTCATCTGCTAAATGAGAACAGAACGTTTTTATCCTGGTCTGAGTTTCAACATAGATATGGTATGACGGTAAGCTTCTTAACGTATTACGGCCTTCTCACCGCGATCCCTGAAGAATGGAAAAAATCAATTTTAAATTCCGAACGAATGCTTACTGATGTTGACAGTAATGAGCTTCCTCTTGCGAATGTCACCGCCAAATCTGCTCGCGAACTGCTTGTTATGAAAGTGTTTAAAGCCCCAAACATAGAAACTAAGCTTATAGAAAAACGTCTTCCTGCTAAAGCTATTTATGAATTGCCATTCAAAGTTACAATAGAAAATAAACTCAGATGTTTCCAATACAGTCAATGTTTGGAACTGCAACTACCTAACTTTAAAAATATCTTTCTGTCTTGCTTTTGATTAGCACCCTTCCTCTGATAACTCTTTCGAGCTTGTAAATTAGTTCAAAACCTCTTTAGTACAGTCACAAAGTTTAAGAGTGCAGGCTCTCTGTAGTTACATTGAGCCAGACCTTTGTGTATTTCCAGTGGTTCCTTAGTCTTTAACGACCGATCTATAAAACACTGACAAAATCTCGCAATTTAATACACTTTTCCTCTATTTTTTTTTTTTTTTTTTTTTTTTTTTTTGCAATCTCAAAAATTACTCGCGAAATTCGGCTCTCGAATTTTCGCGAAATTAACTGCGCGCGAAAATTAGTAAGGATAAGGTAATAATTATTTGAACTGTAAAATAATTCATACAACGACAACGCTTTAGACAGTGATATTATTATGTTTGAAAAAAAATTCTTTTGTCTGGAACAAACCATCAGTAAGCATCTATAAACGTCATTTGTTATGTTAATTATTGGCGGTGGCCAAATTCCTGTGTTCCAAAATATTCTTTTCTTTGAAAAATTAGTTCTATTTTAAATCAAACGGCGCGTGTTTCGCGCAAACATGTTATTGTCCTCATTTATGGCCACATCTGCAATTTTCACGGGAAAGTTCACCGTAGGGCTGACATTTTGAACTAAACAGGAAATACTACTGCGCTTTTTCGCTCTGAGTTCAAACTGTGGCCTTCGTTTGAGGTTTCATGAGATGCCGATTCTTATTAAAGCGAAATTCGTTTCGTGTTTACACGACACCAGAATGAGATGTTATTCCGGAACAAAAAACTTTCATTCCGGAATGAAAACCGAAATGAACTCATTCCGGAATGACTTGACTTTCGACTCGGTATCAAGTAAACAGATACCGAGAAATATATGGGGATGGAATAAACTCGTTGCGGAATTCTGGAATCATATAAACAGGTCCTAAGTCGTTAAGTTGCTCCATGCATCTTTGTAGATCAACTGATATTTTCCGTACAAAAAATAAGAAAACAAGGAAATACAAAAACTCGTCAATGACAGATCAAACGACACTCGGGGTGTTTACCATTTACAAAAAATTTCGGAAAATTTCCGTTGGGAATTTCCGTTGGGAAGAGTGCGTTCCATTTAGACGGGTCTCATTCGTTCACAGGCTCCTCTTTGCTCTCTGTTTAGTTCGAATCGTCCACGAAAGATGTTTATACTCAAGTGCCGTGATGAATGAAATCATAAAGTTCGTAGTTGACAAGGAAAATCTGATAAATTCAATAGATTATAGGAAAATAAGTATCCTTGCAGCGGCTGCAACTTTCATGAGACGCTACCTGTGCCACAATAGTAACGCTATTTTGAATGTTCTTTGTCAGCATATTCGATCGATGAATTTAATTTACCCCATACTTGCTTTGCCCAAAGAAAGCTTAGCTTCAGGCAGAACTTTTACCTACCATTTATCGTGATGCAGTATATTTTGTATAACTGATGCAAATACTTGAGTAGAGCACTCGTTTTAACCCTGAAAACTCAACCATGAAGAACTTACATAAGACTGACCCGCCATTTCAGTCGAGGAGCCGTGAGACCCGGCGGTGAAAAAGGCTTGGGACTAGTGAGAAAGACGAGAAATCTGTAAATGGAACACGAATTTCCATTGGGAAGTTTCCACCGGGAAAACGGGACTACCTTTTCAGGTTGTCCGTTAATTTCGGGAATTTTCCAGTGGGACGAACCGAAAAGTCGTGTTCCATTTACATCCCACCCGGAATTTCCGGAAATTTTTTGTAAATGGTAAACACCCTCGACTTTCAGGTCACATTTACTCTTGTATGCGTTAAATTTCCTGAGTTCTTAAGAAAAGACTGATGTATGAGCAAACTACGCATGCATGGCGTCAATTAAATGAGTAATGTTTTCTTTTGTTTTCAGCTGCTCCGTCCAAAGGACCAACTGCTGTAGACATCAGTGGACTACTGGCCTTTGTTCTTGCCTTTGGCAACATCTTGAACCTCATCTGACAATTGCAGATTGGAGCAAGTTTAAGAAACCAGCCATCTAGTGTGTGATAGTTATTAAAAAGTTGACATCAACTTGTAGAAGCGCTTCATGAACGTTCTTAATGCCAAACAGTCCCTCTATGTTCCCCTCTATGTGATGTGCCTGGATTGCATAGTCCTAGGCTTGGCAATCCTGAATACCTGCCTCGTCCCCAGGCGTCCTACTCTTTGGTCGTGCATGCTTCTCTTGGCGTTGTGGGACTGACGTGCACGGTTCGTTTGGCCGGCTGTGGACCTGATGCGGCCCGCAACGTAACCATTAACCCCTGCGCTCCCTGTTTTCCCGCCTTAACCATCCGGCCGATCGGCGACTGGGGACGAGGCGGTCCGAATACAACTACCATGGTTCCTTGCAGGCAGGGACTTGTCTCTGGGGACATGTGATTTGATTGACAAAGAACAGCTAATCAAATGAACCGTTTTAAAAACCCTTTTCAAATACGAGAGTTTAAAACGGTTAGTTTGATTGGCTAGTTCTGAAACCTCCTTTGTTAAAATCTAGCCAATCGAATCATGTGTTCCGAAAGCCATTTGTTTCTCGTGCACAGGTTTCGCCAACTGAGAGGGACAAACGGCTTTTGGGACATGAATACAAGGACATTGTAGTGCTTGGGTTCCAGTCTTCCAGTAAAATTCTGATTTTAAGCATTCATCCTAGTCACGGACTGTTTGGCATTGATAATTTAAAGATATAAAGTTTACCACGTCTACCAGTTACTGCACGTATTCTAACGAATTGGGGGCTGATAAACGTTAGACATTTGTGTTAATAATAAACAGCGTGAACATTAATGTAGTTAGAAGAAGCGTAGAAGATATTGCATTAAAGGCTGGAAAAGTAAAAGCTTTTCGTGGATACAATTTCTTAAAAGTGGGAGGCTTGGTGGACTTTAAAATTAGTGCGCGGGACTACAGATCAGACCAAGCGGTCTGGGTTCCAACAACCAGAATATCCATACAATTGCGCAGTAAAGGAGCGCAATGCAGCCAAGACACCTAGCTTAACCCTGGCAACGGTTCTTTAATATTTTTAAAAGAGAATGACCTTAAGAACCTGCCGCTGCGCACTATCGAGATCAGTCCGCTGTCCTCCATGCGGTAAAAGAAATTGCCACATCTCAGTAACCATCAGTGAAAAAATCTAGTAGCTGATCTCCCAGCTAAGACATCTTGCTCCTCCTGGTATGGGGCATTTGGCCGTGTAGGATCTATTCGAGCTGGTAAGACGGACACATTCGGGACCGGCCGCAACTGTCTGTCTTAGAGAGATGTCCGCCTTGCACAGAGTCGAGGTAACATGATACCAGTAGTTCTGAGACAATAAAGCTAAACCTTTGCACAATGCAACAAACATATGCAAACTGCAACAAGACTAAAATAAAAAAAAGGATCGTACTTGCTTGTTAACGCAACAGTTGAGAGCTTCTACAAACTGTTATACTGTAAGTAGAAAACTGAACGACAACTTTAGTGTCCACACACGTAAGCAAAGAAGTAATCCGTTAAAGCGTCATCGTTTTTGGTTAGTAAGTTTGTTATACACGTATCCTTGGGGCGCTGACTAACTTTGCTTTTAGTCCAAACGAAGTTTAGAAATATTATCGTTAATAAAACATGATAAAAAACACTTCACAAGTGTCCGTTTATGATTTCAAAGTGACCGTTGTCCGTCTTAGAGAGGTGTCCATCTTCAGGGAGTTTCGTTACAGTAAAATGACTGAAAGGGACACCATCAACAGGTGTCCGTCTTATGGAGGTGTCTTATGGAGGTGTCCGTTGAGAGAGAGTTGACTGTAAAGCAATTAACCATGTTCTAGTTGATAATTTTGAGTCAACAAAGTCATTAAGATTTTTTTTATTAAACGCGTTCTCAAAAGTATAATTTGAAATTTTAGTATATTAATTTCATCGAGAAAATATACTTTGCCCTCTGATTCTTATAGCTGGATATAATCAATGGTAGCGCACAGTATTGCCTAAGCCAGGTTTTCTCGATACTGTCTGCGGCGAAGATAAGTGACTACCGAATTGTTGATGGCTAGTTCCGAATGCGTCATGGATAATTATCCACTCCGTCTATGGCGTCATCGCTTAAAAGACTATCTTAGCGGAACGATATAAGAAAGCATCGCGGATTTGGTGTTTCCCTTTGCCCTTGCCTAATCGCCAAGGAAGGTGAGTATTCGTTGTAAGCGTTCTATATTGGTAGGCCGGTTTGGCGGGCGGGTATGTCTGATATAATATTCCCCATAGTCTTCAGTAAGGGGTTCAATAAAGGGTTAACTGCAATAGTCATGAATAGTTCAGGTAGCGAGCGAAAACTAACTCGTGCCTTAGTCTAGAACTTGCCACATGAACTGGAACAATGGATTCAGTATGTTCCTGAAAATAAACTAACTATTATCTGCTCGTTGTCTGATTGAGACACGCTGGAGGTTTTTAAGCGTTTTGTGAACTTGATTTGTTTGGTTTAAACTTGTTGTTAAATTAAGCCACTGAAACTGTTTGGGTCACTTGAGTTCCTTGACATTTAATGAGTTACCGAGTAGGCTGTTTAGAACAAAATCTTCGATTACTTTCGATACTTCGCTTTAAATATTCTTCATCAAGTTATCCGTAAGGTTTCGCTTGGCTTTTAGAACCGGAGAACCAGAGTATTTATTTCTACAACAAAATGCAAAACAAAAGGAAACTTTCACAATTCGCGAAGTCCTTTGCAATTTTGTCTTGCTAGAATGAACATTTTCCTTGGTTTTCATTTTCTTGGGGTTTCTTAATTTGGTTGATTAGCTTTTCGAATAAAACATAGTCGAATGTTTTCAACATTGTATTGTATGCTGCAACTAAAAGTTTGCATGAAAAGAAACTAAAAAACAGCTACAGTCAACTTTCACCTTGCACACGCCCCGCTATTGCGGACACTCGCTATTATGGACAAAATACAGATCCCTGGCGAAAGAGGTTTGACTGAAAATTACTTCCGCTATTACGGACTCTTGCTAGAACGGACGCTAAACGATGCACCGAGCGTGTCCGCTGTAACGAGCTTTGACTGTAAAAACTTGTTGCAATTCACGAAGATCATTTTATTTTGAAATCACTTGTTGTGGTCGGATTTTCGCGTGGCCAAATATACGTCTTGATCATTAAGACGTGACTTTGAGCTTGACTGAATAAAGGCCGCAGGGGATACATTGACCATGAATATATTCACAATGCAAAATATTGGTAGGGTAATACTAATAAATGTTTGAAAGCCTATTCTGCTAAAAAAATATACGGGGATATTGGGAAATAATGAAAGCGCATAAGGATCGTTTTTATTGAATTAATCGCAAAATTATTTTTAAAATGAAGCTTGGTGTCTAAGTTTCCCTAAACTTCTTTGTGCCATACCTGACGGGTTTTTTAGAATCTCAAGTTTCGTTTACATTGAGCCAGACCTTTGTGTATTTCCAGTGGTTCCTTAGCCTACGACCGATTTATAAAACACTGACAAAATCGCGCAATTTAATACACTTTTCCACTATTTTTTTTATTTTTTTTTTTTTTGCAATCTCGAAAATAAATACTCGCGAAATTCGGCTCTCGAATTTTCGTTCCGGCATTCTGGAATCAAATAAACAGGCCCTAAGTCGTTAAGTTGCTTCGTGCCTCTTTGTAGATCAACTGATATTTTCCGTACACAAAATAAGAAAACAAGGAAATACAAAAACTCGTCAATGACAGATCAAACGACACTCGACTTTCAGGTCGCATTTACTCTTGTATGTGTTTAATTTCCTGAGTTCTTAAGAAAAGACTGATGTATGAGCAAACTACGCATGGCGTCAATCAAATGAGTAATGTTTTCTTTTGTTTTCAGCTGCTCCGTCCAAAGGACCAACTGCTGTAGACATCAGTGGACTACTGGCCTTTCTTCTCGCCTTTGACAACATCTTGTACCACGTCTGACAATTGCAGATTGGAGCAAGTTTAAGAAACCAGCCATCTAGTGTGTGATAGTTATTAAAAAGTTGGCATCAACTTGTAGAAGCGCTTCATGAACGTTCTAAATGCCAAACAGTCCCTCTATGTTCCCCTCTATGTGATGCGCCTGGATTGCCGAGTCCTAGGCTTGGCAATCCTGAATACCTGCCTCGTCCCCAGGCGTCCTCTTCCTTGGTCGTGCACGTTTCCCTTGGCGTTGTGGGACTGATGCGGCCCGCAACCTAACCATTTACCCTTGCGCTCCCTGTTTTTCCGCCTTAACCATTCGGCCGATCGGCGACTGGGGACGAGGCAGTCTGAATACAACTACAATGGTCTCGCTGTGTGCACGAGAAATTGATTGCCTCTGGGGACACGTGATTTGATTGGCTGGATTTAACTCATAGAGCAACTAATCAAATGAACCGTTTTTAAAATCCCTTTTATATACGAGAGTTTAAAACGGTTGATTTGATTGGCTAGTTATGAAACCTCCTTTGTTAAAATCCAACCAATCGAATCATGTGTCTCAGAACTACTTGTTTCTCGTGCACAGGTTTTGCCAGCTAAGAGGGAGAAACGGCTTTTGGGACAAGAATACAAACACACTGTAGTGCTTGGTTTACAGTCTCCCAGCGGATTTCTGATTTTGAGCATTCATTCAAATCACGGACTGTTTGGCATCGATAATTTAAAGATTTAAAGTTTACAGCTGCTAAACTAGGAACGAAAAAACTTAGATCAGCAAGTTTTCTTTTTAAATGCTTTCTTAGACTTAAGTTTCCAATTAAGAGCAACACCTTGTTAAATTTATATAGCGCATTTTCCATGTGTATATGTTCAAATGCGCTTTACATATACTGTAATTTTAAGATACAATTTTAAAGGCCAGACCACAACACCGGGAGCTTCGTGCCCTACTCTTTGCGAATAGTGTGTGGGTTCTTTAACGTCCCCTGTTAGAAGACTGAAGATACAGGAGACGGGACCTACGGTTTATCGTCCTTTTCCGAGAAGACTAGAATGTCTAACCATTTGCAGATGTAATTACAAAGGCAGCACATTCTCCTCAGTTATTTTAAGACCCTGAGTGTTGGTTTGGTCTGGGGTTCGAATCCACGACCTCCCGCACAGCAGTCCGGCGCTCTACCAACTGAGCTAACCAGGCGGCGGTTACTGCACGCATTGTAACGATTTGGAGGCTGGTAGACGTCTTAGACTTTTATGTGTGTTAATAATAAACAGCGTGAACATTAATGTAAGCAGAAGAAGCGTTAAATATATATCGCATTAAAGGTTGGAAAAGTAAAAGCTTTTCGTGGATATAATTCATTGAAAGCGAGAGGCGCGGTGGCCTTTATAGTTAGTGGGCTGAACTACGGACCAAGCGGTCTGGTTTCCAGCAACCAGAATATCAAATCAAAATTAAATAGTATTTGAAAAAAATCGAGTTTAAAACGGTTATTGTGATTAGCTAAGTTTTAAATTCCTTTTGTCAAAATCTAGCTAAATTGTGTCCCCAGGGCCATTTTCTCCTCGTGCAAAGGCCCCCCCGGCTAAAAGGGACTGGTGTCTCTGGAAAGGAGAATGGGATAAATATTTACACTCAATTTCAGGTCATGAAATAACAGCTGTACTTTTATTCAATAACGCGTAAAATTCTGCGCAGTAAAGGAGCGCAATGCAGCCAAGACACCTAGCTTAACCCTGGCAACGGTCCTTTAATATTTTTAAAAGAGAATGTGCACAATCAAGATTAGTCCGCCCTACATGAGGTCAAAGAAATTCAGTGACCATTAGTGAAAAAGGCTAGTAGCTGATCTCCCAGCCAAGACATCTTGCTCCTCCTGGTATGGAGCACTTCGCCAGGAAGAATCTATTCGAGCTGTACAGTCAACTCTCTCTAAGACGGACACCTTCGGGACCGGCCGCAAGTGTCCGCCTTGTAGAGAATCGAGGTAACATGACACCAGTAGTTCTGAGATAATAAAGCTAAACCTTTGCACAATACAACAAACATTTGCAAACTGCAACAACACTTAAATAATAAAAGGAGGGTATTTGCTTGTTAACGCACCAGTTGAGAGCTTCTACAAGCTGTAATACTGTAAGTAGAAAACGACATCTTTAGTGCCCATACACGTAAACAGAGAAGTAATCCGTTAAAGCGTCATCGTTTTTGGTTAGTAAGCTTGTTATACACGTATCCTTAGGGCGCTGACTAACTTTGCTTTTAGTCGAAACGAAGTTTAGAAATATTTTCGCTATAAAACATGATTTAAAAAAAAACACTTTACAAGTGTGCGTTTATGATTTCAAAGTGTCTGTTGTCCGTCTTATAGAGGTGTCCGTCTTATAGGGTGTTTATCGAACATTAAAATTAGCCAACAAACTTGATACCATACTTCCCTATCGTTAAATACACTCGTCCCAAAGCGATTTTCATGTTCAGAAGAAAACACTTTGTCGAGGAATAGATTTTAACATGCAATCAGTTGAAGTCTCAGTTGAAAACATTTGACTTCTTTGAATTCACCGTGAACGTCGACTTACAAGAAGGAGTTGTGACAAAGGAGTCATTTTTCGGAGGATTAGCTACGGGTAGAAAGACTCTCAACAAAATAAACTCATTCCCGTTGTTAACAATCTAGTCAATCAAGAGAATATCACATTTTATCATATTATCTTGAGCCAATAAAATCATGTGTCCTTAGACCACTTGTTCCCATGCCTTAGGTTCCGTTGACTAAGAGGGACAGGTGGCATTGAGGACAAGAATTGTGGGGATAGCTCAAAAGTTCTTGGGGGGTTGCAGATAGCGGACGTACTCCCGGCCTGTCGTTGGCGACAAACTCAGCTGAACTTGAGTGACTTAAACATATCATTTAATCTCATCTTACTTTACAATCCCTAGTTTTGTTCTCCTTTTTCCCACTGGTTTACAGGTCTTTCTTCATTTCTTAACATGTTCTGAGTTTGCCTTTTTCTTCGTTCAGTCAAAAAATTCTAGCGTTACACGAAGTTCTTGCTGAACAAATATTTTACATAATCATTTTATTGAGGGTCTGGATGGCAGTGCTGGAATCTCCGTTATCAGTTAAATTTTCAGCGATTTCTTAGCTATCAGTTTAAATTCTAACCCATGCATTTCCTAGCTATCAGTAAATTTTGCACATCTCAGATCTCATCGTTCAGTTAAAAACTCGTCGTTTCTCAGCTGATAGGTAAAATTTTAAACCACTCTCAGCTATCAGTAAGACTCTATCCAGACCCTCTTTTAACTTGATTTACAATGATAGACCTGATCATATCATAAAATCGATTCTTCTTAATTACAGAAAATGTGCTTAACTTTGATTATATATTTCATGCATAAGTGTAAGTGTGATCTTCAGAGTAAGTTATGAAGCCAGAGTACGGTACTAATACTTAGTCAAGGCTATAGGATTGAAACGCACCCAAAACCAAAACCACAAAATGTGTCATATATTTTTAACAATGCAAAACGAGTCTTCGATTTAACTTAAACCGGTCAAATTACAATCTTGGGGGAGGGGAAGGCGTATATCATTTAGGTTGTGATACCTAAAAACTTCTTAAATAATTGTAGTTGATTACGGAACCTCAACTGAACTAGAGGAACGAGTAGGAAAAACCTTACTCGGAAGATCACAAAATAGCTTCGAATAAGAAATAATTAATGGTAATAAGTTCTAATAGTACTCATGCATTTATAAACATGTGCGCACTTTTAAATGGTTTCACAGTATTATTAATCCCAAATGTTAAGTATATTGTCCTTCCTTTAAACATTCTTACATTTGTGATAGCTTCCAGTCTTTCCATAATCAGTAGTACCGGTCAGTCCAGGCAATTCTATTCGAAAAACTTATGAAATAGCATCAGTTAATCATTATTTTGCAATTTAAACAGAAAAAGCAATATTTGTGCGGTGTCGCTACACAATTGCCATTATTCAATACATTCTGTACTAGCAACTTTATTACAACTGTAAGTGACAACTGGGAACTAAAGTATTTCACACGCTGCTTTTATAACGGCTAGTTTAGAGCTGTCAATCGAATGTCAAACAGGCACCAACTGAAGTTATCAAGGCTTATGCGAGGGCTCGCGCAGAAAGCAACGAGCAAGAGTACGCTTGTTAGCGCCGCCTTTTTTAAGTACCAGTATTACTAGGAATATTTTTTGTGGCCTGTTACACAAACTACCAGTATGCCAAAGATGACAGACAAGATCGGACCAAAACAAGTGGTACCATTTGAATGCGGAGCACCAAAACGTAATGTTAAGACATAGTTTTTAATTCGAGGAAGAAGTTGCCCGGAAATGTTAGAGTTGCGTTAGCGAGTTTCAAACTCTAATATTAAATTCTGAAAGTGCAATGCTGTCAGGGCTGTCCGAACCGTGGTCGGATGGATTAGCTTCTGTAGGTATTCCGTGACGTTCTCCAATATAATACCCGTCTACTATCTTATCTCTTAGTTCCTTGCCCCCGGGTGGAGGATAGGGCCGGAACCCGTCTACTATAGACTGTATCTTTTCATCAAGTTCTTCCTGCTCTAGCTCTTTCGTCTTATCCCCCTTCTTTAGCACCACGATTTCTACAATCATTGGCATTACAGCTACCAAAAACATTGTGGTAATTTTCATTCGATCAGGAACACCTGGCGTTTTCATGATAATCATAAAAACCAAAAAGGAAAGAAACAAGATTATAAAAATGCTTAACACCAGTTTCTCAACGTTTTCTCCGAGAGGCATAATTTCTTGACATGCGTTATCGAAAAGAGATTTAGGAATTGCTTTCTTTTTGTTATATTCAAGGTTAGGTGCGCCGTGTTGATTGTCAATTGTGCCGTCCACCTTTACTCGTTTCTTCAAATGGCTATGCAGCATTGCAGCGAGATCATCATATTTTCTCTTTAAAGAGTTATAACGCCTCGAGCAGTAAAATACACTCAGGACTGCTAATGTCACATGCGGAATATTTTCTGGGCTCAACATTTTTGTCAAAGTTTTGATGAACAAAGAGGCCAACGTGAGAAGAAAGAAGCTCTCTCCTGCAGCACAAGGTAAAATGAAGAGAACCGTCAAATAGGTTATACGAAAACACTTTTCATGTCTGTTTTTAGCATTTCGAATATGCTCTTGAACAAACAGATCAATAATGGTCGACATGGGACACGAATAAAAAACTAAAACAAGAAATAAAACGAGATATTTAACTAGCAACATTAAAAGTACAATTACAAGACCAGCAAAATGTAGCCATGATCTGCACCGTACTTCATCGCTACACATTTTAGACTCATTACAAAATAAATTCCAGCATTTTGTGATGATAAGTCGTTGTATGAGTAAGTGCTGCTTAATCCCTTCTACTGGCTCTGACACATGATGAGTAATTTCCATATTTTTTTACATAGTCACAGACAAAACATGACTTGTCGAAGGACAATCGAGTAACTAATACTCTAGTGAACCCTCGCATACCCCACAACAAACCCCACACTAACATCACTATAAGAGCGTCGGTTGAGGAGTCTATTATGTGTATTTACCTACTAGAAGATGGTTTTCCATGTTCTATAAGAAAATAATGCACGCTTGAGGTCTATAAAAGCTGCTAGTGGATGCCCGAGCCGTCAGGCGAGGGCATTCAGCTGCTTTTCTAGACCTCAAAAGTGCATTATTTTCTTATAGGACATAGGAAAACCATCTTCTAGTGGGTTTAGAATATAGCATTAAAAAGAGCACAGAACTTACAAGACTCGCGGCCGCTCACGGCATTTTACAAACGCACGCAACATTGGTAAAAGTGAAAGTTTAGTTTATTCTTTTCTTTGGCGGCTTCTTTATAAATAAACCAAGATACCATTTCATTCATATTTCCTATTTATATAGTCCTTTCTCCAACTACCAAAAGGTTCTCACAAAGCCGACAAATCTAGTTGAAATATTTACGCATTCAAGTTTGGTTAAGCCTACTTCAATTCATTGAAATGAATAATTTTAATGCGTTCGTTTCGCAGCAAGTTTTTCAAATTCGCCTCTTATTTCGATTTAAAAAGAACAAAAGTGGAGTGTTCTGTCTTCAGATTGTGGCTAAAAAAGGTTTCTTACCTCAAAGCGTTTCTAGAGTCCGGCTTGTTTTGCTAAATAATTTCCAATCAATTTCGGGCAGTTCACGGCAAAATAGTGGCGTATACAACTCCAAAGAAAAACAACAAATTTCAACGATTCTTTCTTCATCTGTCGCTTCCTTTGGCACTGTCTTACTTCCATTTAAGCAGGTAAAACGTTTCTGATAAAAACTCGCTGCTTTAAAGCATCATTTAAACAACAAAACAAGAGAAAACAAGAGAATAGAGGCGAAGTCGACGAAGTCGTTCAGCGAAATTCGACAAACAAATTCGCACATCCGGGGTACCGGGCTTCTATAGTTTTCAGCTATGTTCTATTAAAAATAATGCCCGCTAGAATTCCATCGCGCGTATACAGCGGCTATATTCTAAATCCAGTTAGCATAACCACACTGACCTACTATTGGTAATCGCGCGATCTGATTGGCTACACAGGTGCCTACTATCGATCCGTAGAAGGCTCTCGGAGCGCGCGCGTAGTCTTCGCTGAATTTTATCAATCAAAACCTTCAATAAATCAATTCTAGCGATATTCTGAGTTTAATAGATCGGTTAGTGGGTTATGCTAACACAATTAGACGGCTCGCTCTCGGTTTCTACCGGCTTTTGATAGTTGGCTCGGGGCTTCGCCCCTCGCCAACTATCAGCCGGTAGAAACCTCGAGCTTGCCGTCTAATTGTTAAATATTGGGGGAACTGCAAGAAATAGATGTAAAATAAACCTAACAACAGACTTGCAACTACAATAGAACCCATAAAGGAAAAAAATAAAAGATTACTCTCAGCGCTAGCTATCTTAGAAAACACTTTGATATTTGATATCGAACCTCGAATGCTTACATGGCTGGGCCCATCAAGGACAATCAAACTTGTATTTTGATTGCTATTAACATGTGTAGGAGAAAAAAGGCAAAATACTGCGGGAGAGAAAAGCATGAACACAACCCAAATGAAAAAAATGAAACCCGATAAGGGACGAACTGTCCATTCTACGGTTTTGCTTGGTTGTGTGGTGTGTGGTGTGATTAGTTTGGTAATGGTATAATATGGTGTCGTTTGATGATGGCATGATTTACGTGTCGCGTCGAGCGGTTTGTGGTAAGTTAGACACACATATAAGCTCTGTCCTTTCTCTTTGTAGCACAGTACTGCTCCAGACTGCCATGCTAGTTCGGGATGGTATTGGACTTCGAGTTCTGCCATCAAAGCTTCTGCAATCATGTCATTTATGGAATAAAGTTGCGCTGTAGCTGTATTAAATATGTCCTTCGAAAGTGTGCATACAACTCTACCTTTCATCTGTCCCTGGAATGATTTATTGAGCCGGGCAAATATGGTTCTATCATGAGTAAGCCGAGTGTTGAGTGTCAACCACATCCAAGCGTCCGCAGGTTCAGATAAGCGGTACGAATCTGTTTCATTTAGACATTCCGAGCTGACATGTTTTGACAGCGTCAGGTCAAGCGACACAATCCTGTACTTGTCGAAACTTGCCTTCGTTGCGGCTCTTGCGGAGTCTGTAGACTCAAACCTCCTAGGAATTATACATTCCCATTTGCATCGTGCAGTGTGTTCACCAAAAGGGGGCAAATCTATGTCCTTAAGCAATTCAGGTTGGGAAAGAACTCCTGTCAAAGCCTTGCACATGAAATAAAACACAAAGAGGAAACGAAACATTGTGCAGCGATCGTAGCTTGACATTAATTTTTCGGAGTTACTAGGTTAGTAAGCTAGTAATGTGGTAGCTATGAATTTTTAATCGAGCAATGTTTTCTGTTTTCTTTTTCGAGAACTTTTGAATTGTTTTATTTTCTACACATATTTCCCGGAAATTTTGAGCACCTGCAAGCATGAAGTTCTTAACTTCTAGTAATTGTAAAAGCGGACAGCTAGGGAAACTCAACTAGATAATACAGCCTATTTCTTTTAATTACTGGGAGATAAACGATAAGGCATATTGTGTTCTGGCTACTAGATGAATACGGAAATGCTGGTTCAAGCATAGTTGATAGAGGAAAATTCATGTTTGGAAAACTCGAAAAACTTTACAAGGGTCTCCCATCATGCGCTATCAGATCTATTGTTTTATCATGATGTCTTGGGTCAAGGCTAAAAACTGATTAAAAAAAACAAATAACAGTAAAAGTTATCACCATCCTTAGCTGGTGTATTGGCACCTAAAATTAAAAAAAAAATGGTATGAAAATAAAAACTTTTAATTTTCTTACAACTGATCTGTGACCCGTAACAGCGAGTGCGTAAATTCCTCATAAAAACACTTGATACACCTTCATGAAGTACTGATAAAGCATTTTTGTTCCACTTCGTGGCTTGACATTCTCGGAGTAGCAACTGAGATCAAAATTGTGCTGACTTAGAATTTTTAATTGAGCAATGCTTTATGTTTTCTTTTCCGAGAGCTTTTAAATTGGTTAATCTTCCATGCATATTCCCCTGAAATTTGAACACCTGCAAGCATGCATGAAGTTCCACTACGAGAAGTTTCAGTAAACTAAGGAACTTTACAAGATAATACATCAGTTCAGATTGTATTTAAACTACAAAGTACGGAAACATTGGTTGGACAACTCGCAAAACTTCAAAAGGGTCCCCCACTATGCACAATCATTTCTTTTAAGTTTATACGTTTAGTCTGGCGTTTCTATTTTAAGACTTCTATTGTTTTGTGTGCCGGGTCAAGGCTAGAAACTGATAAAAAAAAACAAATATGTAACAATGAAATTTATCGCCGTTCATACTGGCGGGAGAACTGGTATCTGCAATTGGGAAAATTGGTTTGAGAAATAGCTTTTGAACTCCTTTAAACCAAACTGCTGACATTGAGTGCATAAATTCTCCTTAAAAACATTTGATATGCCTTCACTGGTCTCGAGAATAAATTTACCTTAGAGCTAAAAAGTACTTTTGTAAAACTTGTTTTTGTAAAAATGTTTAAGACCAAGCGAAAATGCAACGAACCATAAAATAATAACCTGGAACAGAATATCAACATAGTTTGCAATTGGAGAAACTACATTTTGAAGTCTTTCTTAATTATAAGTGTATTGTCATTATTCATACCCATACATATAAAAAAATTCTCGAAACTAATTGGTTCTTAGCAGGCCCTAGTTTTCAGCGCGGGTATCTAAGAAACGCTGTCATATAAGCAACAAGGTGGCCAGAAACGGCATATTACATCAATATCAGGTGTTGCGATACAATGTTGTACTTTCTGAGGTGTGCGTTCATTTTTGATAAGAAGTCAAAAGACCTGACTCAGCATTCCCAGTTGCATCGTACACTATGTTTGCATGCCAAAGTATCAGAATTCGGAGTCTCGCCTGTGCCGATTAATGACTAGGACAAAACTCCTGGCATAGTATTGCACAGGAAATAAAACACACAGACGAAACGATACACTGTGTGCCGATGGTTGTCGGAGTAGCTACTGAGATTAGAGTTGTGCTAGCTATCAAGTTTTAATCAAGCAATGTTTCTGTTTTCGTTTCTGGTTTCTGAGAACGTTTGAATTGTTTGACCTCCTACGCATATTTCCTTGAAATTTGAACACCTGCAAGCATGCATTAAGTTCCACATCAAGAGGTCCAAGCAAAGTTGATAAAGGTAAATACAAGTTTAGAAACACGCGGGAGTCCCCACCAGGCATAATCGGTTTCTTGTAATCCGTCATATACGTTTAGCTGTCGTTTCTATTTCAAAACAAATACCTTAAGGTTACTATTGTTAGCGGCTACTAATTTTAGCGAGTTCGGCTAAAATCGCTAAATTTAGTACTCGCTAAAATTTGTCTCGATCAAATTTTTAAATAACCTCGACTTGCTTTAGTCTGTACTCGTAGCTCAGTCGGTAGAGCAACGCGCGGTGATCTTATCTGAAGGTCGAGGGTTCCAGGTTAATTCTTAGTATACATTTTCTTGTTGAAACAAACTACAATGATTCGTTGCAGCTACACGCAGTATTCGCTTTCAATTTAGTTAACTTGGTTTTTGATTTGATGGTTTCAGATAAGAAAGCAGCTTGTGCAGCTATCGGTGGCTTTATTAAAAGATGAGGAAAAATGGAGCCTACTGGAGTGTGAAATCGAGTGTTGTACTGGCAGAAATTGCAACACGCAGGTTTCAACCCTGCCTGTCACGAGTAAGAAAATGTGTTATTGATTAATAATGATTTGAACTTTAAAATACTTGAAAAGCTTTTTAAAGAACGATATGTTAGAAAAAACAATTCTTTGCTCTGGAAGAATCCCACCAGTAAACGTCTATCCATCGTCATTTGTTATGTTAGTGCCCGGGTGTTAGTGGCGGCGGCCAAATTCATATGTTCCAAAATATTGAAAGTTTTCTCTTATTTGAAAAAAATGGTCTATTTTTTAACATTGTTTGTGTTGCTTGCATGATACATCCACGTAGCCAAATAATTAAATATTGCTAATTAACTAAAAGACATTGGGTCGACCGCGCGAGACTTGGATAGTAGGACTGTCGAAAGGGAGCTGGAAAAGAAAGGTTTAAGAACATGGGCAGCAGCAGCATCGGCTGCGGAGGACAGAACAGCCTGGAGGCAGAGAGCTTACGGCCCAATTCTCCACTTGGAGAACGGATAAATGATGATGAATTAGCTAAAAATCATTTTAGTAATGTTATACAGCGGAAGGTTTTTCCAACTGACGGAATAGTTTAATGCATTTGTTTTTCCTTGAAATGTCTAGCAGTTTTGGTAATAGTTCAATACTCGTGATCAGCTGTTAAATTAAATGCCCAGTCGAAGTGCTCCGTCGTTCTATCTACTAAGCCGTTAAGTTGCTTCGTGATTCTTGACTGATCAACTGATAGATAGATTTCCGTACACGAAATAAGAACAAAGAAATGCAACAACTGATCAATGACAGATCCAGTGACATGCGACTTTCAGGTCGCATTTACTCTTGCACGTGTTAAATTTCCTGAGTTCATAAATAAGGATTGATGAGCACTACACATGTCTTCAATCATGTGAGTAAAGTTATCTCTATCTATGTTTTCAGCTGCTCCGTCCAAAGCACCCACCAACTGCTGTAGACGTCAGTGGACTACTGGCCTTTGTTCTCGCCTTTGGAAACATCTTGCACCACATCTGACAATTGCAGAATGGAGCAAGTTTAAAAAAAAAAAATAAATAAATAAATAAAAAAAAAGAATGGAGCAAGTTTAAGAAACCAGCCATCTACCGTGTGATACTTGTTAAAAAGTTGACATCTACTCGCAGAAGCGCTTCAGCAACGTTATCAATGCCAAACAGTCCCTCTATGAGATGCGCCTGCAGGGAATCATGGTGGTTATTTTCAACAAATCAAGTTCAAGGGTTGTGGCAATCCTGAATACAACTACAATAGTTCCCTGCCGGGCAAATGTGTGTTAATATGTGTGTTAATAATAGACTGTCGTAAATATTAATGAAGTTAGAAGAAGCGTCGAAGATATTGCATTAAAGGCTGGAAAAGTGAAAGTTTTTTGTGGTCAGTACAATTTATTAAACGTGGCATGCGCGGTGGACTAATCGTTGGTGTGCTACACTACGGATCAAGCGGTCTGGGCTCCAGCAACCATTTGAAAGAAGCTAGTTAAGATGGGTTATTGTGATTAGCAAGATTTAAATTCCCTTTGTTAGAATCTAGACAATGAAACCTTGTGTACCCAGAGCTAAATTTTCATCGTGCAAAGGTTCCCTGGCTAACAGCTCGATGGATGAGATGAGATGAGATGAGATGAGATGAGATGAGATGAGATGAGATGAGATGACTTTATTTCAACACGGTTAAAAATCCTTCAGCTTTATACAGCGAGCGTGAAGAGGACAGTGCTGTCTCAAGCGGTACTGCGTGTGCTATTGAATTGCAGTCCACTTCTGCCCTGGGCGAATGTAGTGGAGAAAGTAGAGGAGATGGTTCTTCGAATGCAGTATTCGGGATACAACAAGAAGTTCAGGTACGAAGTAGTGGACTCTGCTATCAAGTCTTACAGAGCAAGGAAGGAGGCCGAACTGAAAGGAGAGAGACCAATACATCGACCAAAAGGATGGAGGAGAGACGAGAGAGAAACAGAGAAATCTAAAAAGAGAGAGGACTGGTACAAGAAAGGTGGAAACGAAGCGGTTATATTCGTGCCTGCGACACCTGGATCGCAGCTGCCGAAGGAGTACCAGAGAGAAATCAGAGACCAGGGTTATAGGATAAAGGTGGTAGAAAAAACAGGTACGACACTGAAGGAAGCGCTACAGAAGTCCGATCCGTTCAAACGGCAAAGGTGTGGGAGAGAAGACTGCCTGGTCTGCAAACAAGCTGGGAAAGGCCCATGTAATGCACACGGTGTAACGTACAAGATTGAATGCCAGGGATGCAAAGATGAGTACATTGGTGAGTCAGCCAGAAATGCCTATACAAGAGGCATAGAGCACACAGAGGGTTTAGAGAAACAAGACGATAAATCAGCATTATGGAAACATTGCGTAGAAAAACATGAAAAGGAACGGCAAGAATTCAAAATGTCCGTGACTGGGGTGTATGGAAATGGTGCCATGTTAAGACAAATCGCAGAGAGCGTAAAAATCAACCGAGTGGCAAAGGGATCCCTCATCAACACGAAGAAGGAGTGGAATTATGTAAAACTCCCTAGAGTAGTGCTTGACGAAGGAGAAATATGATGTGGCACACTGTGTGAGGCCTTACGTGAAGTTGGTGGACTGTCCAAGACACTTGGTGTATCATACACTGAGTACCAAAACATCTAGAATCCAGGATGGCGGAACATGCCTGACGAGGCTGAGATTTCAGCGAAATTTATAGCAGTGATACAAAGATACTTTCTAATATTTTAACTCCGAAATCGTGCGTTCAAAGAATAACAAAGACAGAGAATGTCAAGAAATTACCGAAGTTTATCTAATTCTTTTATCGCTTCGACGAAAGAACTTTCTGAAGCAGAATCTTTTAATTTTAGACAATTTGCCCAATTTAGGCCATGTGTGTATTCTTTTGGCAGTTGCAAGAACAAGGGTATTGGTTTTCAAGTTGTCAATCGTGTCTCTAAAACGGATCAGCTTTTAAGGCAATCAAGTAGTTATTTCGGAAAGTTCAAACAGTGAACACTTGTCCTGTAAAGATTTTCAGGCGTTATTTAATTCACACAAGTAGAACGTTTTCCTGTTTATATTTAATAGTGATTACGTTACGGTTCTTGCTAACCAAAGTTACGTCGTATGTTCGTATCTGTTAATACGCCTATTGAGTTTTTCAAGTATTAGAAATTATTTAGGAGTAGCTTTATAAGCTTTTCTTTGTTTAGCATTCTTTCATTATGAGAACGCGGCGCCTTCGCCGCCCCTAGTGCAGGTCTCGCGGACAGGCAAAGGCAGTAACAGATCAGTGGAAGTCAGTTTCCGCTTCGTTTTGCTATGTGGATGATAATTTGGAATCTTGATTGCTGTTTCCGTAGAACTTGGGTGTTAAGTTCCTTGATTTTTGGGTTATTCATTAATTTTCCCTTTCTTTGTCTCTATTAGGATCGTGTTAGTGTAGTCAGAATATGTAATTTCTGACGTTTGAATGAATGAATTAGACAGAAACTACTATTCTGACGGCACGATTGAGAGGTTCGCGGGTTGTTATTGGGTGTCTAGGTATATATAGGTTTTGGCGGGAGATTTAGGTCATTCTACGTCGTCAGTCCTCGTCTTCGCTTGCTTTTCTTTTTTCTTTAAAGTGTTGTTTGTTCAGATTGAAAAATGCTTTAGATTATTTACTGCCCTTTCCTCGGGGGTCTTGTGCTGCTGCATTAGACGAGGAATACGTTTCCACTTATTTTTTGCCACTTCTAAAGGGTGGTTTTTAGTGGTTTTTCGTATCTGGCGTAGCACACACCTTAATACTCTTAGAACGAACTGTTGTTTTTTGCTAAATTCAAGATTGTAATCAGGATGCATTTTGCATCAGATGGCTGTATTAGGATACATTTTGCATCAGATGACGGTATTAGGATACATTTTGTATCAGATGACTGTATTAGGATACATTTTGCATCAGATGACTGACTGACGCATCCATTTGAAGAATGTTAAATTTAGATACGTATACAGTCAACTCTCTCTTTACGGACACCTCCATGAGACGGACACCTTGCGACGGTCCCTGCCGTTTTTCAGTCATTTTACTGTAACCAAACTCCCTATAAGACGGACACCTCTCTAAGACGGACAATGGACACTTTGAAATCATTAACGGACACTTGAGAAGTGCTTTTTATCATGTTTTATTAGTGAAAATACTTCCAAACTTCGTATTGACCTAAAGCAAAGTTAGTCAGCGATCTAAGGATACGTGTATACCAAGCTTACTAACCAAAAACATTACTTTTCTGCTTACGTGTATGGGCACTAAAGAGGTCGTTTTCTACTTACAGTTTTACAGTTTTGCGTAGAAGCTCTCAATTTTTGCTTTAACAAGCAAATACGGTCCTTTGATTATTTTAGTCTTGTTGCAGTTAGCAAAGGTTTGTTGCATTGTGCAAAGGTTTAGCTTTATTATCTCAGAATTACTGGTGTCGTGTTACTTCAACTCTCTACAGAGCGGACACCTTTCTAAGACGGACAGCTGCGGCCGGTCCCGAAGGTGTCTGTCTTAGAGACAGTTGACTGTAAACAGATTCTCAGGTGGGCAATCGAAAGCGATCGAAGTTTCAATTCTTTGCCGTACGATCTAAAGATACCAATCGAAGCATAAGCTTAAATTTTTGTTTCTTTAGAAATAGCTGCTAAAACTTGTGTAGAAACTATGCACTTATCTCTCTGGCATTTTTTCTGTACGAAATAATACTAATAATGCTTGCTTTGTGGTTGTTATTGTGGTTGTTGTGTTACTCGATCAAACGATCAAAGACATTAAACTGGTAAATGTTTAAAGCGAAATGCAACATGTAGGAAATTAAAGACGAAAAGCACGAAATACAATAAGTATATTTACCATCAACAGATATCTCCTCGAGTGGAAAGTCAAGTTTTTGAAGTCTTCCCCCACTCTTTGACGCTTGACCTCCATAGAACAACAAACTTCCCACACGACTCCCCACAAGTTTCAGGGGGGGGGGGGCTTCGGATACTGAGATTTTTGCTTTTTTCGGAAAAAATGATAACGTTTCGGAGAAATAACGGTCCCTACTTGAAATAACACACTTTCCGCTGATTTTTGCCAAGTTTCAAGCTGCCAAAATCGGTGAGGGCTTAGAAATTCATCAATGTACCAGAAAACGACAAGGATGTTCGAGAAAACGACAACCTTCTGGCAGAGGTTCCCCGCTCAATGGATCGTTCTTTTGCGCCTGCACTTACCTTACCCAGCGGATTTTACAACGAACGCCCCCCAGTCTGGAACCTCTGCGGAGGAGAGAGGGCACTCGGAACCATTCATCGACATTACGTTCATAACTGGCGGACATTTTATTAATATTAAAATATATTGACACAGCTCAAATTCACATCATGAAATAATTAATTTTAGCAAGTGTAAATAATTGTAAATTTTAGACAGATGTAAATATTGAGTAAACTTGTTATTTTTATTTTCCCACACGACCCCACAAGCTAGAAGCTTAAATATTTATCGTCCTTTTAAACACGATAAATAAAGGTTATCTATCTATCTTTAACAACTGCAGCTTTAGGGCCTGTTCGCACTACGCGAAATTTTGTTTGTTTTGCAAAAAAATCTGTCAACGCGAAACCATTTGTAGTGCGAACGATTTTCGTGACCCACCAAAATTTTCGCAAGTGCTACCAAACTTCAAACACGCCGTCGACTAGCTTTGGAGGCCTACAATTTTTTGTCAGGCGAGAAAATCTTTTGTTCCTTGACAGATACCCTTCAACGGGTCATCAAATGTCAAAATTGATCCTAAGCAAATCAATGTTTACGCCGCTATTTTATAGCGGTAGCCGAAAAGAGATGAATTATAGAGGAGAGAAACACCGATTCCTATTTGTTTGTACCAAATGCATCCTATCCAGTTGTTCAACTCTGCTTCAACTACATATGGCTATCAATGCGACTCTCAGGTGGACAAGTTACGGTCACAGCACTGTCAGTTCATGCCAGCAAGTTTACGATTCTCAACTCGCTACCCAGCAGCAGTTCCTCCAAAAAGAAGGCGCTTCGAATCATTCGAACGTTTCTTCCTGACTGAAACGAAATAATTGAAGGAACGCACACGAAACATGGTTTCTATTTCGATTCGATTGATTTTTGTGGTTTCACAAATAATTTTACATGTCTCAAGTGCGAACGCGCCCACAAAAACCAAAATTTCGCAGTTACAAAATTTTCAATTTTTTTGTAAACACCAAACCAAATTTTTCGTCCTAGTGCGAACAGGCCCTTAGGGCCTGTTCGCACTAGGAAGGGCCTGTTCGCACTAGGACGAAAAATTTGGTTTGGTGTTCACAAAAAAATTGAAAATTTTGTAACTGCGAAATTTTGGTTTTTGTGGGCGCGTTCGCACTTGAGACATGTAAAATTATTTGTGAAACCACAAAAATCAATCGAATCGAAATAGACCTTAGTCAACTCTCGCACCATGACAATGGATTGATAGGTTAGGAGATACAGTAATTTGGTAAACAAGCGGTCCAACTGACTGGCCTAATTCTGTCCGGTCTCGCTTCCGGCGATGCGATGACGTCGCCGAATGGCACTCGCCTTTTTTGCAAATTGCCGTGTCCCTTTGCCATTGCTCTAAATGCTGTATAATATTAAATCCAATCTTTAATATGTAGTTATTCGATCTAAAGGGAAATACATTCATAATTCGAAATCAGGGCAAACACAATGATAGACTCGTACACCAAATTCACTTCAACTTTGAAAGCACAATCAAACTTACTTCTGTGGCGGGTCTTAACAGCAGACGTATACTTCATAAAAGCAAAACGGTCCAAAACGGGTTAGCCTCTTCTCTATAAACTCTGGTTAGCGTGTAACAGGACGGCACAAAATCTGTAGTTACTTCTGAAACTATTCGGCTGAACTGACTTACAATACAATGACATGTCTCTTTTCATCAATGTCTGAACAAATGTCAATCATGATTTTAATCACTTATCTTAATCAAACAAAACTCAATCAAGAAAGGCGACGCCTGTTTTTGTAACGAAACACCATCTCCGATAAACCTAATAGCAAAACAATGCACTGAGCACTTTAAATTACAGCTAGTTCGGAGAAACTAATATCTCTTCTCCGTTCATTGCCAATTCGACTGTGATCTTGGCTATAAAGCACATTGATCGCATGAGCAGTACGATAATTAAACAACTAAAAATCCTAATGACATCAAAGATATGTCAGCAGGAAGCGCGAAGTGTTTGTCTTTGAAGGACATGAAGGAATATGGTCCATTGTTATTGGCTAATTCGAGAAACCATATTTGGAATACAATCATTAGAATGACCTTCTCTCTTAATACACCGAATTCATAGCCTGTGTACAGCCGTCCCGCTCCCCTCAAAAAAATCGGGGAGCGGGACGGCTGTACACAGGCTACCGAATTCATAACGGCTAAGGATGGGCCGATATTCGATACCAAATATTCGATACACCGATATTTTGACAATTTTGAAAAGTATCGATACTTTCAAAAAATATCGCACTTTCGATACGTTTTCGATACTGCACACGTGACCTGGGCCTGCGGTCTTCTGGTCAGCACCTGAGGTTTAAAAATGCAATTTTTCTCAAACAAATATTGCTGTCTTGATTTAATAAAAGGTGGCTACAGTCTGGCTGTCAAGAAAATTGAATGGGGTTGAGATTTTTTTTTTTTTTTTTTTTTTCTTTTAAGGACATGGGAGATTATTTGGCTTACTTTCAGTGGAAATGAAGTGCTTTCAATTTTATACTCATGGCTTTTATCCCTTCTACCTACCTACCCCCCCCCCCCCCCTTCCATTTACTTTTGGTTAGTTTACCCAGGCTCCAACTCGCCATATCTACCGAACTTTGAATTCTAATGGCGCGCGCTGACTTGTAGAACAGAGGTGATCTAGTTTTTCATTTTGCTGTCTAAAGGAAGTTTGCCGGAGGACATCATTAAGTCCTATGAAGGTGGAAGTCTAACGATTTGCAAGTTTTGCGTCGGCTGTTATTGTACCTTAGAACAAAGCTTTAACGGGTTGAACTCTTAACTCGGTACAGTTTTGCTAGGTACAAATAGCGTTGTGCTTGCTTTAGACGGCAAAGGTCTTCAGCCACATCAACTAGGACTCGGAACTAGACTTTAGGGCTGATTTGAAGGCGGTCATGGCGATATTCGGCTTGAACTCTTCCTTGGCTGGAGACTTAGAAAAATTCTGTTGTAATGTCCGGGGGTATTGGTTCCCTTTATAACGATTTTTTCCACATCCGGGGTATTACATTGTGAATAAGATGGAGGGGTTGCAAAGAGCGCAGCTGATGGTCGAAAGGAAATCACTTCAAACCCTTATGTGAGTAGAATTCTCTTCATTTGATGATTATTTTGCCGTTTGGCTAAGCTAGCAATCAGAGCGGCCTGTGATTCGATAGTCAGCAGCAATTCGATATGCGGGGTTTCCGGCCGTGAATTGACATGAACTATGACCGAATGGTCTCGCTGAGTCGTGAATTATTTAGTTATTTTAATCCCGAATTCGTTGAAAATGAAGCGATCGTCGATGTAAAATGCTTTCTGATAGTTCATTTTAGACCATGCATGGATTTAGAAAGCTTTAGTCCATCTCTCGCTCCGGCGCTTTAAAAATTTGTTTTCATTTGATGTTATTTCATGTTGTAAACAAGTTAATTAAATTGGTAGAATTCATGATTTGAACAAAATGCCGTCAATGCAGTCTTTTTGGTTCATAAAGATGAGCTACAACTAGTCGATTCATGCAAAGCTTCTTGCAAAAATATGTCTTTAGAACTAGAGCTGTGTCAAAATCTTTAGACACCTTTTATTAAATCAAGACAGATTGATGTTCTTGTCAATATTTGAATTTTTCTTGCCAGGACTGGATCACAAAAAAAGACAAAAAATCAACATTTTTGGCTAACATTTATAATACCAGGTCTGTCCTTTGTATGGTCACGTGACAAACAAATGACGTCAGGACAGAAATTACGTCATAACATCGATATCGATATCGGAAGAAAGGCAAATATCGTATTGATATCGTATCGTTTTGACACGGGAACACGAAAGCGAGGCGAATGAGGATAGAGTTCGCAAACTCTTCAGTAAATCCTTGAGGAGTACATTCGTTTCACCGAAACAGCTGCTCTTCCTGATTCCAACGAAAGACCCAAAGTTTACAGTCGAAGGTACGGAGTTCTTATTAAAGGTTGCAAAATAGTATTAAATTGATAGTAAGCTAACCAAGGAATGTTCTCTCAAAACAGGTCGGCCTTACATGCAGCCGCCAGCAAACAGAATGAAACCAACAACCAAGTGCTTTGTGTTTGGGCTTCTTTGCTTTACATTGGGAGGCATCTGTTTGACAGGTTATTTCCTGACTCCGAGCTCCGACTACACAGTCTACAGTGAGGACCCGCTGGGGCAAGACGTAGAACAAGTTATCTTCAGCGACAAATCAGACGCGCTACCGTTTGGCGTAACTGTGATGTCACTTGGATTTTTAGTTGTTCTTTCTGTTATCGGCTTTGAACTCTGTAATCAACCTAACTGATAGCCAAGACCACAGTACGGATACTTCCACTGAGAGTCGAATTGGCAAGGAACGGCGAGGAGATAGCGATAATTTCAAGAGTGACTGACAGTGTAACGTTTGCGTGACCTAAGCGTCACGTGGTAGGGAGATGAACTTAATTTCCTGACTCGTCCCCAGTCGTCTTCATATAGCACGCGGCAAAGGGAGAAGCACGCGCGCGAGGTGGGGGAGCAGGGGATGATCTCCCTTTCTCGGTACCCGTCTCTCCCTCCGCTGTATCTTTGCCGCGTCTGTATGAAGACGACTGGGGACGAGTCAGCTTAATTTCCTGTGTGATTTACTTTCGTGTACGTGTTTATTTTATTAAAAATTGGTTTTAAAAACCAGTTTTTTTATTTTATTTTATTTTATGCACTTCACGTTTTAGAGATTGCTCAAACAATTTGTTGTATTAAATTTAATTTGTTTCCTCTGTTTCAGTGGCATGCCTGTAAACTAGCTATCTCGAAGCTACAAGTGCATGACCACAAAAAACAACATTTACATTTTACATTTTTTTTTACATACTATCGGATTTAACAGCGTTTTTTGTGGCTAATTTCGGAGAGTCGAATAACTTCCGGTTAGCTCCATTCATGTCTTTAGTCTCCTTCACAGCCTTGGTGGGGCAGGGATATCAGGCAACGCCCTATAAGCGACAACGTAAGTTTACTACAAATTTACCCATGAACTTAAGGTAGATACTTATGTAGTTATAAGAGCTAATGTCCTTATTCACACCAAAAGCTAAAACGCGTTAATAAGGCTGTTTAATTAAACACGGTAAACGCGGCCGAAAGAGCCGTTCTTGAATCTTCCTGATTCTACTGAAAGATCTGAAAGAGGTCAAGGTCATAAAATAGTATTGAATTGATCGTAAGCTAACCAAGGAAGGCTTCCTCAAAACGGAAAACCTTCTTTTAGCGGCTGCGAAGGAGACAAATAGCCAGCGAACAGAATGGAACTAAAAACCAAGTAGTTTTTGGTTGTTGGGCTTCTTTGCTTCACACTGGCAAGCATGTTTATGGCAAGTTATTTCATGACTTCAGCTTACGAGTCGAAAGACGACATAACAATTGAATACAGCTAATTCGAGAAAGGTTGTCGGATAAGGAAATGTTCAAGTTTGTTATTTTGCACGTGAAGATTTTGTTTTTCCTTTCAGGAGGCCCTTTTCTGTAGCTTCACTTTTTCTGTTGCATGTCTTTGAGTTTTGATAATTCTTCTAAAAATCAGCGCAGCTTAAAATACCTTGTTTCCACATGTCTGAAGAGAAAGAAAACGTGCAACTTCGCGTTTGTCATGTCGCCATATTATTAGTATTCAGCACGTGCAGTTGCTCTCTACTTCTACCCATACTACATTTCGGTCTTTGTCGCGTGGGCTTTTGTGTTTTATTCCGACAAACCTTAAGCTCACACGCAGACGTATTTCCGGCTGTCGTTTCTCTCCGCCGAAATATGCGACAGCCGGAAGTACGTCAAGGTTCGGCTAAGCTCACAGCAGCGAATCAAACGAATTCTGGGAACTGCATCGTCCCCAGATCCGCTTAGCCTTCTTAGCCGGCGGGGCTAGCAATAGGAAGAAGAACCGGCGTCTGTAGAGGGGGCGTTTCTTTTCAAGCAGTGGGAGTTTTTACCTTGAACTTTCTCCAAGGCTTCATGAAGACGGAAGATGAAATAGAAAAGACCTTTTTCAGCAATGTGTTGTTGTTTTTTTCTACACTTAAGCGACTACATGAGTTGTTCTGCATCTACATCCTATTAAGGAAGAAGAATATTGATTTTTGTGGTCGGCAGTATGCTTGAAAGAGAAATTTAATGTTGGCCCGGCAAGCCGTAGATCAGGATTGAATGCTAATGAGATGCACGTTTCTCATGACAGGCATCACAAAGTGTCCTCATTAATGAAAGTTCACCCAAACACACCAAATTCTGTCAAATATGAAGTAATATGGAAATGTTAAATAACACAGTCAAACATGAAACAATACCTGAGTTCAATCCTGGACACAAGTGGCAAGCTGGGCTGGCTGGGTGAACGCGATTACAGGGAAAATTTTCATCCCGGCTAGCCGGGATCCCGGCATCGCGATACCGGGATCTCGGCTAACCGGCCGGGCTGGCCTGGTTGTCATGTAATCGCAAAATTAATCTTTGTTGCGTTTGACAGCGTACCGAGAACTCAGCAAATCGAGCCAGCCCGGCTAACCGAGACACTGCATAAGCACAGGGAAATTTACGACATCTGGCCTTGTCTACCCAGTTAAAACACTCGTTTCAGATTCCCCCGCACCTAAGCATTTGAGCCTTGTAACTAGTAGACATCGTGATCTTATGCTTGTTTTTATGCCAATGTCGACATTTGTTAACGTTTTCACTACCTACTCTTGTCCTTGTGTTTGCGTTGCTAGTGAAAACCAGGCTTAATCGGTAAAATTTGGACAAATTTTAACATTGAAAAGACACAACAAATACCCTTGCCATTTTTAACTGGTCCCTCCTCCTCCGGCTCTCCAACTGAGCCGACATATAGTTATTATTGCATTCTCATCAGGTCCGGCCAGGGGTTTTGGGTATACGGTATCTTGGGTGTTTTTAACCAAGGTATTCGGTATCTTTTCGCTGAAATACGGGTATTAAGTATTTTGTTTTTCCTGAACTTTTGGTATTCTGTAGATAAGCGTAAATGTTGTTTTTTATGATTTTTTTGAAGTGTCTTATCCTCATTGCTTGTATCACATTTAAAAAAATCATGACAAATCTGCAGTTATTGCGTCACTACATCCGCATATGAGTGCATGCTGTGAGTGGTCATGAAAGGTGGTTTTGACTTTGGCAAAGCAATTAATTAGGGTTGGACTATTATTTTTTTGGAGATGGGGAAGGGAACAAAAATCCTGAAAAAAGTTGTTTGCAAGAGCAAAAAGGCTTAAATAAATTATTGCAGACATGAGAAGGAGAAAATTGATAGTTTGATGACAATAGATAGTCAGCCAAGATGTGAGGTGAGCACTGGTCACACGAAACACATAGTAGACAAAAATGTTCACAAAGTAGTTCATGCAGGTGCTGCTCACTGCAAACATTTAAAAAAGAGGAAAATGACACGTTTTGTTTTTAAGTTCTATGCAAAAATAACCAAGCAAGGCCACTAAAAAATGGATCCCTCCCCCCAAACAAATAATTGTCTGTCCGCTAGTTGAATCAGCCTTTGTTATCAGATTTAATAATTTTAGGTATTTGGTATCAACGTTTTTGCAGTTTTCAGGTATTTTGGTATCTCAGGGGGTAAAAATGGGGTATGTTGGTATCCCACTACCCCCCCTGGCTGGGCCTGTCTCATCCTAGGGAGTAAATACAGAGTTAGGCCCTGTTTGAAAGCAGAAGGGGTAACCCTAGCGCAAGGGTTACCGTAGCAGTTGAACATTTCCTCGATTTTAATCTTCATCGATCAATGTGTTAACAAGGCAGCTTGGTTACTCTAGGACGAGTAACAACTCTTGTTGAGCTCTAAGGTTACCCCGCCTGGCGCCAGGATGTAGCTACCTTGAAAACGCTCTGCTAGAGGCAACTCGCCTAACTGGTAGGCATAAATAGATTGTGCTCGGCAACTTTTGAGCAACTTTTAGCGTTTTGAGCAACTTTTTGTAATACCAGCAACCTAGGGCAACTTTTGCCTTCCTTGGCAACTATTGAGCAAAAAATTGATATGAAACCGATCCAAACCATAAAAGGTCGTTTCATTTCGAAGGATTTTTATCTTTTTTTATCTTTTTTTTAATTTTATTTTCATTTTTTAATTTTTTTTGTATTTTATTTTTTATCTATTATTGAAATCACAGGGCACAGAGGAGTCAAGTTTGTCCGCAATTCAAAATCTCTACTGTGCAAAACGACCTTCAAAGCAAAGCGATCGTGCATGTAAGCGTACGTGATACAAACACCGTCATGCGATACTTGTTTGCAGATCGTCTGGTGATATCGTATTCTGACAATGGTCGCCTGGGACGAAACAAACATTGCTGTCTGCGGATGTCGCATGAGGGTACGAATACGATATTACCAGACCAGACCATCTGTAAACAAGTCTCGCATGACGGCGCTGTATCACGTACGGCTTACACGATCGCTTTGAAAGGCTTTTGAAGGTCATTTTGCACGGTAGAGATTTTGAACTGCGGACAAACTTGACTCCTCTGTGCCCTGTGTTGAAATTAAGTTGAGTTTAAAGAGTATATTGATTACAACAAAGTATTTTTATTTCTCATATAACAATGGCTTTTTGGCCTCTTTTAATGATTGTAAGAATATTTAATGAAAATGTTTAAACGGCAACGAACAAACATACACGTTTTGAGTATTTATCTAAAACAAAACGACTCTAGAGAGCAAGCAACTTTTCTAAATTTTGGTGGCAACTTTTTGATATTTGAGCAACTTTAGAGCAACTTCTGGGTATATTGTGAAGCAACTTTTTCTGAATTTACTAGCACAATCTATTCATGCCTACTAACTGGGGCAAAACCTTTTACTGGTTTTACAAACTCGGAATGTTATTTTCGATCCTTAAAAAGTTGTCCCGAGTGGCAGGGTATCCCAACTTTAAATTTTACTCTGAATACCCATTTATTATCCGGGCTTTCATTTCCGGCGGAAATGAAACCCCTAGAACGATGGGTCCCATCGTTCTAGCGGTTTCCGCATTGTTGCCAAGGTAACCATACTTTTAAGCAGGCCTTAAATGCACGGCCGTTTGCAACGGACTTGAATGCTTTCCCTTGTATAAAGCATTATTTATCTAGATGAAATCTATAATATGTTTAAAAGTGTGTCTTGAAAGATAAACTACGAACTATACTTCATCAAGACGGATAACGCGTCTTGTGCTTCTGAGGGCTTCTGTGCTTCTTTATACCCCCGGAATGGGGACTCCCATATGAAAGGGGCGGGGATGTTTGTCGGTAATTTTAAATTAAACCCCTAACTGAGAGACCAATCAGGGCGTGGCTGAAGCTTTTCGTGATCCCTAAAAGAAACCAAAGTATTGAAAATAAAATTGATATTTTGTATATTTCTTCATGTACAACCCTAAACAAGACGTTGATGGCTAAAAATATTGACGTTCTAGCTCGTTTTGCCCGCAAAACTCTAAGTGAGACCCAAAATCCAAAATTAACAAACCTTAGCGAGACGACGAGCATCCCCGCCCCCTTTCATACGGGAGTCCCCCACATCCCGGCCTTTATAGTAGAGGACGCATTATCTGTCTGAACGGAACATGCGTCAAATGTGCGTTCTTTGGTATAAAAAAACGGCCAATCACACAAGGCATAAAGTCAGACAGCAGACTTACTTGAATCAAATGCTCATCTGCCAACTTTGATATACCTAGCGTGCTTTGTAATGTACAGTGAATTCACTTTTTGGTTACGAGAACCTTACACTTCCTTTGAATTATCGTTTAATCGTAGAAGAAGAATCGTTTATTTGAATTAAAACAATAACACATGGCAGTCAATATGACTGAATTACGTGTTACAATGTAATAAAAATGTATAAAAGCAATGTTTATTAAAAATAAAAATAAAAATTTGAAAACTGAAAGAGTTCTTAAAACGGTCCGTCTTACAGACTGGTGTGTTGAAGACTCTCATGTTGCGCAGTTGATGGCGGTTACTTGACCTCGGAGGCAGTAGATTGGCAAAGTTTGTGGTCTTTCATAACTACAATATCATTAAAAAGGCTCTCAGATAGCAGATTACGCCTGCCAGCTAAGCAGGCAAACTCTTTAGACTCCCAGTATCTTGCATCATCCAGTCATGAGAGCTAATACAATTCTTAGTGACATCGCAAAAAGGTCAAAATCGTGCTCTACGACAAGGACCTCGCTGATCCTGACCGACGTGCATGTTGTCACATAGTTAACTATGGTCACATGTATGATCCTCTCTATGCGCATTTCCGAAGAAATCGAAGAGAGGACGATCACCGCGGAAGAAAACGAAGATCTCAAGATTGAAGCGACGATTCAAAGCTTCGAGCTTGTTTGGTCAAAAAATAAAAGCAAACTCAAAAAGAAAATAGCTGCCAAACAGACAACACAACGTCGGCAACAAACATTGTGAATTTTTTCGTCGGCACAAACATTGTTTCAGCAACTGCATATGCACTTTTCTGGTGAAGTAAGGTATTTATTTGGCTGTACATGTGAATTATACTGACTACACTGTCACGCAGTTTTAATCCATAAAACAAAGATCTGGTCAACAACAAAATCGAAGACTAAAAAAAATAATAAACAAAAATAAACAAAAAAAGACGAAAACAAAGTCTGCAGGTACCCATAGAGAGGCTCTTATATTATACGATGGATCGGTCCTTGTTTATAACTTTTACTTTGTACATAGTTAACTTTAAGCTTAAGCTTTTCAGAAGTAACTAACCCCAGCCAATACGTTCAGTTCGTTTGTGGAGGCCCGGGTGTGGAGGTTGATACCGATTCTTCCAAATCCGACCTTAGAAAACTTTTAGCATTGTCGCCAGGGCGAATTAACTGAATATTTTTCAAAAAGTAAAAGGAATAAACTCTGTAGCAGTAGCCTATAGCATTAGCGTTTTTCTTTTTGAAACCTGCAAAGTTCGCAGCTATTAAATTTGTTTCGTTTTACGTTACGTTCTGATGTATACCTGACAGTATGTTGTTTCTTCTTCTTTCGGCTTACCTATATACTCTAATAAATTTGTTTATTTAAAATGTACACTGGTCTACACTGTTCTATGAATAGAAAATCAGTAGACACCCTTTTTCCTTATTTCCGGTAATTTGTTTTCAACTCCCGACAACTCGAACTCCCGATAACTCGAACCGTTTTAAATTTCCCTTGAAGGTTCGAGTTATCGGGAATCAACTGTATATAGATTTAGCCAAGCGTAAAAGCGGAGCTCCACACTTATTTTCTGGTTCTTAAAATTTTGTGAAAATACTCTCATTGAAAATACGGTTATACCTTAGACAAAAAAAGTTAGATTTGAGCCCGCGATACAAAGAAAACAATAACTTGGTCAGCGTTCAGCTTCCAAAAAACACATGACCTCGATGAGTTGTACGCCTGAGCCCGGGAAATTGTCATGTGATAATGGTTAGCCGATACCTTGTTTTGACAGCTGTCAATTGACCATAACAAGGATGTCCGATATCAAAGATACAAGCCGACATTAACCTTAACATTCGTTGGGGTATGACAAGATGGCATTATTCCCCCTTCCCGTCTCGGGTCGCCTTGTGACTCCCCTCCCCCTAGCCCTCCCCGAGAGTCTGTAGGCGCGGGCGGGGGCGCGTACGCTCACTCGATAACCAATTTTTTTCGGCTTCATGGGTCTACCAAATTTCCTTACCCATGGTGCTCCACTTGCGCGCTGGAGCTCCGCTCTTCAGTTGAATCAGGAAGATTCGGCTCTTACGGCCGCGTTTACCGCGTTTAATTAAACAGCCCTATTAATGCGTTTTAGCTTTGTTGTGAATGAAGGTATTAGCTCCTATAATTACACAATTATCTACGTGAAGTTAAAGGGGAAATTTGTAGTAAACTTAAGTTGCCGTTGATAGAGCGTTGTGTGACATTCTCTCCCCTCCCACCCCCCTCCCCGCCCTTCCCCACCACTCCCGCCGGCTGTTCAGGAATCGAGCCACCCGGAAGTTACACGACTCTCCGAAAGTAGCCATACAAAAACGCTGTTAAATCGGAAAGCAGAGTTATATAACAAACTGTTTAGCAATCTCGAAACTTGAAGTGCATAAAATCAAAAAAACCATCTCTAACAACCAATTGGTAATAAAATGATCACGTACACGAAAGTAAATCACACAGGAAACTAAGTTCATCTCCCTACTATGTGACTCTTGGGTCACGCAAACTTCACACTGTCAGTCACTCTTGAAATTATCGCTATCTCCTCGCCGTTCCTTGCCAATTCAACTCTCAATGGAAGTATCCGTACTGTGGTCTTGGCTATCAGTTGCATTGATCATCGGAACTACGGCACATAACAAAAAGAACAACTAAAAATCCAAATGTCATAAAAGTTATGCCAAATGGCAGCGCGCTTGGTTTGTCGCTGAGGATAGTAAGGCCTTGCGGGTCCTTCTGATCGTCGGTATAAGCGGGGGTCAGGAAATAACCTGTCAAACAGATGAATCCCAATGTAAAGCAAAGAAGCCCAAACACAAAGCACATGGTTTTTCGTTCCATTCTGTTAGTTGGCTGTAAACCGACCTAATTTGAGAGAACATTCCTTGGTTAGCTTACTATCAATTTAATACTATTTCACGACCTTGAATATGAACCCGTACCGTAAGAACTTCGACTGTAAACGTGAGGTCTTTCAGTGGAATCAGAAAGATTCAGTTGTTTCGGTGAAACGAATGTACTGCTCAAGGATCTACTGAAGAGTTTGCGAACTGTTCTCCTTTCAGGCGTAGGTAAAGAGAAGGTCTTTGTAATGATTGTACCATTCCAAATATGGTAAGCTCACAGCGGCGAATCAAACGAATTCTGGGAACTGCATCGTTCCCAGAATCGCTTAGCCTCCTACCGTCTGTACGAGGCTAAGAGTCGCCTGGCCTTCTTAGCCGGCGGGGCTAGCAAGAGACAGAAGAACAGGCGGCTGTAGAGGGGGCGTTTCTTTTCAAGTAGAGGGAGTTTTTACCTTGAAATTTCTCCAAGGCTTCATGAAGACATAAGATGAAGTAGAAAAGTTTCATCCTTGATCGCCATTTTTTTATAATTCAGGCTCTCGCGGTCTTTTCAAAATGGAATTCCAGTTCAAAAGGAACAGCTTCTTTCCGTTCCGTTTACGCGATGAACTGTTCGATTTGTCAAAAAATTCTCACCGAAAATTTGGTTCGCTAGTTTTAACAAATGAAGGTTGAAGTCTAGGTAATGTACAGTGAATTTACATTTTGGTGAGAACCTCACACTTCTTTTGAATTATCGGCGTTCAATCGTAGAAGAAGAATCGTTTATTTCAATTAAAACAATAACGCATGGCAGTCAACATGACTGAATTACGTGTTACAATGTAATAAAAATGTATAAAAGCTATGTTTATAAAAAAAATATATTCGAAAACTGAGAGAGTTCTTAAAACGGTCCGTCTTACAGACTGGTGTGTTGAAGACTCTCATGTTGCGCAGTTGATGACGGTTACTTGACCTCGGAGGCAGTAGATTGGCAAGTTTGTGGTCTTTCATAACTACAATATCATTAAAAAGGCTCTCAGATAGCAGATCACGCCTGCCAGCTAGGCAGGCAAACTCTTTAGACTCCCAGTATCTTGTATCATCCAGTCATGAGAACAAATACAATTCTTAGTGACATCAAAAAGGTCAAAATCGTGCTTTACGCCCGGGAGGGGGGGGGCACTCCCTTATTAGGGCTTAACGGGGACGTGCGGCCCGATAGGGTATGGTTTTCAGGCTTTTATTTGTCTTGAACGGGGTATATATTTCACCCATTTTTGTCCTAAACAGGGTATCTTTGCATGATGGACGAAAGTCAAACAGGATTGGCTTATATGCCTGCGGAGATGAAAACAAGCCGAATTTTCACAAATTCTTCCGTACTGCTGACTTATGTTGATTTCGGCATTGATACTTAGCTTAATTCACGATCATAACAAGCCAGTGAGGTACTTGTTTTTGTCTTATACGGGGTATCAAAAATTGACATTCTGATTCTGTCTCAAATAGGGAAGGAAAATCAGAGGTTCGCGTGTCTTAAACAGGGTCAGGGTTTAGGAGGGTGGGCTGCACCTCCCTACCCAAAATTATGTCGAGTACCCCCCCCCCCCCTCCTTAACGACAAGGTCCTCGCTGATCATGATCGACGTGCATGTTGTCACATAGTTAACTATGGTCACATGTATGAGCCTCTCTATGCGTATTTCCGACGAAATCGAAGACAAGGACGATCACCACGGAAGAAAACGAAGATCTCAAGATTGAGGCGACGATTCAAAGCTTCGAGCTTGTTTGGTCAAAAAATAAAAGCAAACTCAAAAAGAAAATAGCTGTCAAACTGCAGACAACACAACGTCGGCAACAAATCCAAACATTGTTTCAGCAACTATATATGCACTTTTCTGGTGAAGTTAGGATTTATTTGGCTGTACATGTGAATTATGACTGACTAGGAGGATCCTTCTACAATTTAATTAAAAGCCTTTATTCTTAAGTCTTCTTGTTCAATAAAAATTGATCAGTATCAGACACGACCCTTTCAATATACGAGAGGTGTACGACAAGGTTGCATTTTAAGTCCACTACTTTTCAACCTTTATATTAACGATTTACCGTTCTCATTTGAAAATATTCTGTCTGATCCTTTTGTTCTACCAAACGGTACAAAATTAAACGCTCTACTATATGCCGACGATTTAATTATTTTATCACGTTCCAAAACAGGTTTGCAAAACTGTCTTAACACATTAGACACATACTGCAACACGTGGATGTTGAGCGTAAATCCCAAAAAAACCAAGATAATGGTTTTTCAAAAACGTGCGAAAAAATGTACTGAACATGTATTTTATATAGGAAAACAAACAAGTGATGTTGTACAAGATTATACTTATTTAGGAACCAAAATATCTTCTACAGGAAATTTTAAAATCTCACTTGATCACCTAAAAGAGAAAGGACTTCATGCACTTTTTAGTTTGAGACGACACACAAATTTTAGAAGATTGAAACCTTCTCTTGCCTGTAAAATCTTTGATGCAATGATATCTCCAATTTTGCTCTATAATAGTGAAATTTGGAGTGGTTATGTAAAATCTGATTTTAAGGCCTGGGATGGTTCACAAATTGAAAGAACACATCTACAGTTTTGTAAACGCTATCTTGAAGTAAGTAATAAGGCTTCTAATGTTGCATGTAGAGCTGAGCTTGGTCGATTTCCTCTCCTTTAAATCATAAGTTAATGATCGAACTAGGCAGATATAACAATACGCCCAGAGATAATAGGCTCTGCCCGAAGATAGATAACTTTTACAAGAAAATACAGCCTATCATCTTAAATGTCAGCCGGCTACCAGTGCCTGACTTGATTTTAGAATTAATGAATTCTTCCGATCATTTTGTGACCATGCAATTGATTAAATTTATATCATCTTGTTTTGATTTACGTAACAAAATACTATCAATGTAATTAATTTTATATGTAATCATTTTTTTTCTTTACTATGTTATTATTTTATTATTATTTTTTATTATTATTATTATTATTACTTAATAAGTTTACGCTTTTGCAATATTGTAACAAATTTACAGTCATGCAAATAAAGCTTGTTGTTGTTGTTGTTGTTGTCACGCAGTTTCAATCCATAAAACGAAGATCTGGTCAACAAAAAAATCGAAGATTAAAAAAAAATTATAACGAAAAAATAAAGAAAACGAAGTCTGCGGTTACCCAAAGAGAGGCTCATATATTATACGATGGACCGTCTCTTGTTAACTTAAAAAAAAACGTACATTGTTTACTTTAAGCTTCCCGGAAGTAACGACCCCCAGGCAATACTTCAGTGTGTGACTCTTGTGGGACACTCTTAGATTACGAGAACTACATATTACTCCTCACACCATCCTCCTGAAGTCTGGAAATTATCGTTTATATCAATAATCATCGTTGCTAAATTACGGAAACAGCTACAGATTCAAATGACATCAACCTCCGCTAAAAGAGCACCACGTACGTAATGTTTGTCGCTGAAACACTGCCTTAAAAAAGGTCAAAATCGTGCTTCGCGACACGAGTCAAATTTACTCGCCGTTCACTGCAAACTGCACTCTCAAGTAAGTGTCACTGTGGCCTTGCATGGCTACCGGACAGTTGCCGAAACAACTATGAATCCAAATGCCATGGAAACGACGGCAAATACCATGGCATAGAATTTGTCGCTGTAGACGATATCGTCCATATTGTCGTTGCTTCCAGGAGTCAAGGAATAGCCTATGAGAGAGATACTGCCCAGCGTAAAGCAAAGCAGTCCAAACAAATAACACTTGGTTTTTACAGACTGTAGTTCCATTCAGTCAGTTGGTTGTGCACTCGTAAATATATACCGGGCGGAAACCCAACCTGTTTTGAGAGAAAGTGTTCTCGGTTATATCGAGTTATAGAGAACTACGTGTGACATGGACTTATAGCCAAATTTAGACTAATAGGCATAAGAATTTAGACATTTTATTCATTATTGAAAATGGCCGCCAAACGGAGTGAAATATAATTTAAATAACCACTTAAAACAGTGAAGGAACATTTCTTAACACTGGAAATACAAGAAAATGTACGGATGGACCAAAATGGAGGAAGAATAAAACGGAATGCGACATAGGTTTCTGAAAAACTATCGGGCTGAATAAAGCTATGTTTTGTCATTAAGGCCCACAGAAGTAATTATTCCCAAATATTAATAAGTTTTATAAGAAGCAGATGGACACTAAATAATCGAAATAAACGGGAGATTTTGAACACCTTTTTCTTGCAGTGTTTTCTAAAAGAAAGAAATAAAGAGAAAAGAAAAAACTTTCTCCGTGTTTCTATCCTTCGGCTCGTGTTCCCACCGGCATTTCTCGTTCTGGTAAACATCCACTCGTGTTTATACAACTCGATAGAAACACGGGAAATTTAAATTTCTCGCAATTCCGAGGAAATTAAGCACTATACCGGGGTTTTGTTCGTCTGCAACGCAGGCTATCGATTTTATCGATTATCGAATTTCATCGATTGGGCACGCCGGGAATTACACAATTATCTACGTTTATAGAGCGTTGCGTGACATTCTCTAACCCCGCCACCCCCCACCCCCACCCGCCCTTCCCTACCACCTCCGTCGGCTGTACATGAATCGAGCCACCCGGAAGTTACATGACTCTCCGAAAGTAGCCATACAAAAACGCTGTTTAATCCGAAAACAGAGTTATATAACAAACTGTTTAGCAATCTCGAAACTTGAATTGCATAAGATCGAAAAACCATCTTTTTAAAACAACTAATTTGTAATAAAATGATCACGTACACGAAAGTAAATTACACTGGTAACTAATAAAGTTCATCTCTCTGCTATGTGACTCTTGGGTCACGCAAACTTCACACTGTCAGCCACTCTTCAAATTATCGCTATCCTCGACTATCTCCTCGCCGTTCTTTATAGAGCGTCAGTCGCAGTATCCGCGTTGATAGCATTCCCGGCAGAAAAATACGAGAACAACTAAAAGTCCAAATGACATCAAAGATATGCCAAATGGCAGCGCGTAGTGTTTGTCGCTGTAGACATTTATGTTTAAAATATCGGTATTTACGTCCTGATTGTCGTTGTTCGACTTGTAACCAGGAGTCAGGAAATAGCCTGCCATAAAGATGCTTCCCAGCGTAAAGGAAAGGAGCCCAACCACAAACCACTGGGTTTTCAGTTCCATTCTCTCTCTGTGGCTGTAATCGACCTGTTTTGAGACAACATTCCTTGTTTAGTTTACTATCAATTTAATACTATTTCACGACCTTTGAAATGACATAAAAACTATGCCAAATGGCAGCGCGCTTGGTTTGTCGCTGAGGATAGTAAGGCCTTGCGGGTCCTTCTGATCGGCGGTGTAAGCGGGGGTCAGGAAATAACCTGTCAAACAGTGCAGCGCGTAACCAGAACTGGATATCTGATGACGTCATATTTTTTTCAAAATGGCGCCCGCTTCATGGGACAGTATAGTGGTAGAGTTTTTAGGTCCTGTATACGCGCTGAAGTGCCCATGTCCCACAGTACTTTGGGAACTTAGCCTTTGAACAACAAGGTAACAGACGAGTGTGAGAAAATGGCGTCTTTTCACGTGTTCTTTGAGTTCTAAGGGAAAAAATATTGATTTTTGGAGCATTCGATAGCATGAGGCTGCTTGACCAAGGATCAAACATCTAAAGATAAAAGGTGCGTAGCAATTTTGTCCATCTTTGGAAAAATTATTTTAAGAATCTGTATACAATTTGCTTTGATTTCGTACTATTTTCGTTGTAGTGCAAGACTTATTCACATAGTGCTGTGGTTTTGAAGATACAACTTTGTGTCGCGCCATGTGCGTTATTTGTAAAGTGATACATCGACTGGACTGCTTATGCCATGTTCGTTTAATGTTCTTTTGCAGTCTGTTGGAAAAGCACATCGCTTTCGTGAAGAAAAGATGCCGGTTGTGTAAGAAAACCTTATCAAAGTGAATGGTGGTCCAGAACTGCTTTAAGACAGCGGTTTGAGACGAAATTTTGGAGTTTTTTGACTAACTAACTATGGTCAAAAGCATCAATTTCATCTTTTACTGGTCGATGAAAATAAGGTAGGTTTTTATTTGTACATGTATTAGACCCATGGGTAAAAACAATAGTAAGCTTATACCTGGCTGAAAACAATGCAAAAAGTTAATTGTCTTTGTCACAGCAGAAAATAAAACAACTCTGCATACAAATTAAGAAACTCTTGTTATTGCTGTGTTTTTTTTGTTCAACCAGTTTGCAAGTTATTTTGTCTGTGCTGCATGGGTCTGGACATTGCGGTCAGGAATTGTCCCCTGTCCCCTGTTTTAACCCCTGTTTTATGAGTCAGATGAGTCTGAGTCAATGAGTCAAATCAGTAAAAAAGTGATTTTCACACAAAGTTAGTTATAACCTATTGAACCACAATAATTTTTGCCTGAGTACAAATTACCTTAGAAGCACTCCAAATCATTTGCATGTGGTTAGGTTTTATTTGTTAGTTATGGTTGCACTGGCTTTTTCAAATTAACTTCTCTTATATAATTTATTATTTGTGGGAGGTGCAGTGGCCCATTAATGGCTAGCATGCTGGATTCTAGATTAAGGAGTCCAGGTTCGGGGCCAGGCCAGGGAACTACATTTTGTTCTTGGGCAAGAAACATGCCTCTCCCACCCAGATGTATAAATGGTTACCGGTGAATTTACTGTCAGGGGTATCCTTGTGATGGACTAGCATCCCATCCATAGGGTGTAGAATACTCCTAGTCGCTAAATGCTACAGAAACCGGAATAAGCTCTGGCTGTATGGGCCACTAGGCTTGGACGCAGACTTTATTTTGAATCATGCACTCATGACTCATTGACTTGTAAGACTCATATAATATTTATTTTCATTTCTGGTATTTTTGTAGTATTTACGTACCGGTAATTGCTCATGGGTATATCTTGCTTGTCAAGTTTAGGGTGACTGACTAAATTTTAAATTCATGTTAGCATTTCTTGCACTAAAAATTAAGAATTTCAAATTTGAGAGCATCTATGGTAATTATAATAACCTTATATCCAAAGCTGATCTCCCCTAATTTAACTGCTTAGCTATCAACCATATGATCCTTAATTTATCTTTTGAATCATTGCTGAAAAGAACAGATTTTTTTATTATGGATGAAAAAAGATAAAAAGTGAAACTTGCCACTTCACAATTAAGGTGGACATGATTAGGGTATGGGGAGAAACTGGACTGCTGACTAAATCTTTTTTACCTTGTATATATATATATACCCATGGTATAAATGTCAATAAAAATTGTTCACAAATTTTATTATCTCTTGCTGTCCAAAAAATATTGGGGGGGGGGGGGGTCACATGGTATTTAGCACTGAAATATAGTGAAAGCTTGATTCAACAAATGAGGCTATCATCTTTTCAATTCAGGCTTTGACCTCATATCCTGAAATCTTAGTGGTTGTGGAGATCATATGTGGGAGAAATATGTGGTAGAATATTGTTTGGGAGTCTTGAACTAGCTGCAATCCACAGACTTGGCAGTATGCAAATGCTGACAGAATCATTTTCACCTCTCAGTGATAGCTAATATATGTAAAAGGAAATAAATAATTATATGAGTTGAGCTGCTCTCATTGCATTTGCTAAAATTATACCATTTTTTCCAGGTCTTGGCAAGAAAGCTTTAAAAGAGGAAAAAAGGAAGTTATGATATGATCAAGGAACATAATAAAATAACTTTTGAATGAGTGGTGTTGAATGCTATTTTCAAGTTACCCTAAATGCTTGTTTCAACCCTGCTTTCACACAAAATACAAACACTGCAAAATTTTGAGTATAAACAGAAAAGTGATTGAAGTTCCTGAGGCAGCATCAAAGAAAGATACCCTGATATAGGACTGTCAAAATCCAAATAATACTGGATACTGGATTTTGTGCCAGGATTGAAAACTGTAGTGGCAGAACATTTTTGAAACCAAATGATACTAATATTTACATTTATCACCTAAGTGTGAACTTTTCTCAATATACAATTGTAATCAGGATAATCCTGAACAACTGAAGTATTAGAACTTTTGTACATAATGTACCTGGAACATTTTCAATAAAGACTAGATGTTTTTAGTGATAATTAGAACATTGCATATGACACAGAAAAGACCTAAACGATCTAGATTGTATGCACTAAGAGTCGAGTTTGATTTAATTCCCGCTAGTACACATTAAACAGGAGGATCGGAAATGAAAACGAAAGTGTACTACAATACTGGTCAATACTTCAACTGTCATAAAAGCCTGATGAAAAAATATATTCACTTGCATCAGACTTCACTTGAAACAGCCTCATTTTTAAGGCTGAATTATCTTTGTATGTGGCAAACTTGAGAACGAGATCTCGTGCAAAAAATCCTTTGTACTATTGATTAGTTCAGCGCAGTGCGGCGGTGGAATCTTGATTTACCGAACTCAAGAGGAAACGAAAATTGATTCGAGTAAGCGTGCGTTAAATTTAAGCGTTTAAATACGTAACGTAAATCCAAGGAAACCAACCACTGGTTTGAGTTTTACCGAGGTTCAATACAACGTGGGTTACATCGGGATTCTATTGCTATTATATTCTTTCATGAAGCTCGAGGGCCGACGCCATATTTGCTTACCAACCCACTAGAGCTTAGTCCTTTCGCGGTCAGAACAATGTTTTGGTCAGTGAGTGAGCCAATCAGATTACAGAAAATCATATATCCAGTTCTGGTTACGCGCCGCACTGTCAAACAGATGAATCCCAATGTAAAGCAAAGAAGCCCAAACACAAAGCACATGGTTTTTCGTTCCATTCTGTTGGTTGCCTGTAAACCGACCTATTTTGAGAGAACATTCCTTGGTTAGCTTACTACAAATTTAATACTATTTCACGACCGGTACCTTGAATATGAACCCGTACCGTAAGAACTTCGACTGTAAACGTGAGGTTTTTCAGTGGAAGATTCAGTCGTTTCAGTGTACAAGGATCTGCTGAAGAGTTTGCCAACTGTTCTTCTTTCAGGCGTAAGAGAAAGAAAAGGTCATTGTATTCCAAATATGGTAAGCTCACAGCGGCGAATCAAACGACTGATTATGGGAACTGAATCGTTCCCAGAATCGCTTGGCCTTCCTAGCCGGCGGGGCTAGCAAGTGGGGGCCTAGCAAGAGGCAGAAGAACAGGCGGCTGTAGAGGGGGCATTTCTTTTCAAGTAGAGGGAGTTTTTCCTTGAAATTTCTCCAAGGCTTCATTAAGACATAAATTGAAGTAGAAAAGTTTCATCCTTGATCGCCCGGCATTTTTTTATGATTCGGGCGCTCGCGGTGTTTCAAAATGGAATTTTCAAAAGGAACAACTTCTTTACTTTCCGTTAACGCGATAAACTGTTCGATTTGTCAAACAATTCTCACCGAAAATTTGGTTCGCTAGTTTTAACAAATGAAGGTTGAAGTCTAGGTAATGTACAGTGAATTTACGTTTTGGTGAGAACCTTACACTTCCTTTGAATTATCGTTCAATCGTGGAAGAAGAATCGTTTATTTCAATAAAAACAATTACGCATGGCAGTCAACATGACTGAATTACGTGTTACAATGTAATAAAAATGTATAAAAGCTATGTTAATTAAAAAAATAAAAATATTCGAAAACTGACTGAGAGAGTTCTTAAAACGGTCCGTCTTACAGACTGGTGTGTTGAAGACTCTCATGTTGCGCCGTTGATGACGGTTACTTGACCTCGGAGGCAGTATGTTGGCAAGTTTGTCGTCTTTCATAACTACAATATCATTAAAAACAGATAGCAGTTCACGCCTTCCAGCTAGGCAGGCAAACTCTTAGACTCCCAGTATCTTGTATTATCCAGTCATTGAAGACATCAAAGCACGATTTTGACCTTGAAGGTCAAAATCGTGCTTCACGACAAGGACCTCGCTGATCATGACCGACGTGCATGTTGTCACAGAGTTACTATGGTCGATCATATATGAGCCCCCCTCTATGGGCATCTCCGAAGAAATAGAAGACACGACGATCAACGCGGAAGAAAACGAAGATCTCAAGATTGAGGCGACGATTCAAAGCTTCGAGCTTGTGGGGTAGTATATGCACTTTTCTGGTGAAGTAAGGTATATGTTTGGCTGTACGTGTGAATTATACTGACTACACTGTCACTCAGTTTCAATCCATAAAACGAAGATCTGGTCAACAAAAAAATCGAATATTAAAAAAATAATAATTATAACGAAAAAAAAAAACGAAAATGAAGATACTGCGGTTACCCAAAGAGAGGCTCATATATTATATGATGGATCGTCCCTTGTTAACTTAAAAAAAAGTTGTACATTGTTTACTTTAAGCTTCCGGCCCGGAAGTAACGACCCCCAGCCAATACTTCAGTGTGTGACTCTTGTGGGACACTCTTAGATCACGAGTGTTCTGAACTACATATTACTCCTCGCATCATCCTCCTGAAGTCTGGAAATGATCGTTTATATCAATAATCATCGTTGCTAAATTACGGAAACAGCTACAAATTCAAATGACATCAACCTCCGCTAAGAGGGCACCACGTACGTTATCGGTTTGCCGCTGAAACACTGCGTTAAAAAAGGTGAAAATCGTGCTTCGCGACACGAGTCAAATTTTCTCGCCGTTCACTGCAAACTGCACTCTCAAGTAAGTGTCACTGTGGCCTTGCATGGTTACCAGACAGTTGCCGAAACAACTATGAATCCAAATGCCATGGAAATGATGGCAAATACCATGGCATAGAATTTGTCGCTGTAGACGATATCGTCCATATTGTCGTTGCTTCCAGGAGTCAAGGAATAGCCTATGAGAGAGATACTGCCCAGCGTAAAGCAAAGCAGTCCAAACAAATAACACTTGGTTTTTACAGACTGTAGTTCCATTCAGTCAGTTGGTTGTGCACTCGTAAATATATACCGGGCGGAAACCCAACCTGTTTTGAGAGAAAGTGTTCTCAGTTATGTTGAGTTAGAGAACTACGTGTAAGAAAGCGCGCGATTTGTGTCATGGAATTATAGCCAAATTTAGACAAAGTTAATAGGCATAAGAGTTTAGACATATTATTTATTATTGAAAATGGCCACCGAATTGAGTGAAATTTAAAAATAACTAGCTAAAACAGTGAAGAAACATTTCTTTTACACTGCAAAAACAAGACAAGGTACGGATGGACCAAAAATGAAGGAAGATTAAAACGGATTGCGATATGGGTTTTTGAAAAACTGTTGGGCTGAACAATTTATTTTACTAACGTCTGGGAGAAATCTGATTGCAATAAAACTATGCTTTGTCATTGAGGTCAACAGAAGTAATTTATTCGCTAATGTTAATAAGTTTCATAGAAAGCAGATAGTCACTGAATAATCAAAATAAACGTGAGATTTCCCTTTTTCTGGCAGTGTTTTCTTAAAAAAAGAAATAATAAAAAGAAAAAACTTTCTCCTTGTTTCTTTTCTTCGGCTCGTTTTCCCACCGGCATTTCTCACAGACTCAAACATCCACTCGTCTTTATATGACCCGGTAGAAACACGGGAAATATAAAACTCTCTCAATTCCGAAGAAATAAAGTTTAAATATGAACCCCGTACCTTTAACTGTAGAAGTTTTAGTCTTTCAGTAGAATCAGGAAGGTTCAGTTGACTGAGCTTTCCCAAAAAGCGAGTTTACTTCTCAAGGTTCTATCACTGAATGTCATCAAACTTGGACTGTCTATAAAGTGGTCTCTTACATTTGGTTCGTCACGCACGCGTGCGTGCCTGCACGCCCATGCGTGACGCGTCAAAAACATGTCTGCTCGTCACGCGTGTGTGCTTGCACGTTCGTGCGTGACTCACCCAAAAAGTATATGCGCAGAAGGCTCTGGACGTTGCATTACTTCACGTTGCTTAAGATGAATGGCGATAAACATGTAAAATACAGGAAGTGGGGCATAAGGCTTTCCTAAGGAATTTTTTTACTTTTTCCTTCCCCCCTTTCCTCAAAAATAGGCAAAAGAAAAACACTGTTTTGACAAAGAACCGTTATTTTAATAATCAGACAAATTCCAAAATATCCAAACTTTATTAGGTGAGCAGTTTTGACAAAAAAACAGTTGTTTGATGGAAACACACAAGGATTCTCTCTCACTGAATTGACATTAAAATGTTAACTTTCACGACATTCCCCAATTTTTGATCAGCTTTCAGAATGAGCATCTTATTAACTGTTGCAGTTCCATCAATAGAGGTTCATCACTTCAGATCAGCGCTGTTTTTTAGGCAAGTTATTTGTGGCCATCAATCCAACGAGTCCTAGAGTAGCTACACAACCAATCGTCGCTCCCCACAACATCAATCTGCAGAGAAAAAAGAGAAATAAATTAAAGGAATTGTGTCAGAGATTTCAGCCATAATGTAGTCATGAATAGGAAATGACCACCAAATTCAGTGAAATATAAAAATTAACATTTTAAACAGCGAAGAAACATTTCGATAACACAGCAAATACAAAAGGAGGTACAGATGGCCAAAAGTGACGAGGATTGAAATGGATTGCGATGTGGGTTTTGGAAACATTGTTGGGCTGACCAGTTTTCAATGTTAGTCTTGATTGCTTTGGGAGACACATTAAGTTGCAATGAAGTTATGATTTTGTCAATTAGATCCATAGAATTAATTTATTTGTGCAAACATAACGTTTCACAGCAAGTATTTGACTGAAAATCTGATGAAAATCTTGGATTTCATTGAATAAGAAATGAATACGGTAATAAAACATTCGTGAATCAGTGACTTAATTAAATACCTTGTTGCTGGAATTCCATATCTTCCTTTCAAATGCACTGGTAATCCATCTTTCCTCTGTAAAATAAGTTAAAAAAGGTATCACAATTAATCACCTGATTAACAATAATTATTTTAGGGTCTACATGTATTTTTAAGACAAAAATGGTCAACGTTATACATAAAATACATGTATCTACAGTTTATTGAGGAGTTCCACATTACATGGTTTATACAGACTTTATACCCTTTGTTCCAAGGAAAATGTCAGATTTGTTTAAAAAAAATTCCACCATATTCAAGAACTCATTTTGCTGAGAATCACGCATACCGGTATGTTGTGTTGAATTTTAGGTCAAATGATTTCAAACTAGTCTGACTTGGATTTTTCTTTTTCTCAGATATTTAACCATAATTCCTAAAAAAAATCAAACTGGTTGAAATCATTTGACCTAAAATTCATTTTAAACTAGACACATACATACTATAATTTGTCTTGCCTGGGGGACGGGTGTAGCACAAGATACAAGATACACAAAGTAACATAATGATTAAAGTATATTGCTGCCCCTTCCATCTTTTTTGTGGCAAAATATTGGTTACCGGTATTTATTTTTCTCCTTACAGTCTACGCCATTCAAGGATGTCTAAATAAAATTCATTGACAGCTGGAAACCTATTATTTTAATATTAAAGAATTATTTATTATTTATTTATCTAGCCATTTATCTTTATTCAGATGCCCAGATTTGCAAATTCAGTGACAAACTGCTGTGCCACAACAACAGAACATGACAATTCCGTGCACCACAGCAGGCTCAAGTGTGTTCTGAGTACCGAAAGTGGTGGCAAATTTTTGCCAAAGTGTTGAGTGATATGATGTTGGGTTGAATTAGTTACCGTTAAATACATTTAGCTAAATGTCTAAGTTACCTTGAATGCAAAATTATAAAAACATTTATGCTGGAAAGGTGTTTGCATTAGTACGTATGTATGTACAATGTGTAGTTCCAGAAAATATCCATACTCCCCCCACAGAAGGGATTGGAAATTTCCTGGGGGGTGGGAGGTCTCAAAGACCAAAAAATAAAAGAATGACTGTATGAATTTAACTGGAATTTCCAGAGGGGTGGGGGTTCTTTTAAAAAATCCCTTTCGTGGGGGAGGTATGGATATTTTATGGAACTACACGGGGTAGATAATTTAATGGACCAGGGGATTGAACTTATATCTGTTTAAGGTCATTGCCCTGTATTGCATTGCGCATCCTTACTGTGCAGAATTTTACCTGTAATAAGCGCGCGCAAGTGCGCACACATAAACAAAATGGCGGCTTTTTTCTTTGTGGCTTAGTCCGCGAGAAAAGTAAATTGTCGCTTTCTCATAAACAAATCTGGTCACCTATCAATTTTTTCTCATATTTTGGGTGTAGCGATCAAATTTTTTCTGTAAAATGAAAACAGATCAATTCTTGTGTTTGAAAAATAAATTATCGCTAAAAACGTGTACTTTGCTGGTACTCGCAGAGGAATTTTAAAGGAATAATATGGAATATACAAGGTCTTCCTTCTCCTAAACGAATCTGGTGACCCCCCTTTTTAATTTCAAAATTTAAGTTCCTTTAAAGTAATAAACCAGTAGGCAAAGTTTGGTAAAAAGAATTGTGTTTAGTTCTATTTCAGGGCAATTACCTTAAAAGATGATTTGTTCTGAGCAAAACTATATATGTGGCAAAATGTAATATTTATGCTACAATGTAAATTAAGGGGCTATGGGCTACAAAGTGGCATAAAGGGTTAATCGGGTTTCACAGAGAATTTCAAGGACTTTACAAGGCCTGTGTGAACCATACATCAGGAATGCCCAATATGGAGGATAAAATACACCAAAGTATTTTTTAGCTAAAGTTATCTCACTACGTAATCAGAATTTTTCTGTATTTCCTTGCGGAATTTATTACTCTTTTGATGCTTGTTAATTTCCTTAAACATTCGTCTTTTGATCAGTTAACCATTGATGATTGTTTAATGTGCAATTAATTATTGAATTTTACGAGACAAACACACAAAAGTTCCATTTGACCAGATGATTAAAATCTAATGCAAACCACAGGTCATTTTGTTATTCCTTTGATCATTTTCAGTACTCTCACTACTTGTGTGTTCGTCAGGATCTGATATTGTAGGGAGAAAGTATGCACCTATCAATGTAAATCCCGCGGGGGGGGGGGGGGGGAGTGCGGGCAAAGGCACGGGATTTGACAACAAGAACGATCCCCTCTGTCGGGCATTTGACTGCGAGTCGCATCCCGGGGTTGGGACATTTGACTTTGACCGGGAAGCGCCTGGATCCAATCTTCAGACGCGATTACCAAGTTCTTCCTTCTCATGGCTTTGGAAATCATATGCTTCATTGCAAGGTACGATTCTGAGTTTTTCATCGGCATTTATCTGCCACTTTTAACGCCATTAATTTTAGTCATAAAATAGCGATTTTAAGAATATTTTACTTTCAAGTACATTTGGAGTAGGAATCCTGAGGGAAATCTAAGACGTCCGTGACCTTTTATTGTTTTTAATATGAATACCGAAACAGTTGGATTGACAGAAAATAAAGGTATGTAGAAAGTACTTGTTACCGTAGTTATTCGGTTATAAGGCACACTCGGTTATAAAACGCACCCCAAACTTGGCAACATTGTTATGCTAAGTTGACAAACTGAAAATTCTCTAAAAACACTCGGTTATAAGACGCACCATGAGTTGGAGAGTTGAAAAGATGTAGTGATCAATTTAAGGACAGTTTTTTCTTACAAAATGTGAATGATTGAATGTTGTTCATACTCCTTGGCACAATCTTCGAGTAAAAAGCTAACATTTTCTGCTAAAAAAGACGTTAATCCACTTGAGCAAAACATCTTTCCATCGTTCATGCTTCGAACTTAGCTGCTTAGTAACCTGGCAGATGTGTTGTTACCAGTGACCACTGAGTTTGTAGCTTGGTTACCAAGTTATCAAGCATGCTTCGTATCGAACTTTGTTTATCGAGTGTTTTTCAAAGATTCTCAAGCTTTTTTGGTGTTTTCCTTGTCTTCTAAAGTCATTTTCCACTTTCCACGCTTAGAAAGGTGTGTTTCAAATGAGTATAATTGATTTTCTTTGACGTGTCTAATTTCAACAAAATGCTGGCATATACAGGTGTTGCTAAAACTCTTTTATATACGCGATAATAAACTTTGCGTTTAAACTTAATGTTTCTTATTTCTTTAATACTGTAAAAGTCAATAACCAACACTGATAAAGTATTTTCATTTCTCTTGTTTTAACTGTAAGTTCCGGTAAAATGGCGGTCATAAGATTTTGTTGGGCGAAAATACTCGGCTATAAGACGCACCCCAATTTTGGCATGCACTTCCCACAGAAAAACAGATTTTTCTCGAAAGAACCGTGCGCCTTATAACCGAATAACTACGGTAGTTTGTTTTAGAATTCTGCCCCTGGGTGGGTCTTCTTAGGTACATTTGAACAAAAAATTTTTTCCCACCCTCGGGAACTTGACTGCAATTTTTACTTTCACCCCTGGCCCGCACTCCCCCCCCCCCCCCGCGGGATTTACATTGATAGGTGCATTAGCAGGCAATCTATCCTTGGCCCCTGAGCCATTGCTACTGGATTTACCATGTGTATAAAAGGAATTTTCGATAAACTGATTGCTGAAATAATAAAATCTTATGGATACCTAAAACACATCTACAGTGAAATTCTTTAAGCTTAATTGACTGCGTGCGTCACAATGACTTTACAATTGTAATGAGCTCATACGCGCAAAATATCTTCGCTCTCACTTCAAACGATTCCTTAAAAAATATCAAATAATAACCGATCGCGAGTTATTTAATAGATACAGGCACAGTGAATAATCTAAGAAATAAAATACGAATTTAGGTTTCGCTACATATTACTAGAAGCTTACATAAAGTTTGTAGTAAAGCTTTCTTCGATCTTCTGTCGCTTGATGATCATGATTTCAAATATATTCTGATATATATTAGACTTACTTGGAATTGTTGCTGATAAAGTCTGATCCTATTTTTGCCTGTTATAGCGTCAGTTAGCAAATCTTGCTGAATCCTTGCTTCATAGGCCTTTTTCACGTTTTCCATTTCCTTCGAGGAAGACGAAATGACTCGAGAATGTTTCACTACCGGTTCAACGAAACAAGATGGCCGCCAAGTGATACGTTTGCCCGATGGGGCCTTGGATCTAGAAGGCAACAAACACTGTCCAGGGTGGGGTAGGGGGATTTGACGGCATTTTACTGTAGTAAAACTCCTTTTAGGAGTAGTTTCATAATGTTATGAAGGTCTACATTTTAGAAAACGTATATAAATGATTAACACTGCCGTCGTCTGGCGTTTAGGGGGTGGAGGAACGGGGGTTACTGAATGAATACCTTATTTAATACATGAAATTTTCGCGACACGTCTATTTCGCGAATTTCGCGATTCCAAAAAATCGCGAAATTAACTGACGCGAACAATAAGTGTCGCGAACATAACATGACGCGAAAATTAAGTGACTCGCATTATGTCAATAATTAAGAAAAAAGTTTAGTGCCACTGAAGAAGAAATTATCAATTTAAATAGATGTTGTGACTCAAGAACAATAACTCATGCACGTACAAGCATAACCTACTTGTAGACATTTTAGTCCCACCCTAGCTTTTTTGTTAATTTTGAAGTTATTTTCTCATTAATAAAGTCGTTTTTATTTAATTTAAGGGCATGTAAAATAATATAGCCAAGGAAATGTAAATTGTGTCTTACTCAAAAACGCGAAATTAAAGTGATTCAAAATACAAATTTTTCGCAAAATCGCGAAAATTAAGTGTCGCGAAATATGCGCACCTCAAAATCGCGAAATTAACGTGTCGCTAAATTTTCATGTAATAAGGTAGTTTCTTCCCCACCTCAGTTTCTTTTTAAAAATAATTTCTGGCCGTATGGAGAGTACTACCGCCAGAGTGAGAATTTGTGATTGTATACGTCACTAAAAAAGGGTAAAATGAATTTTTTTTCCACAGGCTAACCGGCATTCTCTATATTTAATCAGTTCTCTTAGTCCAGGTTTGCTTTGCTCCCAGGGTTTTTCTCCGGTGTTTCTTCCCACTGAAAACCGCCATCTCCAAATTCCAATTTGACCTGGATAGTGGACCGGCATGAAAACCAGCTAGAGCTGATGTAGAGTCAAGTGCCCTGCCCAAGAACAACCCTGTTGCTCAAACATGGGCCTTCCTCCGTCACTCTGGAGTGCAACGGACTCCGTCCAACGCATTATAACCGCTAAGCAGCCGCCTATCCCACAAATGTTCATATAAGACGGTAACTCGTAAAATATATGAAATAGTTAATACCGTAAAATTCCGGTTATAAGCCCCCCCCCCCCACTTATAGGCTACCTGGAAACAAAGACATACATCCGATCATAAGCCCCCCCGGGTACCGTATAAGCCCCCCTATGCCGGATGACAGTACTGAACAAGGCTAAATGTTGCTTTATTATGAGTTTTTAACTTAAAAACGTATTTCGATCAACACTCCCGTGACCAACCTCGTTCCCAGGTCGTTTCGAAACGTTTTTTTTATTCCGCTCATAAGCCCTCCCGGATATAAGCCCCTCCACTTATAAGCCCACCCAAAACCCAAAACCCAAAACCCCTTACGAAGTTCGGTTATAAGCCAAGGGCTTATAACCGAAATTTTGCGGTATGTGAACTGCGGATGAGATGTAAAATTAAGAGATGATCCTCGACTGACCTCGAGGTTCCATTAAAGGAATTGCAAAGACTGAAAGAAACCAGAAAAACTCCACGATGCTCTTCCAATTGAGCTATTGAAGCTACCCATTGGATAGCCTGCGTGGCCGGCGTTCAAAGGGGAAGGAGAAGGGAGGGAGCGGGGTCAATTCAATTGTCAGTTCATATTATTCCGTGAAAGGAATAATGACGTAAAGTAAATGAAATAATTAATATATTATGTGAAGTGAACTGCGGATGAGATGTAAAGTGAAGAGACGATCCTCGCAGTGAGTTGTAAGCTCAGTACTAGCTGTTCTGATCCTTTCTTGATCTAAAATGTATAATTGGCAAGTAAGATACACTGATTAACACAAAACTTCCAAATTCTCAATTTTTATTTCCAGGTTTTATTTTTAAATGGTACAACGAAAAAAACTCAAGCTAGACATTTTAAATAACAAAAGTGTCATTGAAGCTTTTTGGCTTTACTGTACAAAGCATCCACGACTTTTCCCATTTCGTGAATTAACTCCAGTGTATTCTCGTATGTTTTATCCACTGGCGTCTCATCAAACACAACCAACACTCCGGATCCTTGATCCAGGATTCCTGAAAAAAAAAAAAACGATCGCAAAATGTCAAAAGTTATGCTTTATGACTGGACTAGGCCTGTTAGGGTTCTATCTAGAATTTATGATTTGGGGGAGAAGTCCCGAGTGGCCGAAGGCGGAGTTTCGTAGCGGGTTCCGACTTCCGGGGTATGACTACCCCTGAAATTTTTTTCCAATGAATATGCGCTGAGACGCAACCTGGCGCATATTGAGACAAACTTTTAAGAAATGCTACTGAACAGTGTTTTTTTTTTTGGTATTTCAGTTACTCATAATTACTATAATGATAACATTTTTTTTTGGAGGGGAGGGGGGGGGGGTATTTTTTCGGGGGAGGGGAGCTTTTACCCCTTAAATACCTTAGACAGGATCCTGCCCGTACTTTTGTCTACAATCTATTCATGAAGGCGCGTTTACACGGGAGAGAAATTTGGGTACGGACCCGTCAGAAAAACGGTCCGGATCTGAAGATTTTGTAGAGGAACAGTCAGATCAAAACGGGCCATAGGCGCGTTTTGATTTGACTGTTTCTCTACAAAAGTCGTCAGGTCAGGACTAAGTTTTTGACGGATCCGTACCAATTTTCTCTGTCATGTAAACGCGCCTTCATTCAGTGAATGATGGCGTCACAAATTTTAGGGAACTGTTGAGTGCTTATGCTATTCCCCAGTTATATTCCCCTATAAAATAATAAAATTTGGAAACGTCACGAGTGAAGCGACGAACATTTGCCGAAAGCAGCACTTGTTCCCTGAAGACTTTCCGATTCTCCATGTCCAATCAGAACTAGCACGGAAATTACAAAGGTTGTCATGTTACCATCGGGTTACGTCATGTTACTTAACAACAACCCAGGGGCGGATACAGGGGGGGGGGGGTGGATAGGGTGGATATCCACCCCCCATTTTTCAGTTAAAAAAAATTCGAAATGTCACTTTATTTGAAATAGAAAATAAATAAAGAAAGAAAAATTAGCTCACGCTCATGTTTGGTTGTTGTTACGCCACGTTTCGCCGTCTGCCGCCACTTAGGGTTAGGGTTAGGGTTAGGGTTAGGCTCTAATGGTCTGCCATCCACCACCCCCCCCCCCCCCTTTTGAAATCCTGGATCCGCCCCTGCAACTCTGCCAAGAATTGCGGACTCAGAGAATTTTCTGCCATTGGAGGTATTCGGCAATAATTAACAGCCACTTATTTTACAACTGCTTACTTAGGGCCTGAATGTTTCAATTATTGTTTTGTGTTAAGTAGAGGTGCATATAAATCAGATCAACTCACCATGTAACTTCTTGTCAAGGATCATCTGCGAAAGCTTCTTTTCTACCACATTCTACAAATCAAACGTAACACAGAATGACTAATCTGGCAAGAAGGCTGTAGAGTACCTACAAGGCTAAATAATATTAACTGCCATTATTAATAAGTGCTTTACTTGCAAATAAGATTTTTCACATGAGCACTGTACATACCAGTGGTAGAGCGATAAGTTTGGCCACTTGTCCAATCTTAAAAAAAAAAAACAATATCATTCATTAATTTACCTTTTTAAACAACTCATCAATGATTCATTAGAAAATATTAAAACTAAAGTTGTCCAACGTTTCGATGTAGCTAACATCATTATCAAGGTAAAGTGTTGTATCGTGGTATGAACATAAATTAGTTTGTTTTGGTGCATGGTTATATAGTATGTATTATACTATTATACTATCTTTATTATAGTATTATACTATTTTTATTATAATATTATGTATACTTTTATACTATTTTCCACAAACCAATTTATATTCACACCATGATACAACACTTTTACCTTTCTAATAATGTTAGCTACATCGAAACGTTGGACAACTTTAGTTTTAATATTTCTATTGAAGTTTTTCAGTAAACCATTGATTAAGAAAATACAGAGGAATTTATACAGTTAATGTTTAATGAGTTTCTATTATATGGAATAAAGAAAGGCTAAATTTAATGTCCAATTTTCTTCGCCAGTATAACCCAAAATCTAAATATCAGTGCAACAATGAAAAGATAGAGGTCAAAGTTAGAGGTCAGAGGTTTTTGAAGCCGTTCAATAAACTCGCAGTTGGTGCTTTATCAAGTCTAAAACACTCGGCTTTATCTCATGTTTTAAACTTGATGAAGCACTTCTGCTTGTTTATTAAAAATAACTAACTTGAATTAAGATAAGACTGAGGAGAGTTGAGCAGTTGTTATACATGTACTGGAAAAAGATCATTTTCTTACCTGAACACGAGCAAATGGTTCAATAATTCGACTGAGGTTCTGTTCCAACAAGTTGTCGTACAAAGCATCCAAGTGTGTCTGAAAAAAGAAAAGAAAAATATATAAATTATATTGAACATCACATGCCTGTAAGGCAAGACTTAAAAATGAGCAAAATACAAAAACTATCATAACTCTGCATATTTTTCTGACCTCTTCAGGAGTGCATATGTACAGTGTACGTAAAGCAACCTTTTCGTTAGCTACAACTTTTATATAGTTGCTTTGTTGTTTTCTTTTTTGCTGTTGTCAATCTAAGGCAATTCCTTTCAAGTTACTTCTCCAGTTCATCACAAATGCTTATTTTACTCCACTACATTTAGTTACATACCCTTATTATGGGATCTTCAGTTAGCTCCTGCTTAAAAGTGTTGAGTGCCTTCGAAAAAGAACAGCAAATCATTTATTTCAGGATAAAACCAAGTAGAACTTATGTATAATACATGCCTTCATTTACTTCTGAGGGTTTTAACCTTCTTGTTTTAAGGTTTACCCTTATTTAACAACTATTCACCGAAGTGGAGGTGGCTGGTGTGTGGATGTTTATCGAGCTTCAAAGCGGCAAGGTAAATATTCACAACTAGTTTTAGAGCAGTTGATTCAGGTAAACTAGCTGTTTTTGCTATGCAAAACAGGTAGAAGACATATTGCACTAATTAAAAAAAGTAAATTGATTATAGACAAAGACAGGTTTGAACAATACCTGCTGGAATTCAGACAGGGACCTGTTGTGACTTGCATTAGCAATGCTCTTCATTGCAACCAACTGTAAAATAAATACATTTTTTGTCAGTGAGGAACGATACATTTTATGATGAAAATGAGGCCATGCATATGATTGGCCTGAAAGGGTCATTGTCTTTATGTAGGTTCAACTGTTGTGTTTTCAGGCCAAACAATAGGGCTCCAAGTGCTTCCCTCTTCTCAAGTTTACAGTTTCAATGAGTACATGCAAGTAGTAGCATGTATACTGCAGAAATATCTTGTGAAAGATTTCATTCATACCCAGTGAATTTATAGCAGTGCTTAAATGATAGGCTTTATGACTAGTTGCGAGAACAAGTTTGCAAGGTAGGGAGTCATTGAGAAGCCATGAATGTAAGGTTTTCTTTATGTGCTTCCGCCCAAGGCTTTGCTTGCTCTTGCTTTGTTACTTGCGCATGTTTTGGCAAACATGAGCGTGCTTCATCGATCCTTTTTCGCGCCATTGGACGCATAAGGCCTCAAGGCAGCATGCTTGCAGCCTATTATTTTGATGACTGACCCAATTAAAATTTGACGTTTTTTTCACAGCTGACCGAACTATATGTAGTAAATAAAATATGAGCGGGAGATCTGTATGGGCGTTTACAATGGCGAGCCGATAGGCAAGCCATTGTTAACGCCCATACAGATCGGACCCGAATATTTTATTTTACTTGTGAAATGAAAACCGTGAATAAATTGAATACAAAGTATTGTTATGCGAATCAGTACAGATCTGTATCAAAAGTTAATGAATACTTATTAGCTGAGCAGGAGTTTGTATCAAAAGTTAATTCTATTGTTTGATTTGTATTGGGGTTTACAGTTGTGTACATGTGATCTGAATATGGTACTGGGATTGGTTTGCACCCTCATGAATAACTAATGAATTTTACAATTTATAATACACAACATCTAATAACCAAAAAAGTGCTTTCTTTAAGTGCCAAATCCAGACTGATACATACCTGAGAACCAGAATATCTTAGCGCCAGTTTACCACTTATTATTGACTGAACATCATCTGGGCTGAGAAAGTAATAAAAAAATAAACCACTGACATTTTAGCACTTGCTGTAAAATTGCATTATTTTGTAGTACACACTAATAACTACCGTAATCTGGTTTGAATGTTTTTTACCCAGTTTGAATTTTTTTTCTCAAAGGAAAATAAAAGTCAATCCAGCGATAAACTTAAACATCAACAAAGCCAAAGCCAGAGCAATGTGCAGTGATCTTTTTAATGTTATATAGTACATACATGTACAAATTGATACATGTATTACCGGTAAGTTGTTACCCACTGTGCTACATAAATCATACATGTACTTTTGATACTGACCTGTTTAGCATGATCTTGCACAGAAGCATGTATTTCAATGCTGACACTGCCTTTGGGTTATCAATAGAATCAAATCCCTAAGAAACAATTTAAAAAGCTTGTGAGTACATAAGATGTAAATCTGATAAAAGGCTAACACCAAAATTGTCTGCTTTTTTTCAATATGAATCAGCTGTTAATTAGACATGATCCCTGATCCATACCTTTTTGTTTTATCATGTATGGGTGATTTATAATTTTGGGAAAATGAAATGAAATGGTTGTTAATATTGTTGTTCTGTTGTTTTGCTTTTTCAGCTTATCTGCCAGTGTTCAGGGTTGGAATGGAAAAAATGTTTTTTTTCGTTTACTCCTAGGCAATTATACGGTTACTCTTGGCGGATTATTCTCAATGTGCTATTCAGAAATTGGTGATTGTGTAAAATTATATTAATGGCTCTTATAAACGACACTGAAAAAAGATTTGACCACTTTAATATATATATATATATTTAATTTTATTAAATTTTATTTAATTTTTGGCTGGTAAATTTGATTTGTAATTACCAATCACCAGCCGTTATTTCCAACCCTGAGTGTTAAGAGTAATTTTCTTACATATCCCCTCATTTTGCCTGCCCACCAAGCTTACTTACATAATCTAACATGTCATACCTCAAATGCTTCATAGAAATATGAATATGCAGTCTTGAAGTCTTTCTCCTCAGCATGCAAAATACCTGGTTTGAAATAAGATGATGATGAAACGTTTATTACAGTGCGAATACTCGAACCGGGACAGTTGGAACAAAGTTAACCAATGACAACGTTAATTGAGAACAAAGGATGTCGACCTTTTTCGTTAACAGACCAATGACGTTCAAGAACGCAAACAATAGATTTACAGAAAAATTTGAAAACTCAACAACGTTGCAAATAGTTGCGGACCTCTCAGGAAACTCGCCTTGTTTTTGATTGGTTAGTTTCGATCCTTAATTTTCAAGAGGTCGTAGATAGAGATCGTAGATAGATAAAGTTAGACAAGTTTATATACAAGATGTATGTTACAATATCATCTTCGCGAAAAGTTTACAAATACGAACCGTGAATGAACTCTTCACGGCCAGGAGTTGTGAATTGAATATTCCACACTGTGTTCGCTCTTGTTTGAAAACTTTCACGAGTTCCGGAAATAAAATGAAGACGGTGAAATCAAATTCATGCCGTAATTATTTTCATTTCGCTCTAGCTTTTCAGTAGCTTTGCTCTGTCTTTTGCCTTGAAATCGATGCGAGTCACTTCCTCGCCAATGTTAACAAAATGCTTTTACACCTTCGTATGACTTTGAAATTCATGAAAACAGAATACTTATATCGTCGGTCAATGCCGTATAACTGTCCACAAGTTACCACTTTACATTTTTTGACACGATTTGAGGCCACGTGAAATGTAAACATCAGGTCGAATGTTGTTTTCGCTTGTTTGCTCACGGACTCATTTTCTGTCGGTTATCTACTGTTACAAAAGTTGTAAACTCACGGTTTTCGTGAAAGAGGAGTTTGTTCCGTTTCGTCATTGAGTCTTCAATCTTTCTGTGGTTTTATAAAATTACCTCAGGCTAAAGTCACTGAAACTTTTATGGAAGAAAGTTCATTTCATGCGGCGAAAGCAAAATTGCCATTAATAAAATATGCAAGGTAAGTTGTCGCTGTGGCGGCATTCCAAATCTTTCTTGCCTTGTCTTTCGTCAGAAACAAAAAATAATCACAACAAACACGAGTATGTAACTTAGAAGAGTGAAAACAACTGACTTTTCAAACATGAAATCTAGAACGTTTCTATTCACTTTCTGCTCACATGCGACATAAGACACTGCATACGACGGAATAGGCACTTGAGACGTCCTTTGAAGCAATTCCATTCCGTTTCGCGTCTTCGCGCTTGTCGTGAATAAAAGCGTCCTTCGTTATTCTTTACTGTGCTATCACCAACGAAGAGCAATACAATTTTATCAGAAAATTTCTTTTGAAGAATTTTTCAGCCTGTGAAAGCCAACTTTTGATTACGGTTTTACGAGCGCTACTGAAAATTTGGTGCAGTCATGTGAAAATTTAGGATCGAAACTATCCAATCAAATACAAGGCAAGTTTCCTGAGAGGTCCGCAACTGTTTCAAACGTTGTTGACTGTTTAAATTTTGTTGCAAATCTATTGTTTGCGGACTTGGACGTTATTGGTCCATTTCTAAAAAAGGTCGCCATTCTTTGTTCTCAATTAGCGTTGTGATTGGTTAACTTTGTTCCAACTGTCCCGGTTCGAGTATTCGCACTGTAATTGTCTACTGAAATAGTGTCACAACAGTTTTCAGCAATGTCTAAGTCAAGCTTGCAAATGTCTTCTTACAAGATGATACTGTGGACAGGTTTCTAATGATAACCAAGCAATTTAGTATTGGCACTGAATTATATTTTACTTCAGCACAAAATACTGCTGTAAGTGGAACGTAAAAACTCTTCTCACCTGACTGTTGATCTAATGATGCTTGTAGTTTTGGAGGGCAATAAATACCATTCCCTGTTGTTCTTGCTGAAGTTAGTGCAGCCCTTATGGAAGAAAATGATCAAAGGATTCAGTAAGTCTTTAAATTTAACCTTTGACCCCTGAAGACGCATATGCGCGCGCTTCCAAATACGGTGCACATTTTGACCCAAAAATAGGGGCAAAAGGCACCTCTCTGCCCCAGTCCTCCTCGTTTATACGTATAAACAACGTGTTTCAAAATGGCGGTGTTTCGGGCTCGTTTGCCATAGTTTTTTCCCCAATTTGTCAAGTTTTTTTCGAAACTCTGTTTACAGCTGTTGTCTGGTAATTTAAAAATGGCGGCCTTCTATACAGATATGGCAGAAATTCATCGAATAATCCTCGATACACCGTATGAAAGCGACGATGCGTGTGAGAGTAGTTCTGAGAGCGAAACATCAGACGATTCTGCCTCAGAAGATGCCGAAACTGAAGAAAATGACGAACCAGTGCCATCAACATCTGCAGCACGTGGAAATCGTGGAAGAGGTGTTCGTGGACGGCGAGCAACACAAAACAACCGTGAAAAAAATCATTCGAATGGTCAGCTATTTTTCAGTTCAGAAATGTATAGTTAATTATGGTTTGGGTGAAAGCCTAAGCTGTTATAAGGCATTTACTTCACCAATGTTTCAGAGAAAATGTTTTGAATTGTAGCAGAAAATTGTATCCATTATACTTCTTGTTTTCCTTTCTTCGCTGCAAGGAAGTGACCTGACATCTTAACCAAAGTACGGCCCCTTCTTCGTGTAGAAGCACAGAACACGTCACAATAGAATACTGCCTCGCAAACCTATTGTTTTTATTATATTCCTCGTTCTTTTGTCCTTTTGTTCTCTATTGTTATAGGTGAACTGTGTCTTCTACACGAAGTAAGAGCCTACAGTACACATTGTTATAGGCAATGAGTTATTCTAATGATTTTAAGACCATAAAATATCAAAACCTTGTAAAGTGGCCAATGAAGGTCGACTCAGTATGGTCTTTGTCAATTTTTTTTTTGTCTTTTGGCAGCCATTTTTAATAAAAAATCCAACTAGTTAATAATTAACTATTATTATAATTGTTTACATATTTAGTTTTCTCAGCTATTCTACTTTTCAGAAATGTATGGTTATGTATGTCTTGGGAGAAAACCAAGGCTGTTATGAGCCAATTTCTTTGCCTTGGTCAATTTCCCTTTAAAATTGGGCGAAAATTCAGGGGTCAAAGGGTTAAGGTACAGTACAAGGTTTGGAAGAAGACTAGAAGACTATCTACTATTGTGGCGACGATAAAATTGACACCTCACAAGATGTACTTGCCAATACAGTACAATCCTGGGCCGGGTTGTTCGAAAGACAATTAACGCTAACCCAGGATTAAAGGATGATCAAGATTTTAATTTCTCTTGTTTTAAAGGGTTTTCCATAGCTAGTGTTTTGTTAAGTTTGAGATTGGTCAATGTCAAAACTGGGGACAGAAAATACAGTGGAACCCCGATATAACGATCTTCGATATAACGATATTCCCGATATAACGATGAATATGTTATGTCCCGGCAATAGTAAAATGTATGGGACGGAACCCTGATATAACGATTCCTCGATATAACGATATAATTTTACTGCCCCCTTGGCATATCGTGATATATAAAATTGAAATCAAATTTTACGCTAATCCTGGATTAGCTTAATCGTGCTTTAAACAACTGGGCCCTGATTGCTGGAACCTCCAAGGGGAGTGAAAATTGGTTAGAGAAATTGGGATTTTAAATTGTAGTGTTTGCCTGACGGATGGGTAATGGTTCTTGCTCTGAGTTGGGGGGGGGGGGGGGGGTTGACAAATTGCAATTCCAAGTTGTAATTGATTCACCGTGGTGTTGAAAAAGTTATTTTAGGTTTTTGTCTTGTAATTGAAGCATTTTTTCAACTTGAGAAATGAATGATTTAAATCTTGCAAGAGGGTATCAAGCACTGTAAGTTTGAATGTCAGACACTATATGCCACACAAAATGGATCTTGTATCTGGTCTCAAATGGGCAAGTTTGTAGAATTAAAAAAACAACAATGTCAACAAACCTGTGATCCTCAAAACCTAATATAATTATACACAGTAAAATTAATTCCTCGTCATTCTAACCTGGACTTAGGAACATTGCTAAGATTGTGGTAAACCTTGCTCTCCAATAACTGTACTTCAACAAGTAAAGCCTTGTCATCCAGCTTCTTAAGTTCTTTTAGTAGTTTTGAACCTGCAAAAAGACGATAGTAAATTATTCATTTAAGATGATTTCAATCACTATTTGAAGTTTTAAATCATCTTTAGTTATATAAAATGAAAAAAACATGATACTGTTAAGTGTGTTTCTGCTGAACATGGATTCCCCGGCCTGTACTCACCTATTTGTAAAGCTCTTGTGTAGTCCTTGGTGTCAAGATACAAACCCACTAGTCTTGCCTAAGACAAAAATAATTTTATTATGTTTATGAAGAAAAAAATCATGACCACACCAAAGCAGAATTGTTATATTTTAAAGGCCTTCCAAGGGGGGTAGCCGTGTTGAAATGTCGCATGTTTCTGAGAAGCCATGTCGCCTACAGTGTAGCTAACAGCTGTAAGCGTCGCTTTCATTTTACCCTTTTGTGTTGCTGTCGCATTTCAGTGCTGAAATGAGGTCGCTTGTCACTGTTAAAATGTTCCTGTGTCGCCAGTATTCAGGGTCATGTCGCTTGTCGCTTTCACCACTTGAAGGCCTCATTAAAAATATTCAAAACTTACTGCTGCTAAAAAATGTCATTACTGGCAATATTGTGTCAGTACCAACCCCCTCTGTCAGGAGATTAAATAGAGACTTACAGGGTTAATAAATAAAATCCATCTAGTTAATTAGACTTGCCACAAGTTGATTCTTTGAGCAACAAAGTGGTGATAATTAATGACAAACACATATAAAACAGTTTTTGAAAAGTCTACTAGACAATAGTATATTTAATTTCAAGTCACGAACCTCAAGAGCTTGTCTCAAAAATGTTCTTTTTTCTTCTTTGGCCCACTCAATACACTCATTGCAGAGTTCAACCTGGATAAAAAATACAATGTAATAATAATAAAATTATTTTTTTTTATATTATTGAAGTGATAATCTTTCCTAAGCAACCTTATCTTCCTTAGCAAGAAGCAACCAGGATTATTTCTACTCCCCCATCCTCCCTGGATGTGATGGTAGTCCATTGCAGGGTTACGCCCCAGCATTGAATTTGCAGATACCCATTTATACACCTGGGTGGAGAGAGGCACTGCCAGAGTAAAGAGTCTTGCCCAAGAACACAACGCAGTGTCCAAGCCTGGGCTTGAACCCAGACTGCTCAATCTAGAGTCCGGTGCGATAGCTATTAGGCCATTGCGCCTCCCATGCTGATAAAGAAAGATCCTGGTTTAATAGGCAGGGTTTCAGATACATGTACAATGTAAGCTTTAAATGCTAGTTGCCAATAAGGAATTCCATCAGGTGGGCCATGTAGGGTCATGTACAAGAAGTTGACCATGTTGAACCCCCCCCCCCCCCACCAAACCTTTAAAATCACTTCTTAATATTTAAATTATATTAATTATCTTGTCAATCATATAAGCAATCAGTTTCAATCAATGAAAATAATACTGAATTTATATAGTGCATTTTTCATATGTATATGTTCAAATGTGCTGTACATACTGTAATTTACTACACAAAGACCAGACCACAACAGGGAGCTTCGTGCCCTACTCTTTGCGAATAGTGTGTGGGTTCCTTAACGTTTCCTGTTATAAGACTGAAGATACAGGAGACGGGACCTACGGTTTATCGTCCTTTTCCGAGAAGACAAGAATGTCTAACCATTTGCATAATATGTAATTACAAAGGTAGCACATTCTCCTCTGTTATTTTAAGACCCTGAGTGTTGGTTTGGTCTGGGGTTGGAACCCACGATCTCCCGCACAGCAGTTCAGCGCTCTACCAACTGAGCTAATCAATCCATAATTTATAAAATAACTAGATATCTACCTCCATCCCTGTTGATGCTTCCATGTCAAGAAATACATCCACCAAGTTTCGAACAAGCTTGGCTGCTTTTGCTTTTGATACCATTTTAAGGAATGGTCTTATAAACTTAATAAGTCCTCCAAGCTCTAATAATGAAAAACAGATAACAGTTGGTGAATGTAAAGTCTGTGTAAGAGTCTAGTGGCCCAATTGGCTGGTTTCCATAGCATGAATCAACTACAGTCGAAGCTCTCTTAGCGGACACTCTCGTAAGCGAACAGCTCTATGTATGACCCTCTTGTTTGAAACCCCGTTTTAACTCCCATACAAACTCTGTATTTTTACATTCTCGTAAGCGGACATTTCCGTTAGCGGCCGCGGACACTTTCAGAGATTACGATTATTTTTCTTTGTTTTTGAGCTCCCGTAAGCGGACACCCTAAAGAAAATCCTTTTAACAACCTCTGTATCTTGTTTTTATTAATCAACTTCACATCGCCGTTCATCACAATGATTTTACAGTACCATATTTCAGTGTTTGTTTTGTCGTTATCCATGTCCGGTTACATTTCGAAACACTACTTACATGCATATTAGCATTATGTTAGCTGGGCAAGCTCCCGTAAGCGGCCATCTATCCCCTACACCTCTAGTGGCCGCTTACGAGAACCATTCTCGTAAGCGGCTAGCTCCAGTTGCGGACACTTTTTTTGCGTCCTGAGGATGTCCGCTTAGGAGAGCTTCGACTGTATGTTTAGGAGTATTTCTTTTCCCCCTGGATAAGATGCCAGTCCATCACAGGGCTACCTCTCAGCCTTTAATTTCCCAATACCTAATCATGCACCTAAGTGGAGCTGGAGAGAGGCACTGTGAAAGCAAAGTGACCTGCCAATCCATTTTAAAAGCTATTAAAGTGCCTGTGAAATGAAAATCAAGTTGAACTCATATGAAAGGCCTTTCAAAATGAAGAAAGATGGTGTTTTCCTTTTTCTGATATATTTTCTCGTTCCAGAGATATTAACGATTTTGTATTATGCAAATTAGATAACTGATGACGTCATAAGTTTGACTGAAATTGGTGTAAAAACACAAAATCAGTAATATCTCTGTAAATACTTAAGCAAAATAATTGAAACTTGGCACCAGTATTGTACCCCAAGAAATACACCACATGTTGCATATTTTGATGTTGCTATGGCAACAATCTCGGTTCCAGATCTCTTTCATGTGGATATAGCAATCCCGGGTTTTGATCCATTCCAAACCTTATCCCCCATCTTTAGGGTCATTTGGGTGCCTAGCGCAATGAGCACATTACGTATGTTTGGAATGACACCATTTACTTCTCACTGTAAAGCCATAAATCGTGATATTTGATTCAAAGAAGAAAAAGACTGGGACCAAAAGTGTTGCCATAGCAACATAATTATATGTACCATGTGGTGTATTTCTTAGGGTGCAATACTGGTGCCAAGTTTCAATAACTTTGCTTTAGTATTTACAGAGATACTACTGATTTTGTGTTTTTACACCAATTTCTGTCAAACTTGTGACGTCATCAGTTATCTAATTTGCATAATACAAAATCGTTAATATCTCTGGAACAAGAAAAGATATCAGAAAAATGAAAAAAACATCTTTCTTCATTTTGAAAGGCCTTTCATATGAGTTCAACTTGATTTTCATTTCATAGGCACTTTAAACAAGAGGCTTTTAAGCATAAGTCTTTTCAAGTACGTTGTAAGCTTACATGTACTTATTATATGACTAGCTCCGTGAGCGGTCAAGATGAAACGAATCGCGTGCTCTGATTGGCTACCCGTGCGGTCAAGATGGAACCATCTTGACCGCTCCGGATCGCCCGCTGTGTTCCTGCAATCAAAAAAAAACTTTTCTGCTCCGTCGACGCTACTACAAAAAGCTTTTCCGTCGTAAACTTGAGCTATGAAACCATTTACCGAAACAACACATATATTTTCTGCCTGTTTCTAGCGAAAGAGAGTCCTATTACAAAGAAATAGGTCTTGAAGCGAACGAGAACAAACTAATTTTAAAAACAACAAATGTTAACGAATTTCGTGAATTCTATTTGCCACAACAACCAGCTATAAATACAAAAATTAAAACGCAAAGCGACTTGAAGACATGATATCGGTTTTGTTCAGCGGAAAAGGGAGAGAAGTCTGACAGTGACATACCTGAAGAATAAAGAATTCGGCAAACTTGTCGTTTGTGTAAATCTTGATGGAGAAAGCGGTCGGCATGGCGAACCAGGCAATGTAAGCTTTTAAAACATCTTTTCACCAAAGCCTCTAACGCTCACGTCGAATAAGGTTGGGTCGAACATTTAAATCAATGATGTAGGAAAGTTCAAGCTCTTCCCGTGAATTTATAAGTCCCAAACGCTTTCAACAATCGCAATTGCAATATTCAGCTCGTGTCACTGTGATGGCAGGCTTGCACCACTAAAGCGCCTGAAGCGAGCAAATACTCTGCAAAACGTGCAATAATGAAAAGCTGGCGGCCAGATGGAATGGACATTCCTGTTTTAAGGCTTCAAACTCAACGTTGATTTGCAATTTTAGCCATTTCAATATCCTTTTGAGGGTTAAAAAGAGGTAAATTTCGCTGTTGTAGCATCGTTTTATTTCGTCTCGATTCATTCTTTGACAGTCACTCGTTAAACTTTAAAAACCAATGAAATGATTTTAGCGTGCGCCATTGAACGTGCATGCAACTGGCTTCCTTTTCAGTACTCAAAAAAAAGTCATATAATAAATCCTTTATTGACCAAGCTTGTTCGGTCAAGAAGGCAGGATATTGGCCTCGTTCTTTTTTTGCGTGTTTATGGACCTCGACTTCGTCTCGGTCCATAAACACGCAAAAAAAGAACTTGGCCAATATCCTGCCATCTTGACCTCACTCTTGGTCAATAACCCATATATATTGTGATTTAAATTCATCTTTTGAGGTTAAAACTTTTTCTAACCAGTTTGATTTTTATTTTTCATTATTAAAAACTAGCAATGGTATATTGCAATTCCTGAGTTTTGATTGGTTAACAGGCAATGATATATGAGCTCATATACCATTGACCACAAATATGGTAGCCGATATGCGTCAACGAAAACAGCTGGGGAACTCAAATATTGCAATTCTTTGGGCGTTTTTAATAAAACAATTATTCCACTCACACTTGTTGGATATGGAATCGTTATAGCCAACTGGGTAGTACGCGCCTCGTTGGCTATCTACCATCTCATATCCAACGTGCGCTCGTGGAATAATTGTTAATTATATCACATTTACAAACGTTATCTGAAACAAAGGGAAATGAAAATCAAACTGGTTTGAAAATTTTTAAACCACCACATTATACCTGCCAACTCTCACGCCTTGGGCGTGAGTCTCACGCCTGCGAGTTGAAAACTTCGATCTCACGCCAACTCACGCTTACGAACCAATTTCTCACGCCTAGATGAAAAATGTGAGTTTTATTACAACCACAAACGACACATTTTCCAAAAAATGTAATCTTAAACCAGTGCGAGAAAAGAAAACTCCATGTAAAATGAGTAACAATGTGAAACCGTTAAAAAGCCGTTTTTTATGCCATGATAACAACCGAAGAAGACCGAAGATTCTCGGTCGAAACGTCTTGAGTACATTATGAGCGTTGTTTACGCTCAAGTAAGTCAGCGTCAGAATTTATAAAGAGTATTAAAACGAGTATATCGCGATACTTTCCCCGAAATGACAGAGTTTTGACAAAAAAAAAGAGTTGGGAACGAGGTCGTCTTTAGCAAAACACGTCCATGTACTGGGATCGGGATATGTTCAGAACTACTTCGGACATCTTTTAAAAACTTCGGACATTGTCGTATCGTCTTCGGAAATCCTGGCACTCTCAGGATAAAAATCTCACGCCTTTGACCCAGAAAAAGTTGGCAGGTATACCACATGCACATGGGCCATTCCATTTAATATCCGCACCCCCCCCCCCTATTGAGGGTTTTTGGTCTCAACCCCCTTCGGAAATAACATTTGAAGACCCCTTCAGATTTTTTTATCAAAGTGCCGACACATACCCCCCTTCAGAAAAATAAAAAGATCAAAGGTTCCGACATGGCTACCCCCTCAGAAATAACTGCTGAAGACCCCCTCCCTCCCCCTAGGATTTCCTAAGCCCTCAATAGGGGGGGTGCGGATATTAAATGGAATGGCCCCATGTAAATGTATAAAACTCTGACATTTAGTATACTTCATCTTATAATTATTTGATCAGTACAGAAAGCTACAGATACCTTCTGCTTTTCCGTGTTTGGAAAGCATTTTCCCAAGATTTAAAATGGCTTGCTCTTTCATTTTAATTCCTTCTTCGTCACCGGCTTGAATGTCACGTTTTACTATAAAGAAGACATGAAAATTTTCACGAGAAGTTTATTTTACACTCAGAACAAGACCACTTGGAAACATAGAATTGAACGATTAACGCGAAAATTATATTAAGTATACTAAAATTTGGCTCACCTATTGAAGAAAGCAACTCCATCGCCCGTTCTGGCTCGGAATTTGACAGTTCTTCAGCTAACTCGATTTCGTTCGCCATCTTGGATTTTTCTTTCTTTGCAGTCTGCCCACACTGCAATGCGGTCATATTTGCATTGTCATACTGGAGCCCAGATCTTTTTCATCCAAAGTTTCGTGACATTTCGTTTCTCATCGAAATTAACCGACAGCTATCGGAAGTCACGTGATCAAAATTACGAGGGGACGACAACAAAGCTGAAAATGGCGGTTGTGGTAGTAAGCGCGGATCAGAACGTGCGTAAATGATATCTCCATAAAAACTCCAGGTGAACGAGGCAGGAAAAGTCGACTGCTTCACCATGGAAAGCGACGACTCAGAAAGGCAGAAAAAGCTGGAGGCTGGCAAGGAAAAGGTGGGAATTGAACCGTGTGACGTGGCTAAGCGCGCGAAGTTCATAAACTTCTTTGACTGGTTTGCATTTCAGCTGCTTCTTCAGTACGCTGATCGGTCGCTTTTCTTTTTCGCTTGCAGCTTAAGATGTTTCAGAAGAAGAAATCAGGCACAGGGACGAAGAAAAAGAAGAAGAAAGACGGCAGGTCTTCAACAAGCGGCTCTGCGCAAAGTCCTTCACCCAGAGGAGAGAGAAGACGCCGAAGCACTTCTCAAGATCGCGGTGCAAAGGTAAATCCGGAGGCTGCAGCGGCCGTTGAGGAAAAACTTCCGAAAAAAGATGGCGAAGATGTGGAAGTAGAAGAAATAAGCCAAGCAGACACGGACAGAGATGCGCCGTCAATTGCTTCAGAAGTGGGCTCTCCGATCCCTTTTGATGTGAGTTTATAACAGATTTATTTTAGAGATCACAAGGTAAAAAGGAAGAGAAAATCAATCAAGAAACTAACAAATTACGTGATGATATTGACGCGCAATAGACATCGAAAAGTTGGGAAATTAAAGCTTTATTTTTGTCAAAGAAAAACGCTTTTTTTTCTTACAAACAGAAACCTTTTCAATTCATGTTTGAGGTTAATTTTTGAGGTCTTGAATAAATTCTTAGACTCGAAACTATATTGGAAATTCGATATAGATCGCATCTTCACGTATAAACATATTATGATACCCTTGTTATATATCTTCCAGAATTATGCAGACAAATACGCTATGAATCCCTACTTTTCTGGGGAATCGTGTTTTATTTTTCTTTGAAACAGACGTCTCGGTTTCCCTTGGAAAGATTACCTCGAGGAAGTTAAACTTTGTTTAGAAAAGTATGTATGATCCCTGCGTGGGCAAACGCATAACAACAGGGGACGCCAATGCGGTCGTCAATGACCCAGTCGCTTTCTGCTGATAAAATATTAAAATCTGAAAACTGTTATATTTCTTAATTTCCAGGCTGAACAAGAGCAAAACTCTCAATCGGGAAGTTATGTCAGCGGGAGCGAATACACAAGCGGCGAGGAATATTCTGAGGTACGAAAACAACTCACTGCATTCTTGTGTTCAGCTGAATCTCATAAAGGTTGTTTCTGTATTGTTTTTAATGGCTTTGTTTAAGGAAAAACATACTGGATTTCCGCAGCCCGCCGTTTAATAAGTTTGTTAGTCAAATGTTTATATAAAAACCAGGATATGTAGAGACGCCATTTCGAATGTTGATTTCCATGTTGATTTCGTGTTTGTGAAATTGACAACCTTAGTGCAATCGAAGATTTGATCGTGATCTTGAAAGAAAAAGTTAATTAGCCGATCATGAAAGTGGTCATTAGCACCTTTTCATTTGCATTCTTTCTTCTGAGTGCTTTCATGATGTCAATATTGCATACAATATTTACTCTCAGTATTAACTTCTTGTGCAATTATATTCAGTAAAGATATCATTTATCCAGCTTTGGGTCAAAGATGGAAATATGTTGATTTTGGATAAAACTAGCTGATGAATTGACGGCAAACATTTTTCATTTAGTCCCACCTGCCAATGTTTTTTGCCCTGACTTTCATAATATTTGCATTTTCATCTTTGTCCTTTATGAATATCATTAAATATTTTTGTTGCTACAACAATATGAGCCTATGTGGCATAAAATCCCCTCAAGCATTTTGATTTGTTGTCTTTACGCATGAATGTCTTCAGCTGTTTGAATTTTCAATAGATAAAAGACGATTTTGCCGTTGTCCAAGTTGTTTTAGTTTTGCACCCTTAACCTGGAAATTGAATTTAGAATGTTGTTAATGAAAACACTAGTCAAGATGGAATCATGAAAATTAAGAATAACCTTTATAAAGTATGCTGAGTATCTACACGTTCTGGGCAAATTCCTGTAGTTTGTTATTACATAAATTTAAGTTAAAATATCAAAAATGATATGTTATCAAATGAATGTGCTTCTTGGCATTGCAAAATTAGTAATTCTTTAAGATACTTGTACATGCATGTAAAAAGTGATGATACTACAAAATCCTCAGATGTGTACATAAAAATGTCAAAATATAAAATGATATACCAAAGGTGGTAACCACTTAATTATTATTTTTTTCGTTGTTTTACGTTCAACAAAGTCAGCGTCAAAATTTTTAAAGAACTTTAATGTCAACTCCTGACTGCAGTTTTAGTATTTTTTGTATAATTTTTTTGTCTTTTGTACCAATAGGAGGGTGGACTAGACAGCTATGATATTGCCAATATTGAACGGAATGAGCTGAAGAACAGGACACAAGAACTTGAAGAGGAGTTAGCTGCCAAGAAGGCAGCACTGAAACAGATCAGCCGTGAGAATGCCGACTTGAAAGGAAGACTTGAGCTGATGCTGCAGGATCAGTCTGGAGGCTCAGTTATCAAGGATCTGAGCAGACAAGTGGAGGAAATGAGAGAAAGTTTACAGATGAAGCAGTCAATCCTTCAAGACATCAACAAAGAAAATCAAGATCTCCGTGCTAAGCTGGAGCAAGGTGGACAGAACAAAGGGACGACTGATGGTGGGCAGGTCGAGGAGTTGATAGTTAAATTAAAAGCCAACCAACAGACTTTAGATGATTTAAACAAAAGAAATGACCAGCTAGAGGCCGAAACTGTAAACTTGAAGAAACAGCTGGCAGGATCACAAGGTGGTGTTTCGCAACCTGATTTTTCTGAGTTAGAGCACTTGAAAGAGGCTTTGGAAGAAAAAGAGAATGCGTTAGCAAAGCTTCAGAGAGAAAACAGTGAGTTGGCTCAGAGATTGAAATCATCAGGCGCAGATGAAAGTGCTAGTGTGAAGGTTCAGGAAAGCTCTCATAAAGTGGATGAGCTTTCAAAAATGTTGTGGGAGAAAGAGAGCGAGATTGGAAACTTGCAGCATTTGAAAGCACAACTCGAGGAGCGACTCGGCAGTTTACAAAACGTTCAAAATGAGCTCGAAGAAAGTAGAAGGCAGGTCTCCATGCTTGAAGCTCAGCTGGCAAATCTGAGTGTGGAAGATCGTTCCATGGAGGAGAAATCTGAAGTGGAAAACCTCAGGGAGAATCTGAGACTTAAGCAAGAAACAATGGAGCAGCTTAACAAAGAAAATGAGGATCTTAAAGAGAGGTTAAGCACTGTTGAGTCCACTGACCTCAAGGAGCTTCTTGAAGAAAGTTACAAAAAACTACAACAGCTTACGGAGGAGTCGGCTGCAAAGGATGAACAACTTGCAAAGCTGTTGCCTGTTCAGTTAGAAATCGAGCAAAGTCAGGAGAAAACCAAAGAACTTGAACAGCAAGTTTCATTCCTGAAGCATCAACTCGCCACTGCTGAAGACAACTCACTTTCAGAATCATCTCAAATGGAAAACTTGAAAGAAAATCTCAAAATTAAACAAGAGACTGTTCAACAACTCAGCAAAGAGAATGAAGAACTGCGAGGCAGGCTGGAGAACACAGATGATGCAAATGAGCTTCTTGAAGACATGAAAGCAAAAGTTGAAAATCTTACGAGTGAGTTGGAGTCTAAAAAGGAAGAGCTTAGTCATTTCGAAGAGTTACAAAGTGAATTTGAAAAAAGCAAAGCAAGGTCTGCTGAGCTTGAACAAGAAGTCTCAAGACTTCAGCGTGAGGTAGATACATTAGAGGACAACTCTCAGTCTGAGTCTTCCCTGATGGAAAACCTGAAAGAAAATCTCAAAATCAAGCAACAAACTGTGGAACAACTTGGCAAAGATTACGAAGCAGTACAGGAGCATCTAACAGAGAGCCAGGCAAGCTTGGCACAGATGTCAGAGCAGCTCATGAACAAGCAGAACGAGTTGGACACTGTGATGAGAGAGAGGGACGAAAAGCTGATGCAAGTGATGGATCAGTTTGCCGAGAAGGAAGAACAACTTGAGGATTTAAGGAAGAACAATGAACAGATGACATCTCAGATTAAACAGCTGGAAAATGATGTAAGTTTTCTTGCATGTTTCCTAGACAGTTTTGTGCAGTCTCATAATATTGGCTAAGGTTTGTTTGATAGCTTGCAAGACCTGCTACTTTTTACATGTAGGGGTGACCACCTTTTGAGGTGCTGTCCTATGGGGTACATGTTGCAGGGACATGTTGAGCAACATGCAACACAGAAAAATCACAGCTTTTACAAACACAAAAATATGCGGCAACGACATCTTGCTGCAACACAAGTGGCAACATGTTGCTGTAACACGCCCCTGTCAGAGCTGTGCTCTAGCAGTGACGACCTACTTTTGTCTGGGCGACTTTTATAAATTTGCTATCATAAAAGCTTTTTAGAGCTGGGCACCCAAGATTTCTTAGCTATTTAGAGCCTTCAGACCCCCTGAAATTTTTTCTTAGAGTTTGCGTGTTCGCTGTACATTTTTGGTTATGTACACACTGTGATTTTATCCTTGCTGCATATTGTTGCAACATGCCCCTTCAAGTATGTAAATGAATTTTCATAATCAAGTCCTGATGGCGGAGATACAAGCAGATACATTTACAGGAGCACCATTGCACTGTACAAAAATGTATGTTCATGGTCTGAAGACAGTTGCAGCTGTAGCTTATGTAAAGTACATGCTGTAGGAGGTACACATATTCTGTGTCACCTTTTACATTGCATTGTCTGTTACATTTATTTTTGTTCTTTATCAACATTGAGTTTCATTGTCATTTAGGTTTCAATTTACAGCACTCAGTCTGAAGAACTTGCTGAACGGCTCAGTGTGTCTCAGGACCACTTGTTAGAGCTGCAAGGGGCAGTGGAAAGCAGGGATGAGACTGTCCGAGAGTTGATGCAGAAGCTAACAGAGGGTGACAGTGACCAGAGAAGTGTCAAGGAAGAGGCTGAGCGACAAACGGAAGAGTTAACCAAAGAGATTATGATTCTTCAAGACCAGTTACTGGAGGTCAGTGAATCTTCTTAAGATGCCCAAAACAGTGACTTTTAAAGTGGCTTTTCAATGACAGACATTCAGGGCTTGAAAAAAAAACTTAAATTCCATCTTCATTCTTGCTTTTTGGACAAGCAGGTCCATCGAAATTGTTCGATCATCATTTTATGTCTTTACTGGGCCTAGTGACCCATACATTGTAGACACTGGAGCTTATCCTGGTTTATAGCATGCAGGATCTACATGTATAAGCATTCCTACCCCCCGCCCCCCCCCCCCCCACCCTTCAATCCTGGATAGGCTGCTACTCCAAAGCAGGATATCACCCCTCACAGCAAACTTGTCAGTATCTGTTACACATGCACCTTGATAAAGAGAGGCACTGTGAGAGAGAAGTACAAGAGCCAAGTTTGACCTTTAAGGAGGCTCAATAGGGTTTTTGACCATGCACGCTGATAATGCAAGCATTCAGAATCTGCGCGCGCGAGCTGACGCGAGCTCAGGCAAAAATGATCAACCACGGATTTATGTTAAACATTTCAAAGAATAACTTTATCCGTAATAGATTTCCGAGGGAGGTCAATGCTGTTAAATCTTCCAAGGATTATGAGTTTGTATATTTTCTTCATGAACTTGCATCAAACGTCCTGCAAGCACTGTAATCGAGCGGTTAGTGGTTTCAGCATTGACGCATGCTCAAATAGCGATCTTGGCGAATTTCTATTCTGCTGACGTTTTTGTTGCAAATGTCTGGGGCAAAACTGGCAACTTTTGTCTAGTTTTTCTTGAGTTTCCTTCGGTGAAATTTCGTAAAAATTGGCAGGGGGGGTTACAAAGGTAAAGGTACGAGGGACACGAAGGTGGTCATACCCCACTCCACCCATGAGTACGTGTACACATTGTAGTTTTCTCATGTCAGTTACATGTAAGATGGCGGCTTATTTCTTGCTTTTAATTTGTTTCTTTGTGTTTGGTTGTTTAGAGCGATAGTAGCTTGAAAACCCAACAGTCAGAAATGGACAAAGCTTCCAAAGAACTGCTAGACACAAAATCACTGATTCAAGATCTACAGAACGAAGTATCAGAGAAAGACAACTTAATCATTGAACTGTACGGCCTGAAAGAAAAGGCCGAGGACAACCACAAGATTGCAATAGATCAGCTAAACCAGGAGCTACAAGAGAAGAATAGAACGCTTGATCAAGCCAATCAGGAGCTGCAAGACAAGAATGGAACGCTTGATCAACTGAATAACGAACTTGTTAGTGTTAAAAGTAAAATGGATGGATACAAGAACAGCGCAATAGAATTAGAAGAAAATCTTCGTGAAGTTCAAAAGTTGAACGCCAGCGAAGTTGAAAGGCTTCAGACAGACCACGAAGAAGAGTTGCAAGCTGTGAATTCAAAACACGTCGCCGAGTTGGAGAATCTTAAACTGTTGATGAGCAAGCAGATTGAAGAGTCAGGCCAAGAGGTTGATAAAACGAGACATGAGCAACTAGAAAAGTTCAAACAGATCTACGAAAGCGAAGTGAATGTGCTGAAGGAGACGCTAGACAAGCAGATCTCGTTAAACAATGATTTAGAACAACAGATGGAAAAAACGAAAGAAGAGTTCAACAATGAGTTAGCGCAAGCCAAAGAGAACGTCACTCAAAAAGATGCAAGTTTAGAGGAGCTTAAAGGACAGTTAGAAGAGCTGAAGTCTTCAAGTGCGAGTGAAATCAGCGAGCTCAGAAACGAGTTGAAGAAAAAAGAAAAAGAAATCGCCGAGCTTGAGGACAACTTGTCAAGTTTTGAAGAAGAACACAGTAGCGATGTAGCGCAGTTTGAACACAACTTACAGAAACAACAAGAACAGACGGCCGAGCTGGAGAAGCAGTTAGTGTTGGAGCTTGGGAACGAATCGGCCAAGTACGATCAAAAACTGGCTGAGACGAAAGCGCATCTGGAATCGCAGTACAAGAAGGCGATTCAGGAACTTGTGCACAGAGTGAAAGAACTGGAGTCCGAGAATGAGAACCTACAGACGACACATGGCCAAGAAATGGAGGTGTTCAGAGATAATCTTGCTCAGTACACCAGCAGTTTAGAGGAACAGATGAAGGAGTTGCAATCAGGAGCCCAGGTAGAACACGAGAAGGAGCTAAAAGCGCTAAAGAATGAACACATCGACGCCATAAAAAAACTGGAGGAAAAGGTGAAGTCATTGTCTGAAGAGAAAGAAGCTTTGGAGGATGAAATTAGGAGTCGCGGCGAAGGAAAAGAAGAAGATTCTGACGAGCAAAGTGAAGAAGTGTCAAGGTTAAAAGAAGATTACGAAAGACAGATTCAAACTTTGAAAGAACAAGCGCAGAGTGAGAGAGAAAGGTTGGAGAAAGAAGTAGCCGAGGTCGCCAGTAGCAAAGATAAAGAATTCATGGGAGTGTTTGAAGAAGTTCTAGAGAAACATCAACATGAACTTGCAGAGTTGAAGAGCTACTACGAGCAACAGCTGACAGAAGCTGGCAGAGGACTTCCGCCGAGTGGAGAAGACGATCCGATGACCATTGCTGCTCAGATGAAGCTGGAAAAAGAAAGGGAGATCTCGCAGCTGAAGAAACAACTACTGCAGGAGAGTGAAGAGAGGATTGCATCAGCGCAAGAAGCTCTTCTTTACAAAATGGCAAAAGAAGAAGAAGAAAACATGCGTTTGAGAAACAAACTGGCAAGCTTGGACGAGGACCTTTCTGAGGTAACTGGTGAGAGAGACAGGCTCCTTAATGAGATCCAGGTGCTCACAGATACCCATAGGGTGCTGGAGCAAAGAATGGTCCCCTTGGAGCCAAGCCTTAGTCCTGTTTCAAGTCAGGTCGTGCACGAAGAACCGCTACTTATGCAAGAGTCTGCGGATGCGCTGGAGGTTTTACCGGGCGCTGGTTTTTCTGAAGGTATGCATGCATTTTGACTTTCTTACAAATAGCATACAGTAATTTAAGTCAAATAGCCGATTTACGCTAGGTGAACATTTTGCTAGCGAATAATGTTTAATCTACATTCTACTTTTGCATATCAACACATTTTCAAGCAGACAGTTGACATGAACTGGATGCTGTCTGACACAGTTGACCAAAAGTCACGTAACGTCTAGAATCATAACATGTCGACCCAAGGAACGGCTCGCAAAAGTTTTATTTTCACTTCCCTTCTCCACAGCTGTCTTGAGCTTTCTTCGCGCTTCAAGCTAACCTCGTGTTCTCAAGCTTCCGCTAAGCTTTGTTTTTTTTTTTCTCCCAAAACTTCTCTTTAGTGCGAAAAAATGCATGTCGTCTAAGTTCAGACACGAAAAATTTGACATCAGTGATCAGCTAAGCTTCAAATTCGTGATGAAACAGCATATTCTCCTCACAAAAACGACGCTAAATGTCAGGAAGCAGTTAGGAGAATTTTTTAATGACGTTGAATGATCTTGTAACAAAAAAGGTTGAACATTGGTTTGATTCTCTTCGTTTGAAGGTGCAACATCAGAGCAGTCTGATCTCACAGCTAAGCTCAACCAGATGCAAGAGTTAGTCCGTCAGAAAAACAAAGTCGAAGTCAAACTGAACCAGCAACTGCAGGAGACCAAGAAAGAACTAGAGAAGGAAAGAGAAACCTTTAGAGCTGAGTTGAATGAGCGTGAAGCTCGGGAACGCGCCTTGGAAGTCAGCAAACGGCAGCTCGAGGCGCAGCTTACTGCAGTGGATAGAGAGAACTACGAGTCTATTCAAGAGCTGGGCATGTTACAGGAGAGGCTGCAGGAGAGAGTCCGTGTGGAGAGCGAGCTGAGAGAGGAGAAGAACAAACTGTTGAACGTGATCAAGGAGAAGGAAGGTGAACTAGTCAAGGAGAGAAGCGAGCTGACGGACAGGCTGCAACAACACGAACAAGTTATAGAGGTAAATTAAAGCGTCAGAAAATTTTAATTGTTTTTTCTTTACCCAAATGGAGTTGAAAAGCTCTTAATGTGCTAGTTCAAATGCGCACCTATCAACCCATTTAAAAGCCATTCCGTGAATAGTGCAGCTTGAAAAATTTAGCCTATGTTTTTTTCCAAGTTTGTCATTTACAATCCGTCAATCATAATAATCCTTGTTACGTTTGTTTTATTATTGCCTCTAGTTAATAAAATTGTGTCGCCCGTTTGTGTTGACGCGTTTTCGCGAATCGTCCACACCGATACGATCGAAAACGCAGCGCTTTCGAAAGCCCCCGTTTACCCCGTCCACACTTATTCAGTAGGGCTTCGTTTTCAAATGAGTCGACTGGGAACAGCGAGGCATTTGTTTAGACGGGGCCTCAGAGATGTCTTTCCCTGTGGGTGGGTCGAGTTCACATCTGTTTTCTCCCTGTTTTAGTTTACCGATTTTATTTTCACGCGAGAAGTTGCTTGGAAATGCTAGAAATTGTTGTTTTAGTTTGGGTCAGTGTACATTCTCTCTGACTTATAACACTGAGTGTAGTGTAGCCGGCGATACAGTCAACTCTTAACGAACACTCTATAAGACGGACACCTGTGTCAGACGGAGACATTGGTGTCCTTGCCGTTTTTCAGTCATTTTACTGTAACTAAACTCCCTATAAGACGGACACCTCTCTAAGACGGAAAGTTGGAGCCGGTCCCGATGGTGTCCGTCTTAGAGAGAATTGACTGTAGAGTGATTTGTATCCGTTCGTTTTCATGTAGGATTTGCGTGACAGGATCTCCACCTCTGATTCAGTCTCGGATGACGTGCAGGACGCATTCGGTCGTCAGTTACTCGTGTTACAGAGTCAGCGAGATACACTTCTACAGCAGCTTGAACAGCAGAAGAAAGACCGCAGCTCATTTGTGGATGTACTTGAAGAAAAGAACGCTTTGGAGGATAGTCTAAGGTAAAGGAGTCTTGCTTATTGGAGCGACGATGAAACAAATGTCTCTCTGGCTCTTTTGCTCATTCAATTCTTTCGCCGCTCAAAGGACTCCTTTGAGCCGAAAAAATCCATACTGATGACCTACATGTAGCTCTACAGAGATACGTGACTGTCTCTGATTGGTTGTTGTTTGGTTTTGAATTTTCCCGCGTAAGTAACAGCCAATCAGAGGTCACTGCATCAATCTCAGTACAGCTGTGTTCATAGGATGAAATGTTATGGGTTTAATTTTCGAGCGGAGGAAAAACCGACTTAAAGTTACAAGTCGTAGCAAACAATAAATCGCGAGCTCATTCAGTCCTTAGGGAACGAATTTTGAACACAAAAAAAGTACTCCCCAGTTTTTTTTTTTATATCAGTTGCGGTTCCCTTAAAAGTGCGCTAAGGAGTTAATTTTTGCAAGTTTGTATTGTGTCCGTCCATTTTTAGTTTACATTATTTGTTGTTTTATCTTGTAGACTTGAGCGTGAACGCTTGTCCGAAAAGCTTCGCCAGAAGGAAGTTCTGGAAAGAGAACTGAACCGTGAGAGAGCTGCACTTCAGGAGCAACTGATTAAACAGGCTAAACTGAACGAGATTATACGACAAAAAGACATGTTTGAGAAAGAACTCAGGAAGGAAAAGAACGAACTTCAGGTAAGTTGAAGTCATGACGTAAAATTGTAAGGGTTTTTGATTGGTCAAAGAATAGGAAAACCAACAAAAATAGGTAAAATGTCATAATTTTATTGATGATTGACATCAGTTGTATGTTTATTGGTTTTCTCACTGCTTGCACTATATAAACAACAGCTTCGTTTGTCTGGCGCCTGAAAGGCAAAACAAAGTAAAGATAGCCTTTTACGGTTATCGTAACTTGCGTCGTTTTGTTTGTTGCTGTTGTTTTTCTCAACACCATAATGGTGTCGAGAGAAACTTAGTGGACGGGCTTCGTGTTTGTCTGTTTTGTTTGTTTGTTTATTTTTCCCGCTTCGGTTGAGTTCTAACAAAACGGAGCAAAGGTGTAATCTTTTCAGCCATTCAGGTGCAAGACGCAAACAAATTTTTCCCGCCCTTTACCACCTGGTGCAAGTTTTGACGTCAATTTGTTATTTATTTATTTATTTATTTATCCATTCCTCCCAGCTTGTAGTTTTGGTGGTTGGTTTTGTGTTGACTTGAGTATAGTTTTATCGACATCATTTATAGAGAATTGTTCCACTGTGATAAACACGTGATTAAAAGACGAGTTTATTCTCTTTCAGGCTGAGCTTGAGTTGATCGAGTCCAAACTGTTGGACAAAGAAGAATTACTCTTACACGAGAAAGAACGCCTCGAGGAGGAGATGAGACAAAAAGAACAACAAATTCAAGAATGGGAGCACGAGTTCCACCAGAAAGAACTGGAATTCCTAACCAAAGAGGAGTTCATCAAGGAACAATACAACAAGAATCTTCTTGAGACCCGAAGTGACTTAGAGCACCAGTACTCTGCCTCGATGCAACAGCTGCGGACGGATTTGGACGAGGATTACCAGCAGCAGCTCAGTAGACTGGAAGCGAGCTTGAACGACCATTATGGCGGCGAGATTAGTCAGCTGAATTCACGTCATCAGGATCAGGTGCTGTGGTAAAACGTGTGTTTAGTTGTAGTGTGTACACATCTGTATGGAGCTACCTTGTGTACATTTTTGTATTCTGTCTAAACGGTATTCACCATCTTTAAAGGGAACCTCAACTCTTACGAAAAGTTGATGTTGAATAGTATGAAATAATGCCTAAATTCCAAATTTTGCCAGTCAAGGGAGAAATGACATTTAATACAAACCCTTTTTAAGATTTATGTCGTGTAATGGTTGTCGCTTTGTTAGGAGACAGAGGATCTTTTGTGTGGAACAATTGGGTAATTTATTGTCACTGAAAAGCCCCATAAGGGGAGTGTCAAATTAAAGTTTTGAATTGTAAGTATTGTATTACACGTCATGAAAAAAATGGCGGCGCGCGGGAAATTTTAAAGCCATAATCTCCGTTCTTGTTCAATTTTTGTAACTGTTAAATGTTGCTTTTCCCTTGTCCTGTAAAATTTGGAATTTAGGCCTTTATTTAAACAATTCAACCTCAACTTGTCATAAGATGAAAGGTCCCCTTTAACTATCCTTGCTTTTGTTTGGAAGTATTGCTACTTCTGTAGCATTTTCCGCCTCAGTTAACCGTTATTTTTAGGCCTCCTTCACACTGAAGGTTAGTTTACCCATCGCAAAAAATGACCGAATATATCGTGAGATAGCTTTGTTGCTTTAAATGTAGGTGCAGAGTATAGATAATTTCCTGGTAGTTTCCCCTGTCACTCTAATCCTGTGATAGCCTGACTTCGAGGGGCTTTAATTTCGGGGGGGGGGGAGGAGGGGGGGGGGTCTTTTTAAGAGGTTGCGAATGAGACTTGCCGCTTTGAGCTCAAGCATCAAAATATTTTTCATATTTCTTTTTCTTCCCCCTGGAAATAATCGGTTTCGCTTAGATGACCAGCCAGGTTCGAAATTTTCATAACGTCCTACTTGAAATTGGAATTCCTCTAAAAGATTTCTTTGTATATTGAGTTTAGATTTCATATCAGTTTTTTGTTCACATTTCCCGAGTTTGTTATTAAGGATCGGATCAAAGACAGCGTGGAAGTATTCACAAATGGTTACTAAATTTTTTTATGGTGATTACTTCCCATTCCAGTTCGTTTATATGTTTCTTTCGCAGGTATACTGCACAGCGCTTTTTTTTTTGGAAACTTTTTTGTATATTTTCCAAGTGTTTTCTACTATCAATATTTGGTCGCCATAGTGGGGGTTGAGGGGAGGGGAGGGGATTTGTTTGAATAGTAGACAGTTTCCTTTGCATATGGAGTTGCTTTATTCTCAAAAAATTTGTCTGGTCATATGTTAGTTTGAAAAGAAATACTGTGTTGCTTTAATGTTATTGATAGAGTTTATGTGAGTTTATTTGTCTTGTCTGAGTGAACTAGGGCAGCCGCATTCTAATCTGTGATTGGCTTACTCGAATTTTCCCGCGCTTGGCAGCCGCCTCTAAGAAACGGCGCTTTCCCGCGCTTTCATCAGATTTTATTTTGTTTTGTAAATGGCGTCTTAATATTAAATAATTTCTTTGATAAAGAAATAAAAAAAAAAATGCTAAAAAGTCTTTTTAGTCGAGGGCATTAAGTAAAACACGTTTACCTGCCCAAAATACAGTAAGTCAACCCTGCTTTTAAACTAAAAACGCGTTTTGTTTGTTAAAAAGATTCCTTCAAAAACAACTTTTTCTTTAGTGCATGAATGCCCTCGTTGACTCAGTTAGCCATTTAAACTGTTCATTAAAATGATAGTTAACCAATTCACAAATATCAAAGATATTTCCAAGAGAAAATTAAATGAATTTCAGAGAGAAATTTCGTATACGTTATAATATAATTGAGTATTTTTTCACCAGTTTGAGAGACTCATAGGTCTATATCATAAATGCATTAAATGAACAATTTTCGTTCAGATTAGGAGTTTTGAAATGTTCAATTAGGAAATTTAAATTCAGAGAGAAATACGTTTGGTCTCGTAAAATATATTGTCACCGTGGTAAAGTTTATACTTCGAGAATAATAAACTATACGATATAGCTAACGATATAAGTATCCAGAATTTAAACAGTTTTTCTTATAAGATTAATGTTCTACGAGATCAAACAAATATATAAAGATTAACACTTTGTTATAAAAAGGTAGTAAGAAATTTTATATCATAGCGGCGAATTTTAATAAATAAAGGGCTATTTCTTTAAAAGAATTTATTGAAGTTTATTTTTGTTTCTGTTGTGTTGTTTTTAGCGCTGTCCTGGTTTCACTCAGACTTTGCAATCTTTGTTTTCTTCTTATTATAACTTTTAACTTTTACATAGACACTGTCTGTGTTGACATCTGTTCTTTGTGCTTCCTATTATACTTATGACTTTGAAACCCCCGGCAGTTTTCGTTAACTGCTCGTGTCTCTAAGAACGACTGCGTGGGAGGCTACTTTGTACTCGGATGTAACTAGCCTGCGTAGCTGGCGGGATTCGAGTGCGAGTGCTTGCTTTGAGACGGGCCGGCGAACGGCAAATAGAGGGAACCGCGGAGCCGCGAAGAATTTGCGGATCGCGGCTTCGCCCGCTCGAAGCAAGCACTCGCACTCGACTCCCGCCAGCTACGCAGGCTAGGATGTAACTCGTTACCCTTCGCTATGTAAGAGATAAATACTCGCTGTATACACTCTTTATTTTATAACAACCATTTTATAAGGACGTCGAGGCTAAGTTTTGCCCCAAAATTTAAGAAAATGTATAAGAGAACATCCTCTCGCTCAGCCAAATTTTACGCGTTCTTATAAAACAAGAGTGTACTTGTATACTCGCTGTATACTTGTTTTCTCGCTGTTTACTTGTTTTCTCGCTGTATACTGTTTGTACTCGCTGTGAATGTGTGTATTTTCTATGGTTCATGTATGTGGCAGTGCTTTAGTTTCTCTCTGACTTTGTAATAACCTTCACTGTAACTTTTCCGTTCTTGGTTTTTCTTTCCATTTTTATTCGGGCTAGCTCGGTCTTCTTCGTAAGATGTTCGTAAATTTTTGGCCGTGTTCGATGCTCAATTTAGCTGTCATTCAAAAGTAAACCTGATCTGCGTTATTCCCCAATGGGATTGCTCGTAGCCAAAATTTGACGTCAGAGCGCTTAATACCATCATCAATATTGCATGACCAATTACTAAGGCAATATATAGCGATATAAATCAAGCAGAACTTGTAACTGTTGCTCAGTTAACCAGTGCGTGTACGTCATATTTTCCTTGTTTTTCTCTTTACTTTTTTGTTCCGGCCAGTAGCATTTTAATAGACCTGAATCTTAAGCTTTTTTGTATTTTGCCTATTATTTTAACTATTTTCTGAAAATATGATTGCGTGACAGTCGTCTTTAGCCGGATATTGAGCCTGTTGTATTTTGTAAAGCGGATTTCCTTTTTTACGTGGAACAACTGTTTAAACTTTTTATGAGATAAAACAAAATAACAATAACAAATTTAAAATTCGTGTGCTTACATGTAAGTCGAAGTTTAGGTTTTATTTTCTATTGTTTCCATGTGAATTGAAATTTCGTGAATAATTTTCGACGCGGGAGAAAATATTAACTTATCTCATTTTAAACCTTATTTGCCGAAAACAGTTTTTGTTTTGCGAAAGGTAAACAATAAGTTTTTTGATCGTTTAAAACAATAAGCGTCATGTTTTAACCATAGTACACTTGTGACACCGGTTGCTTGGCGATACATTTCCTCTTTGTGCAAGTCAAAAACTATATTCACAGACAAATATTGGTGACAATATCAACCAGCAAAGCCAAACAGTAATATCCGCTGGAAACTGAAAGCCGTCACGATTCAATTCAAACTTGGGCGCAATGTCCTTGTTAAGCGAGAACGAAATTCCCGAATTGAATTTCGCGACACGAAAGCTGGGGCGGGCGAGCGGCGTTAAATACAACTTTATTAAGAACGAGTTATTTTTATTTATGATTCCGCGGCCTGAGTACGATTGTGATCTTCCTCGACGCCAAATGTTCCTCTGAATGTCGCATAAACAGGCTTATTCAAAAGCGATTTTTACTCGAATCCTGGCGATTTTGGTGAAGATAAACAGATGGAATGGAACGAACTGTCGTTGTGGATCGTCAATTCGCTCCTGGAGCGCGACTGCTTTAAGGTGGGATGTCTACCTAGACGATTGAGATTTAACGTTTTATTTTTATTGTCGTAGTTTATGTAAATTTACGATGTAATTTTTAGTTAAGTTACCGATGTTGTTGGTGATATTGCTATTGCTTGAAAATCTTACACACTTAACGGGCGAATCGTTCACACAACACATTACAGTTCGCTAAATGAACTCGCTTTTATAACGATAACTGTTAAATTTTACTAAACCTAATACCGCAGTACGCAAAATCGTCTAGTACTCATTTCTTTAAAATTCTCGACCGCACGTATTAAGATTTTCAAGATTACCTCTCAATGAATAAAACAGAAGTCATTTATACATGCTAAGGTCGCAATATATTTTAAACCTACTGTGTTTTTATCTTTTATTTTGTCCGTATAGAATGCGAATTTATTATTTCAAAGCGTTGCCTTGTCAACCAATTAGAATGCTCCACAGAACTCGAAACACCGGCTACGCACCTGTTTGAACGATATATCGCTGTCTGTGATTGGTCAGGAGCGTTTATTCCGTCAAAACTCTTATATCCGTTACGTGGCCATAAGTGTCACACAATGTCTTGACAGACGCCCTTTAGAGCGGATTTTCACTGCTTTTCGCTTCTTTTCTTTAATTTCTTTGTCAAGATAAAGATGCCTTTGTTAAAACACTTGCCCGCAAAGAAAACTGCTTTTCTTTTCTCGCTTGAGTTTTTTTATATATATTTTTAGGAAGCGAACGCTCCGTTTTTCATCTGCAAGTAAACAAACAAGTCATAAAATTAAATGTCTTAAATCTTTAATCAACATCGCCCAGTCCCATCATTGGCTCCTTGCTGAACGTTGGCGCATCGCAAAGTACAGCAACTTACAGAAAAGGTGATAATCGACTATTTTCCGTTCGCCGGTTTCTTGATCGATGAAAATAACCCTATTTTCTACTCTTAACTGGCTGTGTCATTCATGAATGTGACACCTGAGCGATCAGCGCACCCGAACAGGTAAACATTGGAATATTTCATTTATTATGTTTATGCCAAAGCTGCTGTTGTTCCGATCTTTTGACACGTAAGTTCTTGGAAATTGTTTTTTAAATGGTTGTCTTAGTAGATGACCCAAGTGCATTTCTTGTGCAAATAATTGTTCTTATACTGCAAGCGAGCAAAGCTGATTGCAGCCGGGTTGAACGGAATTAGCTTCTTTTTGTGATCTAAGCTGCCACATGCAGTATAAAGCCTGGTTCTCATATGATCGTCCCGATCGTCTCTGTCGCTTCTGTCGCTTCAAAAAGTTTGCTTGATCCAATCATCTCAGACTTTGCAAACGACAGAAGCGACAGAGACGATCGGGGCGATCATATGAGAACCAGCCTTAAGTTATTAGTTCACTTTGCATACAGATGAAGTTAGCGTTGCGATTATTTCCCCATAAATTAAGATTTTTGTTTTTCGCGCGCTATTCGCTACCTCGCTTCGCTAATTGTAAATCTGCATTGACAATTTGAGGCGTTCGACTTCTTACGAGAAGCGACCGTTCGACCACTGGAGCAACAAGATTCGCAGTCGCTTATTCCTCGTTCACGCCGAAATTCGATACGCATATCTCGATGTTTTCGATAGATTATATGCACTGGAAAAAAGAATTGGCCTTTTATAATAACTGTCTTTATTTGCAATAGAAATAACGTTTTAACCACACAACATATTTTGTAATATTTTTCCATGCATGCCTGCTTTTTAATAGGTTTACTCGCGTGTGAAATCGATTCAATTCTATTTTCAATTTTTCCGTAATAACGACTTCTCCTCTAGCTACTTGTATGCCTGTTTGCTCCTAGCTCTGTGGGACGTTGTTTGTGTTCGCTTCCTTTGTTTCTTTTGTCTTTTTGCCATCACGTTGAGTTGCGTGATTGTGGTTTTCGGCCCTAACTGAGCTTATTACAAGAATATATAGTCCACAAAAGCGTTAAAGATTTCAAAAAGGGTTGGACTAATTAACAAGTTGAAATGACACAATTTTTTAGCAGGTGTATGGTTTTTAAATAGAGAAGTAGTCACCTTAAAGCTTTAATTATTGCTTTTATTTATTTTTAGGGTACAAAATCCCGCATTTTCCAACCTCAATACGATTTGAACTGCATGAATAACATTTACTTTTAATATAACGTTTGTCAATCATTTATTTTCATTATTTTTCGGTGTAAAATTTGTTTAGGGACGATTTGGTAGGTGACAATGTAAATTAACCGTTTTCACGATTTAAAGATTTAAATCTATTGTTGTGGTTAATTTGCTAAAGATAAGGGTTTTTTACTTTCCCGTAGACACAACACAAAATTTTAAAAGAATGTTTAGAATCTAATCGCTTGATTTGTTTCATTCGTATTTGGCGATTTCTCGTATGCCTAATTGTAGAGAATACTGAAACAGATAGCTGTTACAGGAAGCGAATAATACAAACAGATATCATAGGCAATAATCTCATCAAAGATCATCAAAAATAATGAAAATAACACAAATTGTATGTTTATATACCATTGATATGACAAGGAATAATCACCGTAGAAAACAACCTTCACCTTCGACCCAGTTTTAAAGGGACTTTTTCACGGATTTTACCAGAGTTTTGAAGAGCCAAAACTTATATTTGTGTAACAGGACACCTAAAAATAATGGTCATCTTTGGCTGCTGCGGATGAAAACGAATTGCAATTTGAAAAAGTTAGGCAAACGTTTTCAAGTTTTTTTTCCGCGCGTCTTCGAAATATCGATATTTATTACCGTTTAATCCGCAAATTAAGGTTATATATTCCTTTAGATGTTCAAAGATAATGCTTGTTATGGTTAAGTTGCATACCACTAATTTCAGAACAGTTAAGACCAAAAATCTGCGAAATCCCCGTGAGTTCTTTTATTTGCACGAACTACGATCATCAGAACCAATCCTTCAAAAGTCGACGTATCATATTGTTATACTCAGCTTTTTATGTCAGGCTAAGTTTTACTTCTTTTGGTCGCATTTAAAAAAGAACTAACAAAAACTCACCTCTCGAATTACTTTTATGGGCTCCTCTGCAACATCAAGCCTTTACGTCACACAATTTTGTAATTTCGTCTTTCGTAGGAAACCAAAACTGGCTCAAATTTATGGGACAGTCATAGAACTTTCTGAATGTTATTTTGAGACCTGCATGGAGGTTTGTTCCCAAATGTCTTGGTAAAACACCCTTCCCGGTCAGTGGGAATATTCCTAACGTTACTTAACGTTTTCTTTAGCAGAAGACGGTAACTTTAAATAGTTATACCAAGACAATAGATTGCAGTGTTTTTTTTTCTTTTTGGTTGTGGTACTGATTGAGGGGAGGGGGGCACTCTTTTCAGAGGAGAGAGTGACTGTGTTACAACCACTGACAGAAAGACGCACCCTATTCCTTTGCTAATTGAGAACAAACTTACTTTGCTTAACAAATAATTCACAAGTCGCCAGTCGCCTGTTGTATTGTTCCGTGCATGAGACGAATACAATTACAGAGGTTATGTACATTGTGCTAAAGCAAACATACAACAATACCCGCTGTCTGAATTCAACATGCTTGTTTCAGTAAGCAAACAAAGATGGCGTCCTCCAGATGAACAGCTTTCGATCTAACTCTGGCGTTTCTCTGTATTTCTTCTCTTCCAGATAACTCGAATGAACGCCGAATTTGAACAGAAGCTCTGGGAGCTCAAGAACGAGCTGGAGACGCAGCGACTCCAACAAGTAGGGACAATGAAGAGCGTGTTGGAAAGACAGCATTCCAAGGACATGATCGAGCTGGATGATGTTCATCAACAACAAATGGATGGGTTGAGAGACGGTAAGGGGACCGAAATTTGGATTTCAGGGGTAGAAATTTATTAGCAATGCCCCTGTTGCAGAGTTTTGTCCTTGTCTTAACTCCCGTGGAATTCTAGCTGCATGTGTTCAGTTGGTATAAGCTATCAAAACTTCTGATATATTAAACGAACAAGGTCAGGTTTAAGGCGCTTTTCAATTGCCAGAGCTGGCCCGACGGTCCGGTGGTTTTGAATGTTAAATGGCCCTTTTTACAATATTTCCCCACAAATCCACCACAAACAGTGTACAATATTTATGTATTGACTGACTTGACAGGACAAATCTGGCTAACAACAGAGTTTTGTTCTGGAATATACCGGTCTGTCCGGCCACTTCTGACTAATGGAAAGCGCCTTAAGTTAAAAGTCAATGGCGAAATCGGGTATACAACGAAGCCAATTTACAAATTCTTGCTGATAAAGTACAAAGCTTTTTGGTTCGAGCTTAAAGAATCTACTGCAAATGCGTCCGGGTATAACGAGGGTTGAAAGAATGCGCGTCAAGCCTTGCTCCAGACATCTAACTAAACTGGGGAGTGGGGCATTTTTGTTATGTTTTAGGGAAATGTGGTGTTTTTTAAAAGATCCGTCGAGTCCAATTTGCCTGGTCAAGAGGTTCTCTGCGAGATCGTACCCCGCATTTGTGCACAAAGTAGTTCGCACTCAAGCCAAAGTGGACCAAGCCACCGGAGCTTATCTCGGTTTTTGTAGCACTATTTCTAGTGACTAGGGGTATTCTTGCCTTTCCCCTCCCCCTTGGATGAGACACTCCAAGTCCATCGTATCTCCCAACATTCTGCGATGTTGCCTTGAAAAGTCGCCGGTGCCCATGCCATTTATACCCCTAGGTAGAGAGAGGCACTGTAGAAGTTTTGTGTCCCGGTCAAGAACAAAATGCAATGATCCCGGACCGCTCGATCAGTATTCCGACGCGCGAACCATTAATGAAGTAATCAAGTACCACGCGGTTTGGTTCGTGCGAAAGCTTTTGTCTTATACCGCAACTGTTTACTCTTACGCTGTGCTTTTATCGTAAATTGTATTCAATCACATTAACATTCAATCATAAGATTATGGCTGTCAGATCCAAGGTAAACACATTAACAGCTTACTGTAAATGACATCCATGCAATAATTGTTCATTTTTTTTTTACTACGATTTTAGCACGTTAGGTCGACACCGAACGCAATCCTTTTAAATCTTCTCGAATTTTGCCCATCTTTGCCCCTTTTGGCCTTTCTGTGTTTCTTTTGAGTTATTCTACAGTTTTAAGCTGTTATTGTGATATTTCAGTTAATTCTATGGCCAGTTGGTCAGTGCCAAAATTGCCTAAAATTGCGTGACATAGCCCATTTAACACTGCATTATTTTCCGGCTTTGGAAGTGCTTTTCCACCCTTTATCCTAGCTTAAATGAGGACACCAGTAGCTTGAATATAACATTAGTTTCGTTTCGATCTAGGATATTGAGAATCAGTAGTAAACAGTCAGCAATTTAGAAGTGTTTTCTTGTAGTCACTTATAGTCACATACCCTACTGAAACATCTGGTTCCATAGTAACAAAATGTCTGGTTTTACATAATAAAAAGACGTTTCTTGTTTTTAGTTAATAGTCTTCCACTCCTAAAATCGCGAAGATTTTCTTTTGTTTCTTGTGGTCTTAATTTCGTGCGAGAACATCTCGATTTTCCGACAATATCAACGGTAAAGTATAACCCAACTCGCTTTTTTGACTCGATTGCACGCTTTTTGTTTGCTGCAGTGGATTTTGGTGAGGTTTCATGCATTACAAAACGGTTGTTAATTTTACACAGTAGTTTTTTTTTATATTGTGCCAAACTAGCGAATATTGTAAGTGGTTCAGAGCTTTTGATTGCTATTTTAAACATTGTCTTTACTTGAGCTGGTATTTATTGCAAAGTACTTTTGCTAATTTGGTCTGTGGTGATTATCCTTGCGTTGTGGCTAGCTGCAATCAATGTTAAATTTCCTGTCATAGTATCATGAAAAAATCAAGAAATAAGTTAAATTTCCTTGACTAGTTCTATATATATATATTATAATATATTATATATTATATACTGTAAGGACAATTTGATTTGTTTAAAACTTTTCGAACTGACAAATCGCTATCATTTTATTCCAAATAAAATAGCTGGAATACCATTTACATTTAAATACCAGTTATTTGCTCTCATTTACCTCTTCCCTCCAATTTTATGGTAAGCAATTCAATCTTATTTTATTCTTTGCATTTCTTTTTAGACCTCGATGATCGACACCACGAAGTCATGGGAGCGGTGAAGTCACAACTAGAAACTTCCCATCAAGAAGACTTGAATGAACTCACCGCCAGCTTCCTGGCCGAGACTGCCATCAAGGTCGAGACTACCCGTCTGGAGACTGAGCAAGAGTGGCAAGAGAAGCTGGACGAATTGAAGGAAAAACACGAGCTTGAACTTCATACAATGGCAGAGAAGTTGACACAAGTGAGTGATGGCCTTAACTGGCTAGTATTCGTTTCTGGAAAAGCTAAATTTTGGCTTCATCATTCTCGTCCCCATAGCTCTTTCGTTTCTCTTAGCCGGCTGGGCCTTGGCACGAGAAAACGGGAAGCTCTGGGGACATAGGATTTCCAGTCCTAGATTCTAGGACTTCCGGTCTTCATTTATGCAGTCATGATGTTTCAAAACAATGTATGGGAGAGTAGTTACGTTTTTGTAAAGGTAAAGGTAAAGGTTATTTATTTTGTCAAAAGAAGGGGTGGTTGCCGCCCGGGCCAGGGGTGTTAAAAGGTTTTGGAAAAAATTTTAAAAAAATTTAAAAAAATATATTAAAAAAAAAAAAAAATTTTTTTATAATTTAAAAAATTAAAAAAAATATATAAAAAAAAAATAAAAAAAAAAAAAAAAAAAAAAAAAAAAAAATATAAAAAAAAATCCCTTTTTTTTTAGGGCTTCCGTTTAGGAATCCTTTGTTTCAAAAAGGCTAAGCCAAGCAAAAAACTCGAATTAATTCAAAAATCCTATGTCCCCAGAGCCCTTCGTTTTCTCGTGCCAAGGCAAGAGAAACGAAAGGGCTCTGGGGACGAGAATTTGGCTTCAGTGGAACCTCTTTAATACGGACACCAAAGAGAGCCGAGTGTCCGTATTAATTAGAGCAGTTTTCAATTGAGTGTCGTAAAACCAAAACCAAAGTAATCACTCTAGATAATCACAAAGGACACAGACAATCCAGTGAACCAATCAAAACTCGAAGCAAATACATGTAGCCGGCACGAAGCGCGGGAAAACGTGCGCGAGCGAGTCATGATTGGTTTTGGTTTTAGTTCTGATTGGCTGAGAAAGTGGCGCGAGATTTTTAAGCCAATCACTAAGCGTAGCAATGCAAAACCAAAGCAAACGCAATTAACTTTCGACACTCAAGTGAAAAGCGCTCTATTGAGGTAGATATAATATGAACTCTGGTTTCTTTGAAACGAAGTGAACTGTCCACAATATAAAGGTGTCTGTAGGGAGAGAATCGACTATAATTCATTCTTACGACATGGAGGAAAATACCTTAACACTTAGGGCGAGTAATTTTTGCATCACACAGCTCAACTTGACTTTATGCCGCGGATTTCTATTTTTCCTGTCCTTATCATCAGTTTGTATTAAATAGTATCACCAAAACTGGCGTGACTGGACCAAACCATCTTTTAAACCCGCTTGTATGTAACACAATCACCTAACAGCGTGACCGAGCCCCTGATATCACTTACTATGCAACAGAATCACCTTAATGAGCGTTACCTACCCAACGAATCGCTTTAAAAAAATTGTAACGTATCCTCTAAAAGAAATTTTCATTTGCTTTTTCTTTATTTTAGTACGAGAAAGACATTGATGACCTGAAGGAGAAACATGAACATGAACTAAGCGAAAAACTGTCCCAGCAGCAAGAACAATTTGAACAAATACGGGAAAAAGAGCTCCGAGAACTGACAGATAGACATCAGGAAAGCTTTGCTGAAGCAATAGAACTAGGCGAAACGGCCGCGAATGAAAAACATCAAAGTGAAATGAATGCTTTGCGAAACAAACTAATGGAGGAATTTCGAGAAAAAGTCGAAGAATTGGAGCAAAATCTCAACGAGCAGCACGCACAGGAATTAGAAGAACTTCGAGACGAGCTCGAAAAGGAAAGGTCGGAAGTCACTAACGAGGCTTTGGACGATGTAGGAAAGAAACATGCCGAGGAAATAGAGTTTATGAGAAACGAACAAGAACAACTTCTCGAGCAAGCTGCGGAAACGAGAAGGCGCATGGAGAAAATGCACGAAGAGGAGATTCAAGAGATTAACGAACAGGTCAAACGAGAACACGAAAAGTTGACGCGAATGAGAGAGGACTTGGAAGGCACTTACGACGGCACCGCTAAAGAGCATGCGCAACAGCTAGAAAGCTTGCGGGCGCAGCTAGATCAACAGCGCGGTGAACTGAAAGCGAAACATTTGTCGGAGCTGGAGAGCTTGAAGACGGAGTTTGAGAAGAGACTTGTTGAAGGCGATCAGAAGCACGCCGAGGAGGTTGAGAAGCTGAGGTCTGGCTTGGAGCAGGAGAAGATGGAGAGAGAGTTGGAGCATGTTCGAGAGCTGGAGAAATTAGCTGAAGACATGGAAAGAAGGTAGTGTATCATTAGTGTGATAATAAAGATAGGCTCAGCAACCAATTGGGAGCGATTTTCTTTCTCCATTGACAACCTTGGCCAAATCCTACAAGTGGAAACTTGAAGGTTGGTAAAGGGGGCATAGGCATTCTTTGAACAGGGTATGTAACGTGTAAAAGGAACGTAAAGAATGGCCTTCGTTCCTCTTGTTCTCCCTCCGTATTTTTCGTGGTTTTCTTCATTAAATTTCTTGTTCACGGACTAGAAATTAGCCTCCTACACAAACATTATTTTGCTCGTCACGCAATCTTAAATTGGAAGATGCGCAACGAGCCAAAAGAATGTCTGCGTAGGAGACTAGATCGGAACGTGAAAAAAGTCTTAAGACAATCGAGAGATGAATCGAAATCACTAGACAAACGAAACAAAACAAACAAGCAAATGCCTGCAAGCCAGTGCAAGTTTCCGCCCGTGCATATAATGTGCGAGGTATTTTAATTAACAATTATTTACCGAAGTGGAGGTGAATAGTACTTTGCTAATCACTTCCGAGTTAACCAATCAGTGCGCGCGAAAAGCACGATTCACTTGTGTGGTATATACTTATGATGCGTATTACCTTTATGCATTGCATAGATAAATAACTCGCTTGCATTGTTTTGTATCGTCAGGTACATCTCCAAGGAGCAACAACATGCAAGAGAAATAGGAGAACTGCAAACTGAACTGCTCAAAGTCAAAACTGAGATGGACAACAAACATTACAGCGAACTGGAAAGCACCGTCAAAGACCTCGGCGGGAGATACGAAGAAGACCTCGGAAAACTTGTGAAAGAGCTACAAGATAAACACGAGCAGGAAATTGAAAGTTTAAAACTTGATTTTGAAAAGACAAAAGAAAAAGAATTAGAAATCTGTAAGATGGATTTGAAAGAACAATTTGAGGACGAGATTCGATCGCTCAAGTCGCGCCATGAGATTGAAGTGGAAGATTTAAGGGGGCAGTACCAAGAAGAAAAACTGAAGGATTTTGCCAAGATGAGCGCCAAAATGGCCATGCAAAATGCACAGGCTTTGGAAAAGATGCGACTTAAACTTGCCGCTACGCACGAAAAAGAAATGGAAGAACTTAGAATGGAAAGTCAACAGGATTACGAAAGAACCGCACTTAGACTGTCTGCTCAGGTCGAATCGATGGAAATTGAACATCGAAAGGCAATACACCAGTTGAAAACGGATTTAAACGAAAAACATCAAAAGGAAATGGAAGATTTACGGCAGGAATTAAGCAACAAAGAAGAAGAGTTGCTGGATCTAAGCGAAAGCCACGAAAAAGAAGTCGAGACCTTAAAGCACAGACAGTATAGTGATTTATTAGATGAAGTGTCGAGTGTTAGAGCGGAGCTCGCTTTGCAAGCCGTGCAGAAGGTTGAAGAAGCGAAGTTAGAGATGGTGGAAGATAGTTCTAAAAAGGACGCTACTATTCAAGAGTATGAAGGAAAGATTCATGAGATTCTAGAACAACATGAGAAGCAGATTAATGACTTGAGCGAAGAGTATGAATCGCAGCTTAAGGAACTTAAAGAAGAACTTGAACTTTCTAAACAGTGGACGTCGGCAAAAGATGGCACCAGCGAGGAAGAATTATTTAAACAGTACGAGGCAAAACTTCAAGATATTAAGCAGCACTATGAAAGGGAAATTGGAGATTTGAAAGAATTTAGTCAATCAAAGGATGACGATCAGGAAGAAAATGAGAAGTACTTGGTGGAAGAGTTGGAAAAATGCCGTAAAGAAATCGACGATTTAGGAGCTAGACTAGAAACTGAGAGAGAGCAATTCAAAGACATTTACGAAAACATGAAAGTTTCACACGAAGAAGAGCTTTCGACTTTGAGAAGCGAGCTGGAAGCTCAACATCAACGAGATTTGGTCGAAACGAAAGAACTTTTTGCCGAGAACGTTGAGGCATTGAAAGAAGAACTCCTTGTCGCCTCGGATGAAGCAAAAGTGCAGCTTTTCACGGAAGAACTCGAGAAAAAGCATCAAGCTGAGCTGCAAGCTCAGAGGGAACAACTTGCTTCAGAACATCATAATGAAATGGAAGCCTTCAAAGAAGAGATAAGCGGAGAGGTTGAAGCGCTCAGGGAGCAAATGCTAGACTCGTCTGAGCAAGAAAAATATGACATTTTGAAAGAAAGCTTAGAGAAGGAGCACAAAATTCAAATGGACACTTTGAAAGAGCAGCTTGAAAAGGAAAACGAAGAGGAGATTTTAAAGCTTAAAGAAGCTTTTGCGAAGGCTTTAGAAACCGTACAAGCAGAGGAAAAAACTAGGGAAGAAAAGGCACCGCATTCCCAAGAAGTATTCGCCGAACAGCTCGAACAGGCGAAGCGACAGCTCGAAGCTGAGCACTTACAAGAGATGGAAAAACTCAAAGAGGATATGTTACATGAAGTAAAAACCCTTCAGGAGCAAGTTCAGCTAGCCGCTGATAATGATGTGGAAGCAACGAGAGCTCGTCTGCAGCAGGAAATGGATGAAATGAAAGACAGACTAGAGGAAAGGATGGCTGAGGAAAAATCACAACTTGTAGCAGGTTTGAAAATATTTTCTTATAAAGTTATTTTTAGCCATAGTGATAACTGGAAAAAAATGGAAGAAGAAAAGTGAACAAAAATGTTCGATCCTGATTTGAAGAAAGTGTTGAAAAATGTTTTTTTTTTTTGCCAAAAACGAACAAATTTCTGTTATTTACATTGAGAGGTTTGTTTGTTTGTTTGTTTCTGTGTAAATAATCAACTTCAAAATATCTTTTGCCACAAATTTATTTTTACATACTTATCAGACTCAAATTGAAAGAAAAAACTTGGAAAAACTTCGGAAAAACTTGTGATAAAAGAAAACCTCAAATCTTGCAGAAACTGTTTTTCACTGAATGTTCCATATAGATTTGTTCTGCGTTTGGTTTGCCCCAGTTGAAAATGGTAGCCAAACAGCTTATTTTTCATGATCTCGTGAAAAGCTTTTTATCATTTGTGTGAAACAAAAAGTCATTTGTTTGTATATTATCATTTATGTGCAATCGATTCCTTTTCAATGTTCCTCCCTAGGGACGCCATTATTTCCGCAATTCAATAAATAATTGCGGTACATTTGTTTTCTATCGTTGCGGGAAATTACAATGATAAAGGTGTTTTCAGCATCTCCATAATTACATTTTAAATACGATTCATTTTAGCAGTAAACATGCGTACATTTTAACGACACGAATTTATCGGCGTTTTCTCTGTCTGCTTCGAAAATGTTGGTTTTTACAAAGTCAAACGAGGGATGTGTAGCCTTGCTGGAAACCACATGAACGAAGGAACTTTGGAATTCTGTACTTGTAGTATTTTGGAATGCATCGACGCCCGTATTGCGTCCATTTCGCTTGCCTCAGAGGTTTTGATCGGCGATTGAATCAACGACGGTTTTGCAAAATTTCTCGAGTCGATCCAAAACGAAAGAGTTCAACCAAAGATGGCGGGAATCTTGACTTTGTAGCGACTCCGGTTCCGAGGTGAAACTGTTGACCATTTTTACGTATTTTGGATTTTTACGCGCTGTTGTGCTGTCTGATCTCTTGTGAAGGACATTTTCATTCGATTGTTGAAACCGTGAACATTCTTCAAGGCTTGTTCACCGTTGTTTTTTAAATCCACTTCGAGATCGATTTTCGTAACTGTTACGATTACTCAGAGAAATAAGAAGCAACGGTTGTTTTAATTCTTCTAAAGTTGATGCTTCGTTTTCCACAGAACACCAAGCGGCCATGGCGCAAGCTCGACATGAACAGGACACCCAGCATCTTAGCGACCTCGACGCTCTTCAAAAGAAGCACGATGCTGAAATGAAGGCTCTACAAATGCGATTTAACGAAGAACTGGCCGCCGAGAGACAAAAGCTCGGAGAAGAGAAGGAGATTGATCTCGCTCGGCTACAAGACGCGCTCAGTGGCAGCCTGAGCGAGCAACAGGAGCTGCAGTTACAAATGTTGAAGGAGCAACATGATCACGAACTTGAGGCTGTCCGAGAGGAACTGGTGCGAACTCACATGGAAAAGTTCACTGAGATGACGGGTCGATTAGAAGCGGAACACGAGGTTTGTTTATTTCTTTTTGTGACAATTGCGCTGTAATCACTTTGAACGGGCCCTACATTTATTTTGGCTTTAATCCTGATAATTTTGACACTTTGTCACAAAGAAGTTTGAATAGTAACTAGGCTCTGAGATCGCCCCCCCCCCCCCCCCTCCCCGCAGCGCTACAGTCAGAAAAGGCAATCACAGAGAACTCTCGTGGTCATCCTACATGACAAAATTGACTTAACTTTTACAATAATAAACCCGATTTGGGAACTTTGCCCGTGACGTATGTTCTTCAATGTCTTCGCCTTTTTTAAAGTATTTAAACCAGGTTAAAACCGATTTTGTTCGTGTGAGGGCCTTGTTTAAAGAAATATTTTAAAAGAATATTCCATACTGTATTAATCACTTTCTTTATATCATATAAAGAAAGTGATTAATACAGTATGGAATATTCTTTTCTATGACTGCATCGAGGCAAGCGTGGCCGAGTGGTTGAGGGCGCTGTTGTTGTAATCCGGAGGTCCCCGGTTCGGGACCTGCCCTTGCCACTGGCGGGATTTGTTTCTCGGTCGTCCCGTGTTCAAATCTAAAATATTTGTTTCCTCTGTTTCAGTGGCATGCCTGTAAACTAGCTATCTCGTAGAGATATGAAACTAAGTGCATGACCACTATAAACAACATTTATTAATTTTATTTATTTTTATTTATTTATAGCTCTCTAACTTCTGTTCATTGTCTTTCTAAGCAAAGACGCTTTGCGTGCCTATATTTCATAGTAACGCACATATCATCAGCTGCCTTTACAAATCTAATTAATTTTACCTTTGTCTTCCTATTCTAAGGCCGATCTCGAAAGAATGAGAGATTTTACACGCGAGGAAATGTCTCAGAAATTCCAAACGGAACTGGAAGAAGCCAAAGAGGTCGCCCGGTACGAGCTGGAACAAGAACATCTGGAAAACCTTCGACAGCTCGAGGCAAGCCTGGGACAAAAGCACGCGGAACAACTTCGCGGATTGGCTGAATTGCAACAGAAGCACGTGGAGGAAATTCACATCCTCAAGGCTGGTCACGTGGCGGAAGTAGAACGCCTCAAGAACGAGGTTGCGCAGGCGTACAGCGACCAGCTTTCCGCTGTAAGTCTAGACGCCGAGCGAGAAGTTTCCCAGGTAAAAGAGGAGTTGGACGTGGCTCACAGCAAGGAGATTGACGCGTTTAAAGAAGCGCTTGAGAGAGAGAAATCGCGCGTGTTGGCGTTAGAGGCGGTACAGGCCAGCATGCAGACCGCGCATCATGACATCGTGCAACGTATGCAGGAGAACTTTGAAAAGGAAATGGATAGTTTACAGAGCAATGTGGACTCTGCACACGGCGAACAGGTGCAGGAGTTACAGAGTTTACTCGAGGAGAGACACAAGAGGGTAAGGTGTTGTTCTTGTTTTGCAGTGAAACTACGGGGTTTTCTATAAGTTTAAGGAAACAACTAAACCCCATTGACAGTCTTGTTTCCAGAGATTTAGCAACTGTAGGCCAATAAAATGGGTTTGGGTAAACATGTTTTCAGTTAGTAATTATGCACTACAAAAGAAAATCTGTTCAAGCGTTAATATATTTTTGATGACAGTATGGAAAATCATAATCGTATGAAACGACCAATCAGAGACACTAACCGGATTTCAACCTTGTTCCCAGTCCCTCTCTTCTTCCCACTGGTTCCAGGCGCTAACCGTACCCTGGGAACGAGGAGAGATAGGACTGTTTTCTTCAGGCTAGATTTGGATAAAAAAAAATGCGAAAAGTAAGGTGTAGTTTTTGTTCAGCAACTTGGCTTGGCGAAAAAAAAGAAAACTCCTCCAGATCCTTTTTGGGGCTCGTCAGGCAACGCACATTTGCTCAAACGTGACAGTATGTTGCGTGACAATCCAACTCTAAGTAAAAAAAGTTTGATCCTGTGTTGTTCTTGTTTTTCACTTTGTTTGCGCTTAACATTGGTAGGAGTTGGAGCGTGTCAAGTCCGATCTAGCTGCCGCCGAAGAAAAGGCTGCAGCGATTGAAGCCCAGCAGGCCAAGAGTCTCGAAGAACTCGAGAGTCAGTTCCGTCAAGAGATGGAGACGTTGCAGGAGTACCTTAAAACTCAGGAGAAGGAATTTTTGGCTGAAATCGAAAGTACTAAGGTAGCTTACTGTTTCTGTGCTTTTCGAGCAGGGAAAGGTGTTCTTGGTAAATCGTTTTTAAAGACCCGAGATTTTCTGATTCTTTGGGCCGATTAAACAATAACCTGCGATCAGGCGTTATTTTTCTCGAGTCGGTGTAGTAGAAAAAAAAAAAGAAAGCCTTTTCGCAGGTTAATTAAACAAGCGAAGTTTAGACCATCCGTTCAACCATCCGCGAGGCTTATCGCACGAAGTCTTCACGCAGTCGTTAAATTAAAAAAATCCGTTACTGGTCAATTCCTGAACACTGTTCCCGCGGATCGCTGTTGTTTTGACTGAAATGCGTGACAAAAGAAATGTCTTACTCTTCAGCGTTTCTGCTAATGTGGTGAACGATCTCATATTCCCCCTGTTAGAATTTTTATAACTGTTGTTATGTTGATTGAATTGTATGAGTTGTTTTGTTTTAACCCATTTTCGTAGGATGAGAATGAAAAACTGGTCAATAAGCTTCAGGAGAAACAGTCCCTACTAAACGAGGTGTGTGTTTGATTTGCAGTTTAACGTTGGTAGGACTTAGCTTGTTTTATACCCGGGATTATTGCTAATTTGTCAGTGGTTGAAATTGAATAGGCGGTAATGAAATGAATGAACCCCCTGCTTGTATTGCTGTTAAATTTTAATGAGGTGCTTGAGATTGGTCAAGAAGTGCTATAATAATCTTTACGCTAATCTTCAAGTTTCGTTCGGGTTTATTTTTTCTGTATTTGTTGATATACCAATCTTCTGAAAAAAATTTATTTATAACTGCCAGGGAGGCGTACCTGCGAATACTTAAAGGGGTTTCGTCTCGGGGACTTCGCAGATTTTTGGTTTAGACTGTTCTGAAATTAGTGGTAGGCAACCTAACCCATTAAAAACATTATCTTTGAACGTCTAAAGAAAGATATAACCTTAATTTGCAGATAGAAATCGAGCCGGCTACAGCAAACAACTTAAAAAGTTAAGCCTAATTTTTCAAATTGCAATCCATTTCCATCGAGTCATGTGCAGTTTAAACATCTGGGAAAATCTGAGACAATAATTCATATCTCAGTTTGTCAGAACATCACACTAGTTTCTTTTGAGATAACGTTTTGTTTTCTACCTTGCAGATGGAGGCTGAACAAGCTCGTCTTCAAAATGATCTGCAGCGCCAGTCAGATAATTATAACTTGATTTTAACACGGCGTGACAGAGAGCATCAGGAAGAGGATAATCTCGCTACCATGCTCCGCTCGGACGTGGAACGCCTGGCAGCAGAGAGGTAGGGACACTGTGTAATTAGGTATATTTAGCTTGCGAACCCGAGCACACTTCATTTCCTTAAATGTCGACGGCAAATGCTTTGGATAGCCAGCTATATCTGATTTTCTTTGTAATAGTAATTGAGCTGAGTGGAGTACAATTCAGGGAGTAATCGGGCGAGTAATCTTAAAGTCGGCCGAGCGCGCAGCGCGAGGACGATTTTAAATTACAAGCACAATTACTAAGCTTGTTGTACAAGTATTCGCCTAGTATATATCGCCTCTATTCAGTTGTCCTAAGGAATTCCATCACTGTTTTACCAAAAACAGGAATAAAGTTGTCTTGTAAGATCTGCGAAGGAAGTTTAAATTCTGCGTAATAAGGAACGAACTATGTGGAACTAGCCTACAGTTTTCGGTAGCGATGTAGCGATTCGCGTTTGCTTTGGTTTTGCTTTAAATACTACATTTAGTGATTGGTTAAAAAAAAAACCGCCACTTTCTCTACCAATCAGAAAGATGTAAAACCAAAACCAATCGTGACTCGCTTACACACGCTTTCCCGCTTTTTGTGACAGCTACAGTTTTGATTGGTTCACTGGATTGTCTGTGTGGTTTAAGATTAGCCATAGTGATCACTTTTGTTTTGGTTTTACGGCCTCAATAAAGAACGTTAAAACGCGAGTCATGATAGTGCATCAACTTACAAATTCTCCTTTTAAGCTTCCTAACACTTGTTATAGTGTTAGCTGGAAGAATTTACTGTATATAAAGAGGTTTGAAGTTGTTCAATTAATTCATCTTATCCAAACCAAGCTGCTTCCTTTCTTTTTGCTAGAAATGGGTTGCAACGAGCAAATGAACGGCTTCTAAAACTCCTCTCGGACGTTGTTAAACAAGCAGCATCGACAGAGGAAACCATTAATAAACAGCTAGAGGACCTTATACAGGACACGAGCCAAAACGAGGACCAGCTCACGCAGTGGCCCATACAGGACTTAGAATCGGGTACCTTGCACGAGTCCCAGCTTCCAACGGACTCGATTCGTCGCCCCGAAGGCTCCCTTCCTCCAGGATTAATGACGTCAACACCTGCTGCTGGGCCCAGTGCTCCCGCGGTCAATTTTGCAACCCCAGCTGGAGGTTAGAAGGTTTCTATTGGTAATGTAGCTATGTACAGTCTACTGCAGCCACGTAATTCGTGGAAAGGGTTGAGTAGAAGAAAAATCAGGCCTGTCTTAGACGCGTTACAAAAGACTAAGATATTCCACCGTACCGAAAGATGGCGACCGGTACCATAACCTATAATTCCTAGCGCTCGAAAACCCTAAAATTGCTCATAAAAAAGCACAGAAAAGCTCCAAAATCTTCAAATCCTGCATGCATAATATTGTAAGTACCAGGACGTATTTCGCGGAAACATGGCTCTCTTTGGCTTTGTAGGGTTCGCATTAGCCTCCCACGCAGTCGTTACACGATCGCCCATAAGAACGACTGCGTGGGAGGCTAGGTTCGCATGGGTATTGTGGTAAAATGTACAGCCGCCATCTTTTTTCCTTACGATGAAATGCAGATGGCTGAGTTGCTAAAATCGTTTAACTAACACATTAAATATAGGGATGTTATAACCGCATGGGGGCTATTAAGGTAAATGTTGAATTTTGCCGTGTTACTTTTACAGAGTTCTTTGCAGCTAGATTATTCACGTTCAACGGGAAAGGTGCAAAAAAGAACTCAAGACGAGAAATAGCCAATTAGAATGCACTGTGCTTCTTGGATAGGTGATGATCAAAGCCAACTCGACGCTCTTCATCCAGTGCAAATGGAATAAATGTTAATTGGCTCATACTTTTTTCCTTAAAAGGTGCCGCTGCCGCTGACCTGTCTGAATCAGAGGATGCAACGCTGACCAGCAAGACCGACTTGTCACTGCTCAGTGATGAAGGACTGGAACTGTCTCAGCGTCAAACGGACACAATGTTCCAGGGCCCTAGCTTGGATGATCAGGCCGAGGAGCTCATTATAGGTGCGGTTTAAAACTATCATGTTGTGTAATTTGGGTCTAGTCTTCCCCGAGGTTGCTATAAAATTGTTAGAGACGGACCATTATTTTTATGGAGGGGGGGGGGGGGATGAAAAATATTGAAAAAAATTGTTTGCAGGGCCTGGAAAGACAAAATAAATTGTTTGCAAACACGATATGTATAACAAAAAATAGTACGAATTTCGAAAAAAAATGTTTGCAGAGGTGCATAAACTAAAAAAAAATGCAGAGGAAAATTTTTCATTCCCCCCTCCCCCCCCCCCCCAAGAAAATAATGGTCCGTCCCTTAATCGAAACGGTGACTGACAAGGGGTGTAGTTATGACACTATAATAGTTTGTTCTTGATCTTCCAGAGTAACACACTGACCCCCTCCCCCTTTTTTTATTTTAGATTCTGGAGTCAGGCTGAGGTCTGCCGCCCAAAAGCTGCTCGAAGTTGTGGCTATGATGACTAAACAGGTATTATATTTTTTTTTAGTGTATAGTTACTACTGAATATGTGTATTTACAACATAACTGTTATTCATAATTAAATCGTAATAATAACTAAAATTATTGGCAGTTATTTTTCTCCCACGTCATCACGAAGACGAAGGCAATGTGGCCAATGTATAATCCTTTAAAAGTGCATTTCATCTTGAGACTTTTTCGAAAGCCCCCTCTTACGTAGCTTGATTTTCAGACTTCCCTTTTTCCTCCCCTTTTTCCCGGAGGGGGCTTTTAAACATATTGGGCCTTTCCCCTCGGGTTGTCTCTCTTTTTTTTTTTTTTTTCTGGGAAAAAGTTTTGGGGCCATAAATTTTTAAAAAAAAAATCTTTAAAAAAATTTTAAGGGGTAAAAATTTTTTTTTAAAAAAATTTTTTAAAAATTTAGAAAAAAATTTTTTTTTTTTTTTTTTTTTTTTTTTTTTTTTTTTTTTTTCAAAAAAATATTTTTTTTTCCGGGGAAAAAAAAAAACCTGGAGAAAAAAAGAAAAAAAAAAAAAAAAATATAAAAAAATATTTTTCTTGGAGGGCTTTAAAAAAAAAAAAAAAACCCCAATTTTTTTCCATAAAAAAAAAAAAAAAAAAAAAAAAATAAAACCACGAATGAGGAAATATTGCTTCCCAAAGTTGTTTGCACAAACTGGGAACATGATGTAAACTGTTGCTGAAGAACTTCCGTAAGCTTCCGCAACAGATGCTGCGCGTGCAAACATTTAGGGTAAACATTTAGAGAAACAATGTTTCAGCAACAATGTTTTCTTTCTTGCCGTGGACTTTGCCTGTGATCTGCCTTTTTTAATCGGAGGGATCGCTAAGACAGACATACACGGTGTTAAGACAAAAGACAAAATCAAAAAGAAGATGTTGTCTGTTTGTATTAGGTTTGCCACAGGCCAGGAAATTGTCAAGGAAAAATAAAATTCTTGGTCAGGGAAAACTCGGGAAATTTATTTTGGAAGCGGAGTCTGGAGGCCGCTACTATATCTGACATTTTGAATTTATTTGGTCAGGGAAATTTTATTTTTATCAGAAAAAAGTCAGGGAACTTTGAATAGTGATATCTCTGGCAACCATGCTGTATAAATCGTGGTATATCTGCGAGTTTTATCTCACTAATGGATCTTTTTATCTATGGCCTGTTTATAGTGGAATCAAGCCCGGAGCGCTCAGAAAGAACTTCTTGATGTCACATCTCAAAGAAACGAGGAGCTTGGACAAGTAATGGCAGCCCAGGAAGACTTGATGGCGCGTCTGAAAGAGGAGTTAGAGGAGAAAGAACGGCTCGCAAACGAACTGAATAAAGCTAACGAACAAATGGAGGAAATGACGGCTGAAAACGACAGATTACAACAGCAAGTCCCAAACACTGACGCAATGCAGAAAGAAAAGGAAGAACTGAATGAAAAGTGCGAGGAAATTGAAAAGGAAAACGAAGAGTTGAGGTCGAAAGTTGAGACTGCCGGGAAAGAGTTAGAAGAAGGCAGATCCCGCGAGCAGCAGCTTGAAGAAGCTAGGCATGTGCTAGCTTCAGAAGTTGAAGCTCTGCAGGAGGAAGCGAGGTCGCGTTTGGCGCAGGAAGTGGCTGAGAAGAATTCCAAAGAGGAAGAGCTCGCGAGAGAGGTGAACATGTTAAGGGAGGGGAGAGACGAACTGGCTGAGGAGTTGGAGGCTTTAAAGGAATCTGGCGACGAACTCTTGGAGGAGAATGATACGTTGAAGGCCGCGGTGGAGCATTTAGCGAATGCCAAGAAAGAATTGGAAGAGAAGGTGGCGAAAATCGAGGCGCAGAACCTTAACGAGCTGGACGGCCCGGAAGAACTTAAAACCAAAGTGAAGGAATTGAGCGAGGCTTGTGAGCAGCTTAAAGAAGAAAATTCAGGACTGGCGACAAAAGTTGCGTCTTTAGAGAAAGAAGCTAACCGATCACAGATGACAGGCTCCGAGGGTGAAGTCATCGAAGAGAACGACCGTTTGAAGAAAGAGGTTGAGAAACTTCACGAGGACGTCGGTGAGTTACAAGAGGAGAACGAGAAGCTTAAGGACGCCATTGAGCAATTCCGTGACGCGGTGCAACACCTCTGGGACGAGAAGGAAGAGTTGAAGATTGAGCTGTCCAAAGCGAAGGGAGAGGACACCTTGGAGTTTGATGAGCTGCAACAACTGAAAACGCAACTCAAAGAGCTGACAGAGCAGAATGAAGGGCTAGTCGAGAAGCTTGAGAACGCCGAACTAGAGCAAGAGAGGAAGCGAGACCTGCTTCAGAAGGCGCAGGTTCACCTAGAAAAGATACCAGTGTTGGAAGCCGAGGCGAAGGAGCAGAACGAGCTTGTGAATCAACTGAGACAGGAGCAGCAGCGGGATAGAGAAGAGATCGAGAAGCTTCAACAGGCTGCTTCCCTACAGATGGACGCGCCTTTGATACAGGTATTGTTTAATATTTTGAGTTTTTTTAGATCAAGGATTTGTCATAATATTGTATGTCATTTTTTTGCGATATGCAAAATAATCTCCAAATCGAACGAAATTTCAAGATAGTAAGGTGTTAATAAAAGTAGTAAAGAGGCGTTTAGAGCAAGAAAGAAACAAATATTGGGGAATAGAGTAGTTTTCAATTGAGTGTCGTAAAACCAAAACCAAAGTAATCACTCTGGCCAATCACAAAGGACGCAAACAATCCAGAGAACCAATCAAAAATCGAAGCAAATACACGTAGCTGGCACGAAGCGCGGGAAAACGTGCGCGAGCGAGTCACGATTGGTTTTGGTTTTACTTCTGATTGGCTGAAAAAGTGGCGCGAGTTTTTTGAACCAATCACTAAGCGTAGTAATGCAAAACCAACTCAAACGTGAATTACTAACCGCTCTATCAAAATGAATTACAAGGAGACCCCATCCTTGACTAGGATCCTTAAAGAAAAAACGTTGTTCCGTTGGGGGAGGGACGAGTCCTGTTATCGGCAAATCTTCGTAAAGCACTAGTAACTTTTTCCAATTTTCATTATGCAATCAACGAATAGCGTGACCATTCGAGAGAATATTGTCACGCCATCATGGTGTGACCAGTTGCTTAGCGACGTCAAGACAAAAACTGTGGTCTAATTCCGATCTTGGAGACCAGAATTCGCCATTAACTGATTGTGTTCTCAAACGGCTTTATCGTTTTGCATTAGTATGCTGCATGGCTTTTAATAATTCGCTAAATTTATCTTTGTATCGTTCAAAAGGTAACCACTGTTGAAACTGTGGAGGGAGGTATACACGGAGAGGAGTTGTGGGGAGTTGAAGGCCAGACAGATGGCGGAGATTCGAAACAAGACGAGGAAACAGTGCGAGAACTACAGGCAAAAATCACTGATCTTGAACAACAAGTAGAAAATTACAAGAAGGCCTTGGAGGATAGCATTCAGGAACCGGAAGCGAACAAGCTCATGGAGCTTGTTGAACAGGTCCGCTCCGAAAGAGAAGACTTGGCCAGCAAATGCAAAGAGTTGGAGGGGAAACTCGGCGTTGATGAGCAGTCGAAAGAAGAAATGCAAGCGGCTATTGAGGAGCTGGGAATTCGTTTGAAGGAGTTGGAGCAAAATAATATCGAGCTGGAAAAGGAATTAAGCGCTAAATCCCAATCAGAGATTGACTTGTTGGCGCAGATTAAAGATCTACAAGACGAATTGACCAAGACTCTGGAAGGATTCAAGGAAGCCCAGGAGTTTAAAGATAAGTTGCTAGAGGACCTGGAAACTAGCGAGGAGACGCAAAAGGACCTGGAGCGAGAAAAAGAAGCGATGCAGAAACAGCTTAACGAGAGCTTCCTCCAGATCTCCGCACTAAAGGTGAGTTGACGCCGATCATTGCTAGCTTTATTTTTTATTTTTTTCTTTTTAAAATTTCATAGTCCTTAAATTGGTGTTACCTTTTTTTATTTTTCAGGAGCAGCTTAATCGAAGCAAGCACGAGAATGGAACAGAACGCGATGAAACCCCAACACCAGTCCGTATGCTACGAGACGAACGCGAAGCTTACGATCGGAAAGACGAAGAATCCCGAGCGCTGGCCGAGCAGTTGGACGCGTTCAAAGACGCCCTCGACAAGAAGGATGATGAATTGAAAAACTTGGCCGAGCAAATGGAAGAAATGAATCAAATGATGGAAGAACAACAGAAGCTGTTGGAAGATCAGCACAGTAAACTGAAGGAGCAAGAAAACTTGATTAACGATCGCGAAGATCGCATGAAAGAGCTGGAGAAACTTGTGGAGGAGAACAAGAAAGAGACGGCAGACAAGGTAGAGTTTGACAAAGCGCTCAAAGGAAGTCAAGATGCTTTGGAACAACAGCAGAAGGTTATTGAAGAGCTTGAAGCGAAGGTGAAAGGAGTGGAGCAGTTGAACGCTGATAATAAGGAAAAGCTGAAAGAGGCGGTTGAACAACTTGCTTCTCAAGAAGAGGAAACGAGACGAAAGGCAGACGAGTTGAGTATGAAAGGAGAAGAAATCAAAGTACTCCAAGACGAGCTGAGCCGAGAAAGGAGTGAAAAGGAAGAGCGGCAGACTGAGACCGAAACTCTACTTGCCAAACAGGTTAGTTGCAAAACCGGAAATGATGTAGTAGCGCGCGCGCTGAATTTGCGCGCTTACCAGGCACGCGCTAGGTTTCCTTTGTGTACGCAATAAATATGAACAAAACGAAACCTGTATTTGGAACGGAAGAGTTTTATAAGCACCGAGAGAATATTACCACAGGTTTAGGTTGCGTTAGTTCAAAGAAAGCCGCATTAGCCAATCTGGTGGGAGACCTTTATTTGTAACTGTTTACAGTTTAGCGCATTTTCCTTTTATGTCGCTATTTTTACTTAACTGTCAGTGTGTTGTTTTAGGCTTTTCCATACACTATTTCACGGATATTTTTCGCTATTTTGGGGGAGGTAAAAACGTGCACAAAATACTGCATTTGTCTAGGAATCCGTAAAATATGATTTTTGAAATCCTTTTTCTCTGTAAACTTGACTAAAAGGAATCTGGCCAAAGAATTATTTGATGATGTATTCGGTAGAACGGAGTCGCGTTTTAGTTTTCCTTTGTTTTCTTCTGTTTGTTTTGTAGTTGCTTTACATTTCATCTTAACATTGTAGTTTTCTATTCTCCTGCAGTTGGAAACAATGAATCAGGAATTAAATCAAGTCCAAGAGGTCGTGAAAACGAAAGAGCATGAAAAGGAACAGATTCGCAGAAATCTCCAGGCCGAGTCACGCCAATTAGCTGCTCTCCGTGCAGAAATGGACCAATTACGTGAGAGATTCAAATCACAGGAGGACAGTCACGTGGCTGCTGTCGCTGATCTACAGAAGGCGCACCGTGATGAAGTGAACACTCTCAAGGCAGAGATGAAAAACGTTCAGAGGGGGGTACCCACGGGAGCTGAGGATGCACTAAGCCCAACTCAGCAACTTGCCTTTGAGCAGGTGAGTTGGTTGTTGTTGTGTTAATGTGTGCTTCAAACCTTGCGAAATTCATGTCAGCGAAAACCAGAAGTGAGGTTTTGAATTCTGGTCGGTCCATTATAAGGTCTGAACAGGTTTTAGAGTGAATGTTTTTTGGTCAACCGACACATGAAAAAATGTTGACTACCAGCGACGTGTCAACCATCAAAGTCAGTTTCCCCGTAAGATTTAAGTGTTGTGGGTCCAACGCTTGAAAAACCGTTAAGTGAGAAGGTACTGCGCTCGTTTAAGGCCTAGACAAATGAATTATGACTAAGAAATAAACCTTAAACCAACAACGAAGCATTCTTTGAACTACTCTCCTCACAGGGTTGCCACAGATCAGGAATTGGTCAGGGAAAAATAAAACTCTTCAAGGCCAGGGAAAAGTCAGGGAATTTTATGTATGACCGCTTATGTAATGCCATTGAAGGCTGGAAGAAATATTTCAGGTCAATGTGATCTCTGCGGTGTTTTTTTCGTTTGGAAATGGAGGTTGGAAGCTGCAACGCAGTATATCTGAGGGAAACGTCAGGGAATTTTGAACCCAGAGGTCGCGCAGCTCGAGGTGTGCCCCGTTTACATACAACCGTTGTGATGGTGATTTTTATTTGTTTGTTTATTTATTTTAGAAACTGAAAAGCGTTGAAGAAAACCTCAAACGACAATACGAGAATCAACTGGTTGCCGTGAAAGAAAACGAAGAGCAAAGACGTCAAAGAGATGTACAGGAAGTAAAAGCCGAGCTAGAGATGGGAAACCTGGCGAAAATGAACAATCTACGACAAGAACTACTCGCTACACACAATGACCAGGTCAACAGAATGCGCCAGGATCATCAACGGGAGATACAACGGCTGATGACTATATCAGGTGCGTGATCAACGTGTGATTTCTCCTTTCAATATAAATACATCGACAAGCAAACAGGTAATGGGAATATAAAAATTTATCAACTGGAGGATATTGCCTTGAGATAACAATGAATCCTCAGAGCTACAAAAGTTGCAACGTTTTTTAAAGGTAGTGTGTCACGGATTTTAGCCAAATTTAGGCATGGGAAATGACCTTCAAATTCAGTGAAATATAAAAATAACCTCTTAAAACAGTGAAAGGTCATTTCAATGACACAGCAAATACAAAAGAAGGTACAGATGGCCAAAAATGACGAAGATTGAAACGGAGTGCGATATGGGTTTTTGAAATATTGTTGGGCTGAACAGTTTTCAAAGTTAATCTCGTTAGCTTGTAACTTTAAATTATAAAGCCCGAGAGACACATTTGTTTGCAGTGAAGATATGCTTTTGTCATTTAAATAATAAATAAATAAATTCTAATAGCACAGATTTTTCAAGACTAACGAGGCCCGAGAAATTTTAAATTTGAAGCGTAACTTGGTTTCAGCAAACTTGGGGAAATGTATCTTCACCTGTCCCCTGGCGCCAAGTTGGCGCATAGGGCCTCTGGGGAAATGTATAGTACAGGAAAAATGCTTTGGAAAAAACGGTGTTTTATTAAAATAGACAACGATTTTAAGACCTGATAAAGTACCTGTTTAATTACAGATGCGCGCATATATTTTCATGTTGGGCACGCAGTTTTATAAGGAAGAATCGGTCTTTGTTTGGTACTTTTTTTGCTCTTCGAAAGTGTAGATCCCCGAAAATAGCAACCTTACTGTTCAGGTGTCCTCTGACGCATTACTTCATTGATTTTGGATTGCCCTAATGCTTTTCTTTTTACCCTATTAGGCATTGACTCTGCATCACCAGAGATGCGCGTGCGACTTAACTCGGCGCTGGACGAGAACGAGCGACTGGACAATGAACTTGTTGGTCAGTTGGTACGGCAGGCTCGCATCAAGCCAGCGGCTACTTCACCTCTGAAATCTCAAAATACTGTTGAGGTAAAAGACATTTATTTGTTCATTAAAATGCATGTTTATATTCTGTTTTTCTTAAAAACAGGTAAATTAAAACTGAGGAATCTTTCGGAAGTTGCACTGTTTTCAAATCGTCAAACTTGACAAGAAATAGAAGATTTTGTTTTTTGTTTTTTTTTGTTTTTGTTTTCTTACAATTGAATGCAAAAATTCCCAACTTCGTAACTTTTAGATTACATAGAATGCATACATGGTCTTGATTTTAGGACACTCGTTAAAACCGCTGTTCAACTGTTATTGTCACGGCCAAATTGGACTGGATTTTCCCGCTTATTATATACTCAACAAAATACCGCGTTTTTGATTGGTCAATGACGAATGCATAAATAGGTTATAGAGTGCAAATTGGGGTTATAGAGTGCAATACAGAAGTTGCTATGGAAACACCGGGAAAGCACCAAATTTGAAAACCAAATTAAAAAATGGCGGACAGCCGGTTTGCTTTGTCAAACCAAAATATCGTCGAGCAACTTAAGGAAAATGCGAGAAACAAAAACACGTTGAAAGCTACACAGACCTGGATGAATGTTTGGCAAACATGGGCAACAGAGAGAAAAGTAAACCCAAAAATGGAAGAATACGAGCACGAACAACTCGATGAGATGTTGCAAACCTTCTACACAGAAATACGCACAAAAGACGGGTTTGAATACGAACCTGAGAGTTTAAAACCCATGCTGGCAGCCCTTGACCGCTATTTAAAAGAACACCGCTACAAGTACTCGATAATTAGAGACCGAGAGTTCCACCAGTCCAAATTGGTACTTGAAGGAAAAGTGAAGTGTCTCCGACAGCAAGGAAAAGGCAAAAGACCCAACGCCGCGAACGCACTGACAACCGAGGAAGAAGAAATGCTATGGAGTGAACAAAGTCTCGGTGACTGCAGCCCAAGAGTTCTTTCCCAGACGATGTGGTGGCTCTTGACTCAACATTTTGGCCTGAGGGGAAGACAGGAACACCACTCAATGGAAGTCGAGGACTTTAGTTTTTGTGTGGACGACAGCGGCACAGAGTACGTCACATTTAAAGAGAATCCTACAAAAACGAGGCAGGGAGGACTTAACACAAAACATCGTAGTGTTCTGCCAAAAATGTTCGCTACTGGCGGTCAGAGATGTCCCGTTGAGTTTCTGAAGCAATACCTCAGTAGACGTCCTCAAGAGCTGCGAGAAAAAGGTCCTTTTTACCTTGCCATAATTGAAAACCCCAAAACAAATGTTTGGTACAAGAAGCAGCGCCTCGGCGTAAACAGTATCGACAACATGATGAAGAGCGTTGTAAAGAACACACCTCTGGAGAAAAGCAAGAAGAGATTGACTAACCACAGCGCAAGGAAGACGGTTGTGAAGAAACTGAGGGCAGCAAGCGTCGAGAGGCAGTCGATAATCCAGGTGACTGGACACGTAAGCGAGAAATCTCTTAACGACTACGATGAAGGTAGCGAGAAGGAACAGCAACAACTCTCCAACATTATCAGCATGCCTCCACAGTCAGCAGCTCCGAGCAGTTTCGCAGAAACTTTTCAAAACTTCACGCTTGATTTGCCTTGTCACAACATGATATTTTTTGATTGGTTCAAATAAAACATGTGAGCATTTGGGAAACCATTGAAGCGTTTCATGTGGTATGCATGGCGTGCAAATAGCGCGACGCAGTAATTTTTGTTGAGTACAGAATAAATAAAAAATCGTATGAACTTGCTCGTGCATTACGTGATTTATGGTCACTCGTGATGTTTTAAAAGTTCTTAAAATTGCCCGAGCCGTATCACTCGTGCCCATAAATCACGTAATGCACTCGCGTTCATACGATTTCCTGTACTTATTATATACTCAACAAAATACCGCGTTTTTGATTGGTCAATGACGAATGCATAAATAGGTTATAGAGTGCAAATTGCCCGAGCCGTATCACTCGTGCCCATAAATCACGTAATGCACTCGCGTTCATACGATTTCCTGTACTTATTGAATCAATAATAGATCACTGTTTAATCCCACACATTCTCTTTCCCAGGGCCTTCTCAATAATCTTCATACCGAGGCGGAGACTATCCAATCTCTTGTTAGTGCAGTGTCCACGCCATCTCAGGACCGCTCACTTGCAAGCCCGGATGTAGCGACTCTGCAGTCATCGTGGTCAGCGGAAAAACAGGCATTGCTTGAAGCTGTAAAATCACTAAAGAATCTTGTAGCGCAAAGTCGAAAGGCGTCTACGGTAAGAAGGCAGTCTTGCACTAAAACCCAGAAAATGAAAGAATGTGTTATGTACCATCAGCAATTGTACGCAGTTGTTACACATTCTGATTGGCTGGGAACATGCCGATTTATCCCAAATAGTGCAAAAATATTAAATTGGAATACAAAGATTTGACGTTAAGTGCAAAAAATTAAATTGGAAAAAGAATTGGCAGTAGACAATCACCGAGTTGTTCCGAACTCAAGGGAAGATCACGTTAAAGAACTCGTAAGATTACCGAAGATCACTCGAAGATTGTCGATTATTTCCAACGATTTTTGACGCTATCAGAAGGTTTCCTAACTGTCCTTGGCCTGTATTAGAAATTTCTTTACTGAGGCATTATACGAAGGAGATGAAACAAGAAACAGTTTCTCGTAGCCCCACGCTTTAAACTTGATGTACGCTAGTATGAATTGTATCACATCATTATTTGTATCATTACGCCCCTTGCATCGCTGTCGTTCAAATTTGCTTCACTTGGCGTGCATTCTAATGCTGTTGTTTCTTGTTTTCTAGCCCTCGAAACTTCATGAGGAAGCGGACTGGCGGACAGACTTGTTAAACGCTGTCCAGACGGTTAGTACGTAAATGTTATATTTTTCTCTTATCCCCTGGGGATAATTTTTGCATGCGGCCATGTCGAATGTTAAAGGATCGTCACGGGGATTTCGCAGATTTTTTGTTTAATCTGTTCTGAAAATAGTGGTAGGCAACATTAATCACGGTAAACATTATCTTTGAAAATCTGTTAGGAAGATTTAATTTTAGTTTGCGGATAGAAATCAAGCTACGGCTATAAATATCGACTTTTTTTGAAGACGCTTGGAAACAACTTGAAAAGTTAAGCCTTAATTTTTCAAGTCGCAATCCATTTTCATCCTAGCCATCCGCAGCCAAAGAGGCTTGTTTACAGTTTGAGTGCTCTTTTTTTAGGTTTCCTAGAAGACGAATATAAATTTTGGCTGTTCGAAAATCTGTTAAAATCCGTGACAAAGCTCCTGTAATAAACCTCAAAAGAGCTGTTTCTTCATGTTACCATTGTTCTGTGCTCTATTAAAGGTGTTTGAGAAAGACCGAGATGTACTTGTAGCCGAGCTGAGGACTTCTCAGCTTGTTAACGGTCACGACTCCCCTGCAGCCGGAGTGCTGCGAGATCAAATACAAACACAGGTATAAAACGTTTGCTCTCAAATTCATTGAGATTTACACGATAAAAATGCTTGCCAAGTTTGCACATCATTTTCGTTAACCTTGCTATTGTGTTTTCCAGGATGAACTCACAAGTCGTGTAATGGAAAAGCTTCGTAAAAAGGACCGTGATTCTTTGCTGGCTGAAATCCAAGAGCTACGAAAGGCCTCCACGACGAAACCGCTCATCGATCAGGTAAAAGTGACAAAGCCGACTTAAACTTTTACAAAAAAGGGGTGTAACGTTTCGTACAGTTTTAAAGCTTTTGAGCGATGTCTTTCATTTTTTGTATTTTTATTTCGTTATTCTTTTTTCAAGGCAACGATTTGCGATGAAGTGAGCTCAAACGGTTTTCAAAATAACGCGGACTGAATGAAATGCCGACCAGCGGTTGCGTTTTCAGCTGCTGTCAATCACTATCACGACAACAGTCGACTGAATATCGATTTGTGGCGTGGTGCACTCGTGCGTCCGATAACGTCACTCGGCAACATTCGTCATTCCTTGCAAACTGTATATATAACGTAGTGCATCTTTTATCAAAGATGACAGATGTACAGTTGGTGGTGTTTATTCGCGCTTATCTGATTAGTCTGCCTTGGTTAATAAACGTTTTTCGTTCTTATTTTGTTAGAATCAAGAACTAGTGGAACAGTTGCAAGGGCAGTTGGACGAAGCTTCCAAACGAGAAAGAGACATCAGAACACAGCGTAAGTTAACCTTATTAGTTATAGAGCGATTTTCTCTTGAATCTCGAAAGTTATTCACGTTTGCTTTGGTTTTGCATTGTTATGCTTAACGAACAAAACCATTGGTGGCTCGCTAACGTTTTCCCGCACTTCATTGTATTTGCTTCGAGTTTTGATTGATTCAATGGATTGTCTGTGTCTTTTGTGGTTGGCCAGAGTGATAACTTTGGTTTTCGTTTTACCACACTCAATTGAAAGTCGCCCTATGGTATGCATTACTGCAGGCTGTACTTTAACACATTATATCGGTTGGCGAGGAAGGAAAGAGGCAAAAATACTTTTATTAAAGATGACAGATAAACAGTTATTAGCCCGCCCATTGTCTAGTGTTATTAAATCATCTTACTTTCGATATAATTACATAATTGCACCAATGTAGGCTTCCGTTGATCTCGCAGTTTTTTTCTCTTATTGTATAATTTCAGTGTTAGTCAAAGGTCAACAGGCCGAGCACGTACAAAACGATCTCACCAACTCGCTGAAGAGAGAAAGGACCCTGGTGGAAGACTTAAAAAAGGCTTTGGCGAAAGAAAAAACCAGAATCACAGACCTGGGCACCGCCCTGGAGAAGGAAAGGGTGCAAGCCATGTCCCTCAAGTAAGTCAAATTTTTGTTCAGAATTTGCAATCAAAAATAAGGTCACCGCCCAGAAAGTTGTTTGTTTGTTTGCTTACGATTTTCTCTTGTTATTTACTTGTTTTTGTTTTGTTTTTGTTTTTCGATTTAGTATGCTTGACACTTTCTTTCGCCTAAATTTATTCTTTATCTTCACTCGCTTACTCATGACCATGCAGCTTACTATAATCAATTCATCTCCCTCCCCTTCACCCCTCCCACTCCCCCTTCCCTTCCCCACCCCCCACGTTTGGTCCACGGGTTGAATCGTACCCAAGTAAAAGACACTGTTTTTCGTTTTTTTTGTCCCTCGCTTTTCTGAATATTTTTTAAGAGCTAAAGCCCTTTAAAAGCACTCGCATTTTCTTTTTCAAATCCCAACTCTTCAATTTTCAGGACAAGCCTTGAAGCGGAGAGAGTGCGACTATCGAACCAGACTCAAGCGTTGGAACTAGAGCGAGCCAACACAAAGAAATACCAAGATGCTGTGGATAGTGAACGACAGCGCGGTAAACAAGAGAACAATCGTCTGATGGAGAACATTGAAGCTCTACGCCGTCAGTTATCGGCAAATAAACAAGAAAAAGCTGACTTAGAAGTGCAGTTAGAGAGAGAAAGAATTGCATTGTCTACTTTGGAGTCTGAGTTGGAGACAGAGAAAGCGTTGCAAGGAGAAGCTTTGGGTAATTTTTTTTCTCTCTTTATTCTTCTTTTTTTTCCAATCGTTTTGTTTTGATATGTTTTAACGTCCCTCTTAGTTGCTTAGAAAAGTGTGGTACAATAGACTTAAGTGATTTTCAGCGTGTTACGGCCTAACTATTTGACCGTTGTAAGGTGCACTTGCTACCTGCCTTAATCATTTTGTCGATTTTTGAATAACCGAAAGAGTTAGGTTTGGCCTCAAGATATCGTAATACGTTTCGAGTTTAGGTTCTCCCTTAATACTCGTGCACTTTTTCCTTTCTTAACGTTGTAATTTGCCTGTTTACACTTGTGAGAACCTTCCTGAAAACTTGTTCATCGGTTTCTTTTTAGGCAGGTGTAACCTTATTTTCAATTAAGCAGAAAGGAAGCGTTTTTATTCCTGCTTTTCAAAATGGTAACAGCAGTCCTTTTCTCAAAGCAATTGAACACATGCAATCATTTGTTTTTTTCTCTTCCAACAGATAGAGATCGTGAAACGATCGAAGAACTGTCTGCAGCTTTAAGAGATGAGAAAGCTCGAGCAGAACATATACAATATGCGCTGACAAACGAAAAACGGCAGACAGAGGCGCTGAAACACGCAAAGGAACGAGCAGATCAGCTAAGAAATGTGAATAAAGGTAACAAAACGAGGATAATGTCATCTGACGTCTTGTTCGTTTGTGCTTTTTTTGTCTCAAGCTTCGACATTGTAATTCTCCCTTCCATCAAGGGCACATTTCCTTTAACGGTAACATTGAGAGTTTGGTTATCAACACACAAAATTAAATTCTTTTCGAAATATCAACCTCGGGTTTATTCTTAAAATTTCGAAAATTTTGCCTTGATATTATTATAAAATAAATCCTTATAGAAGAAAAAAGAGTGTAATACTAATACTGAAAATTATTTCTCAATCTTCTAGAGCTGCAAGCCGCTTTAAATGCGGCAAGAGATCGCTCTGTCGAGCTCAGCACATCTCTGGAAGATGAAAAGAACCGCAGCGCGTTCCTCGAAGTGTCGCTGGAAACTGAGAAGGACAAAAACGATGAGTCAGCTAAGACAGAGAAGGTAGTCGCGCAGCAGCTGAAGGGAGCTTTGGATGTTGTACAGGTACTGAATATCGGGTAGTCACGCTGTCACATTTGTCACAGAACATTTGCGTGACAAGCCACTGTTTGGGTGCGAGGAATCCCAGAGGAGATAGATATCGGATGATTTTCTGGTATTTTTGAAAAGAATCTTTCAAAAAACGCGGATGCCATCGAAACAAAACTTTGCTTGATGTTTCTATGGGAAACCTTTTCAATGTAATGTACTGTTGGCCTCGTAAAAGGTACACTGTTCCTTTTAAGCACAGTTTAGAGAGCATAACAAGAGAACAGGCACCATCAATAGTCGTAAGACTAAAAAGAGCCACGTCACGGGGATTTCGAGAATTTTTGGTCTAAACTATCACTAAAGTTAGTGGTAGGCAACTAAACCCACGAAAAACAGTCAGTCTTTCAACATCTAAAGGCATCTATGGTCTGAATTTGCGGAGGGTTGTGAATGTTAATTTTTGGAAAAAGTTAAGCCTCAATTTTTCAAGTTGTAATCCATTTCCATCCGGGTCATCCGCATCCAAAGACGCTTGTTTACAATTTCAGTGCTCTAATGTAGCAATTGTTAACAAAAATGGAGCAATATTTTTAGGTTTTACAACAAAAAGCTCTATATAGTTTGGCTGTTCAAAAATCTATTAAAATCCGCGACAAAGCCTCTTTAATAAAATAGTTTTCAAAAAAAATAGGAAGTCGTTAGGAAGTTAGAATGGCTATCGATGTTTATTTACTATCATAACCAATTATTGCCCCCGATGTTTCTCAATTTGTTTTCTACTAGTAGTCAAATACACAGTTATGATACAAGAATAGCCAAGTGTTATCGACCACATCACTGTCGTACAAATCTAAAGCAGTTTACAATACTTTTCCAGGGTCCTAAAATTTGGAATTCTCTACCAGAATCGATTACTGGTTCGAGTAGCTTCTCTTCTGTTAAGAAAAAAATGATTAAATTTCTAATAAAATGAGTCTGAAATTGGCCTAGCTGCACATTCACAGCGAAATTACAAACTTATTGCTAACCCGAGGAAGCCTCCCCCATAAGCCTTGTGGTTTCTTGGAGGTCTCCTCACCCTATCTTTTTAAGTTATTTTATTTTGTATGTTTAATTCTGAAGTGGCAAATAAATGATGATGATGATGACGTGATTTTTTTTCGCAGAAACAATTAGTTGAACTAACAAGTACGTTAGAAGAAGAACGAGTCCGGGCGAGAAGGCTGCAGAACGAACGAGACGTTCAACAAGCTACCGCCATGAGCCACAAAGAAAGAGAACGCCAGCTACAGAGCGAGCTGGAGAACGAAAAGAAGAAACGAGCTCAGCTGGAACAGAAACTAGGAAACGAGAGAGAAAAGAACGCCTCTCTTAACAGAGATCTGACCGAGAGGGATACGAAATTAAGCGAGCTTCAACAAGATCTGGATAATCAAGCTTTAAAACAATCTGAAAAGGTATGTGTTAGCGAGACAAAAGCTTCGTCTTGTTTTCAAATAGTTGTAGTTTTGCATGAATTCGAAAATTATTCGATTTTGTAAAAAGACACTTGATAATCGCAGAAAATCATTTAGAAACGAGGTTGTCCAACGGGTGCGAGGATTGAAATAGATTACAATTTGGACAGACTTGAAAACGCGAGACTCGCGTTTTGAAGTTTTTTTTTTTTGAAAGTTTGCACAAATCTTCAATCGTAGTAACCAATTAAAAATTGCATATTTAGGATGAGCTCGCGATCTTTTTCAGATAAGCTCCTATCCAGGAACTATTCCTCTAGTGTTATTCGAACGAATATAGTCTTACATGTAGTTGCAAGCGCTATTTTAATAATCGTCACGCAACAAGAGAAGTGTTGCGTGACGACCAATTTGTCTAACCTGTAACGCAACCGTCCTTTTCTGCAGGACGCATCTATGTACCCACTTCGTATGAGATTGCTTCTTCATCAACAACAACTGGAGTCCATGAGACAACAACACCAGGTGTTAATCAACAAACATCAGAATTCTGTGGACTCTGCTGCGACCAGGTAACACAGTAAATAGTTATCTCTTCCAAGTGAAAACTTCCGCGACTTGATCGATCAGTAAATTCGTCAGAGAAACATCAGAGAAACTGTATACTACTTAAAGTGGTCGGGGATTTGCGCAATTTTCGAAAATTTTTGTAAACCCCCGAGGATGTTCCGTAAAAAATGTCAATCCCCCCCCCCCCCCCCACCCCCGCTTCCTTCGGAGGTTTTCTGAGATCTTCACATAGATGTCCAACTTTAACGGTAAAAACTGATGCCTTACCCGTAAGTCATAGAATGTTACACTATTTTGATAGATCCTTTGTAGAAACTAATGTCTCCAATCGGTTTAAGTGCCCATAACCTTAAACTATTTTCTTGTGCAAAACATATTCACATTTCTCAGAGCAGAATGCCGAAAAAAAAAATGCTCTCGTTTTAAAACCTCGATTTTTTTATGAATCGTCAAAGTGGGGCAAATCGAAAAAGGTTTGAAAGATATGTTTGTACTTGTGCTTAGGAGCAACAAGGAGCTGGAAGAAGTTAAAACATCACTTGGAAATCTGCTGAAAGAACTGGAGCAAATCAGAGCCACACTGACTGTGCACATAGACGTAAGTTCTTTTAAATTTACTTACATTACGGCTGGGTTTACTAATGTCACGCCATATCATTGTCCTAGGTCACGCTATATTTCAGTGACAGTTTTTGTATGTTTTGAACGGACGAAAGTACGCATGTGCGATGACCCTACGGATGAGTATGAATGACCGAACGCACGCACGCACGCACGCGCGAATGAACGAGCGAACGAACGAACGAACCAACGAACGACAAACGAACGAACGAACGAATGAGCCTATGAAATAAATTTACTTTATGAGGGAGGGCACTTATAGTGAAAACACTTGCAATGCAGTGAACGTCCTTTTCAACTAAAATACTAAATTATCCGTCACTATAGGACAATAAATATATAACGTGTTATTTTTTGGTAGGATGGGCAGACTGTACCTCTCTCGCCGATAAAAGCTGCCGCACAAGAGAGAATTGTACGTCAAAACACAGAACTAGCGGATTTTGTTAACAAGTTGAACGAGGAGAAAAAGGAATTGAGAAACGCTTTAGCCAATCTAGAGGAACAGATCGCACAATACAGACAACGAGAAAGGGCAAACGAACAGGTAAAATGGTATCTGAGTGCTGTTTAAATTAACTGCTATTATTTCCCATATAATAAAGCTGCAGAAATAATTCAGAAAATGAGTGCCCTCAAAAAATTCATTCCTTTCGTTTCATAAATAATAATAAAAAAATTTTTTTTCCTCAGAACTCGCGCCTTACAAAGGAGCATGTCGAGTCTGTGCTTAACGCTGAACGTGAAATGTGGGCTCAAGAAAGAGCTCGTTCCCAGCAGGCCTTGAGATCAGCTGAAGCAGAAATGGCTCGTCTCAGGGAAGAAGCCAGCAAAGATGCTCCTACACGCATACCGATCAGCGGCCATGAGTCAGACACCGAAGAAGTTACGTGGCCACGTGCTAAGGTGGGTATACTGTGCTATGAATTGATACCCTGTGTCCATTAACATAATGAAGTAGGTTTGTTGTCGGAGTGAAGTTCTAGACAAGGAAGTTCGTGTCCGTTTTAATCTTGCTTAAATTACAGAGCGAAATGGTAGAAAGAAAAAGTTTTCTGGTGGTATTTCAAAAATGCCCCACCTATGACTTGTTTTTACTCCGTACTATGTAAAAATAATTCAGTGCAATATGCTGTGACCAGGCTTTTGGACGTTCGATACGACTCAAACGTTTTATCTGGCATCGTACAATCGTTCTGTTGTTATTTTATGTTGAAATGTTCTGCCTTCCTCATGCTCGTGCCACATTTTTGCAGAGAAGCGTGAGTTTTTTTCAATTTAAAATGTTTTTGTCTCGATGTTCCGACATGTTGTGTTCGTTTGACCGGACCTCTTTGTAAACATCTTTTCAAATTTGCATCAAATGTATCTTGAATTTGTTGCGGAGCCTCAACACGTGTTGTTATTAATAAGCCTATTCCTTGTCTCCTCTTCAGATCTTAAAGCTCTACAAACGCTTTATCAAGGCTGAAAGTTTTAGGAAAGCTCTTGTCTATCAAAAGAAATATCTTCTGTTGCTACTGGGAGGCTTCCAAGACTGTGAGTCAACAACTCTGGCCATGATTTCTCAGATGGGAGCTTTCCCTGCGGACACAAGGCGCTCCTTCAGACGGACGGCTATCAGCAGATTCCGCACGGCCGCACGCGCTGTCCTCGCTATCCAGCGCATGAACTTTTTGGTGAACAAATCAAAACGTGTTTCTATCTCGGGATCACGCGAGAACACGAGTAGATCGCGCGTGGTCAATGGTGACGTCAACGGTCACGATCACACTGTTTACCAGGCCCCAGCTAATACGTACGCTCCTCGGTCGGTCATCGACCGGCCCAGCAATGTCAACGGTACCAGTGCTGTGCCAACGTTAAATTTACATCAGCCTAGTGTTGGTACTATGTACACTGACAGATACTCGCCTAGAAGTGATCGACGAACTTATGAGAAACACCACACCGGGATAAATGGAGATACGGACTTTAGAAGTCGTCCTGTTAGACCAACCACTACTTCGTCGAGCGAGAGGTTCAGCCGTCGAGAAGACGTCCCAGTCATCGACGGCCCTTCATCTCATCGAAGTCATGTTAGCTCTCCGAGTAGGTCACCTAGAACTTTCTCTCAAACATCCTGGTCGGATTCTCGGCCGACGTCGGCACCGCACGCCCGAGACCCGACAAGTACCGATTATACCCGAATTCTAAAATCTCCACCTGTTCGAGACACTGTGGCTGCACGACGGGAATACAGTGATCACGATCGGTTTGATTCAACACCTCGACACTCTTCGCCGTATCGTCGGGAACGTTCGGCTTCACCCGACGGCTTCCGTCGTAGCGATCGGCCGCTTTCGCCATCCGGCGCATCTTCGGTGGAGTCGGCGCATAATGGAATTGAAAGCGGCGATCACTCGCTGAATTTGTACATTCATAGACTGGAGTCTTTACAGAATAGACTGGGAGCCATCAACAGAGGTACGGTTTTCTTTGATGTATACCTCATGTAAGCGAGTTGCAAGGCGTCCCTTATTATCACGCTACAAATATTTTCTGCTTACCCGGACATGTCCGAAATTTAGTGAAATGAAAAATCTGGTACACACAAAAAGGGATGTCCGTAAGGGAGGGGTTTGTCGAAGATTTTTAGTATAAGAAAGGCCATTTCAAAAACAATAATTGCAATTTAGAAAACATATGAATGTACTTAGAGTGTACTAAACAACTGGCCTCGTCACAGTTTACGCCAGCCTATTTATAATTGTTAGCCTCTGTTGTGTTTGAGCTGTTAACCAAGGGTTAAAAGTGTTATTTATTTTTAATTTGGCGATATGCTATTTGTTCATGTCGTTATTTTTGTTTTCTTGCCATGGCTAAATCCCGTGAAGGACACCATTTTTTATTTTTCGCAGTGGAAAAATTTTGTAATCTTGATACTTGTGATACTTTTCCTTTACATGTAAAAGAGTTCGAAATCATCAGAAGCAAAGAATTCCGAAATTGCGAGAACCCTGTTTTATACACCTGAATGAAGAAACTTTGACCCATGAAAGGCATAAACCATAAACCATGCGACCCAAATGTTTACTGGTAATCGTCGTCTGTGACATAGTTAGCATTATGGGGGCCCCCCCGGAGGGGGGGGGGGGGGGGTAAGACAGGTTGGAAAAATCATGCTCTTAAAACCCTTAAAGAAAGAAAATATCTAGATCATTAATAAATTGAATATTACAAACTTTACCAATGCTGTCTACTCAGTGTCCCAGTCAGTCTTGTCGTTCATGGTTTATGCTTGTCATGGGTCAACGTTTCTTCACTTTGGTGTATATGATTGTCATTGAAACGCTTATCGGACATTGCTATTGTGTTTTCGTAACGTTTTTTTTTTTTTCTTTTTTCTTTCTTTCTTCCAGGTGGTACAACAAGTTCCTTTCCAAAAAGCAGACGATACTGAGGAAATTTATATAAAGGTCCCCTTTCACAAAAACCCGAATTCTCCAAAAGCGTTTTTATATCAAAGATAGTGTACAGCCTTCATCTTACATTTGCTTCTGTAAAAACATTTCAACGCGTTAACACTTCTTTTCAAACAAGTGATGTAATTACAACTGCAACATGCCGCCTAGAGAAAATGATTTCAAAGAAGACGCCAGACGTAATTGTAGTCAAGATGTTAGTAATGAATAGTTTCATTCGTTAGTCTTCGCTTTTAACTCATATTGTTAAGTCTTACGTGCTAATTTAAAAGAGAATTAAAAATGAAAAAGCTTTATATAAAACTAATAGATTATAATCAAGAGTCAATCGATTCCATTAGCCCATGTGAATCTTCTAAAATCTATTTTTAGTCTCATTTCGATGTGCCAGAAGTTTACTAGATGACCACGCGTATGGCACTTAAGAAGAAGGAAATGATTGCTAGGGAAGGATGATAAGTTCGAAAAAGTTCAAATTTGTCAATATGTAGGTCCTCTAAACTTAACTGTTTATTGCAACGCTTGTGCAATTTTGCATGGAGTGGATTTTGAGAGATTCACTTTGGGACAGAAGGAAAACCGTATCCCTGAGTTGCCCTTCTTCATAAAAACTGATTGGTAGGCTTGTTTGATCAGAGTATTTATCCAGACAGAGAGATATTTAATACTTTGAGTTATTTATAATTGTACTATAAACATGTAAATCAAAATAAGAACATATTTTTTGGCGTTGTGTTTATGTTATTTTTGTTACATTTGATAGATTTTGTAGTGTATAAAATATTTTTGTATGGCTGTTGCTTAGTCGTGCAGCGATTTGTAAGTGGCTCGTGAACATTAAATTAGAAAACATTACCTAAATTTAAAAACAATGCCATTTGCAGAAATAAACATTGCAATACTCTGAAACAGTGGTTGTCTTTTTGTGACTACTGCAAATTCTTTACCCCATAGGACGCTATTCTTTCGGTCACCACTAATAACAACGTCTTCCAGTTGATTCACATCTGAATGTCCGCCATTATCAAATCTATAAACGCGCATGTCAAAAAATCAAAACCGGACAGAGGCACACCTCGAGGTTTCGTTCCTTACTGCACAGGCTAGTCAAATAGAACGTAGACCCTGGGTACGAGAGTGGATCAGAGGTCGTTGTCTTTGTGCTGGCCAAAACGATCGCAGCCTCTGGAGACTGGCTATTGCACTACCGCGCGCGCTTATCCTTGGGTAGCCATTATATAAACCGAACATTTTATGCGGTAAGGGATGGACTACTGGACCTACAGTGTACTACCGTACAAGTTTGAAATGTTTTGTCATTTTCGACCAAAAGTTTTCGCGATAGTGATAAAATTAGCATATCTGAGACCCGCTCGCGTACGAGGCAGCTCCGCTCAACAGTGATGTCGTGTCTATCGATAATAAACTCTGAAAAACTGGCCTGACTTGACTTTCTTTTATTGATTTTGTTTAATAAAACATTTACTTTGTTTTTCATCGGAGAGTGATGGTGGCTGCATTATTTATACCCTCAGGAAATAACAGCCAAGTGAAAACTTAATGTTAAAAAGCGGCTGCTTAGGGGGATCAGCTGTGCAACCACTTAAACTTCGATAAACACGACTTGATACTTGAATCCACCTTTTTTAATGATATGTATTTTCACTGTTCACAAGTGCATAACCTTCACTGTCGATTACAACTCTGATACATGTTCTGATCTCTCTGTAGCCTGCGTGGCTCGCACCTCGCGCTCGAACTCCCCTTCTCCTTCCCCTTTGAACGCCGGCCACGCAGGCTAATCTCTCTGCTTAGCGTAATGCTCGCGCTCTTTTATAATGACCAGATTCTTAGCTGTTAATCCTCTGTCAAACCGTCAAATTTGATACATCAATGCTAACGTAACGACTTGCTCAGTTTAGCTCCGTTGTAGTACGACGGCGCGTTAGAACATTAGCATTAAAACCTTCGCACTATTTACAGTGTCGAAATCATTTTTCTTCTAAAATTTCCGTAATCGTCCATACGAGATCTGGTCAAAACAAAGCAGCGTGAGCAGTATAAAAATTACAAACATCATCTTTCATTACACAGTAATAAAAATGTTAAGTAAATGCTGAAAATAAAGGTTCTTGTTTACATAATATTTCAAACAACAACTCTACAACTAAACTCGAGGAAGAAGGGGTGTGTTACTCGGTATCTGTAGGTTGTTTACGAGTTTAAAGTATTGTGTCAACAGCTGCCTGTACAAGCCGAATTCGTTCGTACAACGCCGCAAAATGATTTCGCGCGAAAAGTACACTCCACGATTCATCTCGCAACGGATACCGCCCGCTGTGAGCGGGCCGGATTGGAGAATACCGCCAGCTCCCGGAACCAATCAGATAGCAGGATTTGTAGAATACCGCCCGCTCACGAACAAAGAAAAAAATAATATATAGATTTAGGCAAGCCTAAAAGCGGAGCTCCCCAGTTAATTATTTTGCACTTTATTGAAACCTGAATTCAAGCCATTGTACAATTTTAAGGCTAAGAATATAATATTCGTTTTATTTTTTTTTTAAAAATTTTAATATTGTTACTTACTTTTTTTTACCGTGTCCCGGGGGGGGGGGGGGAAGAGGTACTCCCTAAAATTTACTCAAGGGGTGTGCCACTGAGTCGCTGAGACTCTGGACCTGTTCCAGAGAAAAACGGCTCAATTTGCGACCCTGTTCCAGACAAACAGTGCAAAATAGGTACCCTGTTCCAGACAATATCCACAATGAAAAATATATGAAGATAGATATAAAAACACTAGCGTACATCACAAAGCGCTCACTTGACTTTGTCTGTGGCTTGGAGAAAAACCAATGAGAGGAGCGGATTTTCATAGCTAAACTTGATAGTGTTCCACAGTCAAAAGAGTGATTTGTATACCCTGTTTCAGAGTCAGAGAGGCAAAAGGCATACCCTGTTGAGCAGCACATACCCTTATAGCCCTTATATGGGAGTACCGTATACAGCAACACCAAATAAGCCGAGAACAAACAAAATCAATGAAAACGTTTTAATTCCACCGACAGCATTATGATCCAGAAGTCTGGATGGGAAATTATGCTGCAAAACGGGTAATTATGTAACCTTCGAAGATAAGGAGGGGGTAGTAGGGCTGCATGTTGGGGTAGATAGGCATATCACGTGGTAAATTAGCAAAGCACTTAACATTTAGAGTATATAGGAAATAATATACATCTACATTAAGAATATGGTTAATTTTCTTTTTTTCATTCATTCATTTGTTTTTATTTTCACTATTTGCCTATATTTTAATTTTGAATGGAAATGGCAGAGGTCATACATGTAGCAAAGGGTTAACAGCATATTGCCATAAGCTAATGCCAAGCAAACCGGAGTGAAAGTTAACCACAAGCAAACTAGAGTGAAAGCTAATCCCAAGCACACCGGATAAATAAAGCTAACTGCGAGCAAACAGGGGTGAACCTAACTACAAGCAAACCGGAGTGAAACTAACTGGAAGCAAAGAAGGGACATTCTGTAACCCCATCCCACCCCCCTCCCCCCCCCCCCAAAAAAAAGGATGATAGCACCTTTTTTACTTTTACATGTCTTTTTGAGTCCCCTTCCTCTTAAGGGGTTTCACTTCACTTACAGAAATAAAAAAACAAAAATTCTGGGAAGATAGAATATTGTTTGTGTGTCTCAAACTCAGTTTTGTTCTTTGATTACGCAGAAAAAATAGAATCATGTTTGCTTGTGTATAAAACTATGCAAGAAAAAAAGCATCAATACTTTGACTGCTCTTTTAAAATAAATGAATGTGTGTCCAGCAGTAGCAATGAAAATATATATATGATAAATGCAAATGCGGCCTTACACTACTGACCTTACACTACTATTCATTTATTTCACATATACTTGGGCCGAGTATCATGTCCACCATAAAGGGATTACCCATATACGACCGCTCTCATGTGGCTTTGATAGCTCAGTGGTAGAGCATTGCACTGGCAACGCAAAGGTCGTGGGTTCGACTCCCGCTCAGAGCCTGAAAATTTTTTTCAGGTCTTCAGTAGTGTAAGGCCGCATTTGCATTTATCATATATATATGCTCTTTTAAAAATTTGTATGCTTTATTGTACACATTTTTGTGGAGTCATGTTGCCCATTCGTCATGAAGTTCACAAAGTAAGCAAATGAGTCACAATTTGGTTGCTTCATGGTACCTAATGGATACTGCAAATTTAATCTGGCTTTAGAATATTTCACTAATTTTAACATTATAGCTGTTCTTATAAATTGTACGCAGCATACAACACATAAGAATGAAATTGGTATTGCATATTGCTTGCAATCACGATTTTAACCTCTATACTTAAGAATTACAGTACCACCAGTTTCAGCATTACCAATCCAAATTCAAATTATTACATTGCTTTTTAACTCCACTACCTCCCCCAAGGTCAACCAAAGATCTTATGATATACAGTAATTAGACAACTACATGTAAGTCCTGTGTAGTTGAGGGCTCAAAATATTTGGACACTTACAGGTCATGTTAACCGGCCAAAGAGATTTTAGCTTGGTCACATGTGGTTTCTTACCAGCCAAAACATTGAAAATAGCAATTTTAAACTCCCATTCATTTCTGCTGTTACTGTTTTGGCTGCATAAATTATTCTTAAAAAGATCACTTCATAATGCCCTTGTTACATCTAAAAAGATGTGAAAGAGACAGGTCAATCAAGAAGTTGTTTTCTGAAGTACACTGTAAATACGTTAACATTTAAAATATAAACTTTGCTCATTTGCAGCTTTTCTTGATTTCAATTTACATGTAATTTACTAGTCTCTTGAAAATGGCATCATGAAGACACCCAAACATCAAGCTGGATAATCTTAATCCTTCCTGTTTTCTTTTGATGTCCTTGTCCACATTCTGTTTTTGTGTCTGTGGCTCTGCAAATTCTGAAATTCATGTTAACCCTGAAAAAAGTCAAATGCCACAGATTAAATTAAAATTGATTAATTGGTATGAAAATCAATAATTTATAAAACAAAACACGGATACCTTATATATTTAACAGAGATGTATCAGCACAGACTATTTTTTTTTACTGATAACTGCGAAGTCAACTACAGAAAAAAAACCCGGTAACTCGAACTCGGATAACTCGAACAACCTTGCTAACTCAAACTCACTTCCATTTCCCTTGGATTTGACCCCACCTTTTTGTCATTTTTACTCGGTTAAATTCAAACTCGGATAACTCGAAAACCCCGCTAACTCAAACTAAATTTTGTTTCCCTTGAACAAAATTTGGGTCAAACTTTTTACCCTGATAACTCGAATTCCAGAACTTGCAACTCGCAACGGTTGCCCATTGATTATAGCAATGAACAGATCATGTATTTGACAGTCATTTTCCACTCTTAACAAAAGAATGTGTGGTCGCTTTAGAGTTTCTGGCAAGATAAGTTCAATTTGCACAGTACTGTATACTGAAGTGCTTAAAAATCAGTAAACAATCAATTATTAACTTGGCAAATAAAATATTCAATCAACCCCGCTAACTCCAAAAACCCCGCTAACTCGAACTCATTTTCGTTTCCCTTCAGAGTTCGAGTTAGCAGGGTTCTACTGTAAATATTTCAGGACCTGAACAATCGATGAAAATCGATGATCGGAAAATCAATCGATCAATCGATGACAATCGATTAATTACTGTTGATTGGCATCGATTGGCATCGGCCAATCGATGATCAATCGATAATCACACTTTGGTGGTCGCGAACTTCATCGATTGCCATCGATTGGCATTAAACACACAATCAATCCGAAGCATGAAGTAAATACTTACATATTTTGTTTTGTAAAAAAAAAATAATAAAGCTCCTTTCCATTGAGATGAAGTTTACATCATAAGCTTTAATGTTTCTGTTTTTCATTCGAGTTTCCTACTGTTTGCTAGCGCTAGAATTCCAAAGACACTTCGTTATTCGTGACCGAGTCAAAAATGGCGGACGTGACAGGCGAAACTCATCACCAGACTCCCACTGTTGTCTCGTTTTCGTTCCGACGTACAGACGACGTATTTTTGAGTTCTCTCTGCTACTGTTTGATTTGAAATATTTCGGACGAGCGAGAAAATGTTTATAGACTACAAGACAGAGTTTTAGAAAAATTACATTGTACTTAGACAGCGAGGAATTCTGTAAGTTGCGATTTCTATTTACTTTGCCAGGAGTTGGTTCGAAAGCAAACCAGACCGAAAAGCGTACGCTTCGTTGATGGAGGCGAATAAGACTTAAGCTCAAAACGTTTGTTTTAAATAATTATTGCCTTATTACTGTTAAGTTAGTAAGTTTCTCGTTGTATTGACATTTTTTGGAAAGGTTATCATTGTTGTTGCTAATAAAATATAACATACAAGAGAGACCGTGTGTTTTAAAGTAAACATATTTATCAAATACTAGTCGAATAAAAAACGATGGCAGTTAAATGATCGATTGAATTGGTAATCGATGATAATCGATGAAAATCGATGTTAGTTAATTGATCGATTGTCATCGATTATCGATGAAATCGATAATCGATGACAATCGATAATCACAAAAACTTTAGCGATCGATTGTTCATCGATTATCAATATCAATCGATTAATTGATATCGATTGTCATCGATTGTTATCGATTGCCATCGATTATCGATTCCATCGATTGTTCAGGTCCTGATATTTTAATAAACTCAAAGCATCACTGCAAACCCTTACACTCCCTCTTTAAAAGGTTTGACCTTTAAATACTCCCCCTCCCCTCTACCCCTATATATACATGTACATGCATAGGAAAAACATTGCCACATCTTAAAAGCTTTTCTCTTAACAGTAATACTAAGATTTTTAAAGATACACATTTAATTAATAATAAGTTTGCATGCACAGCTGCATACAGTGTCTAAAATGGCATGAATTTACTCACAAAGATTCCAGTTTTCCAGTAGTCATTAACCTTTGTTGTGTGCATTTTCCAAATTCCACAACAAGATTGTGATTTTTTTATGACAAATATAACATTTACTGTTGACATTCTGAATGAAACCAGCAAAACAGACCTCAAAATCTCAAAATTGTTGACATTGTTATGTAATCCACATGAACGCTCAATAGTGAACAGAACTACATGACAAGTGGATTATTTAATATATTTGGGAACGAAAGAGCTAAGTAATGAAGCTGAAGTTTATTTACTCTGACTAAATGAACAGTAATTTTACCTCCATCATGAATATCAATAAACTGCATACACTGAATCGATCTATTTCACTCGGAGTTAACGAAATTCCAGGTGCTTCGTGCAAACTGACATCACTTTCATTCTCATCTCAGCTGCTCTTCCAGCACTGTAAAACAAAATAATCATATCACAAGCATTTAAAAATCGTAAGCTTAATTTTCTTCGAGATGTGTTGAAGTGATATTCTTTGTGAATTCGTTCCTCGAAGGCCCAACAATTATTTGTTTACATAATCAAATCCTCCTATTTGATCAGTAAAACCTGGTAAAACTGAATTTTAACGAATAGTATTTTTCAACATTGTTCATGTCACAAGCAAATGCTTAGTGGCGAAAGCAAGTAAAATGTGCCGTCAATATAAGCTTACTTTGCGTATAAAGTAAGCTTAAGACAAAACGTAGAGATATTAAATGACGGAAACACTGCAGTTTTGTACTCACCTCAGTAGGTACACTCGTCTGCTCGTTTTATCTCCGTTCCCTTGTTCTCCGCTATTTCTTTGCCTGTTTCCTCGGCACCTCTCTTGCTATTTTAGTCGCTTTTCTTCGCTACTTTGCTACCAGGTTCGACAGGCGCTTTGCTATACTTTTTCGCCTGCTTTCTGTCCGGGTTTTCTGGATCTCTCGCGATCTCTTTCCCGTCGCAAATCGCTTAAACCCTGTTTCCTCGAAGTTAAGTTTACCCTGCTCTCGTTTGTAGTCATCGGCATAACAAGGAGCCAAAATAAATGTGTTTGTCTCAAGTTCTAACTTTCAGACTAGCTGTTTAGACCTCACACTGCAAAATTATTTCGCGCCAGTACTGCGCGAGTTGTCAAGACCTTTCAAGATCCCGGATGTGCGCAACACCGTACGTACGTATGTACGCCGCCGTACGCGCCCGCGAGGCATGCCGCTAGCCATGATGACCATGAAAACTCGGATGCAGAGGTTTCCTATTTTATTTCATGTGTTTTTTTTTTTTTCATGTGTTTTTTTTTTATGGGTATGGTGCTCCGCTCTGCGGCCCTTACGGGCCGCTAAGGAGCTCCGCTAAAAAAGAATATTTGCTTACTTGGTTTGTTTAAATAAAAATGTACAACAGCTAATAAAAATTGTACACTAGCTAAAAGGTTCTTGTCACGTGCAGAACGGGCTTTTTTACTAGAAAAATATCACCAAATACAAGCGTCTAGAAACAACTTTAGGTCAGAAAACAAGTTATTCCAGGAAGGAATCCGAGGTTGACCAATCTTAGGTCAAAAAGGTCAAGATCTATTTAGTCTTTAACAAGCAAACATGTTTTTGTAACAATGCATGGTTTATTGTGGTGGCTGCCCAGAAACAATTCAGCTAATGCCAAATATTATGAAATGACCTTGTCGTTCAACAAGTCGAAGCAAGGCTGTTTTTAACAAGAAACCTTGACTCTCAGTACAAGAACGTACACTAGGTATTGAAGATAACCTTCAACATAATTGCACTCAATTTCAATCATACAAAAAATTATAAATGATACCGTAGTCAACAACAAAAAAGTGTTTAACGATAAAAACAACTCAATAAAAGATGTCAAAAGTAATAAATGTATTACGCGAAAAATATAATTGTTATGCAAAATAACAGTACAAAAACATCGCCTTTTTATGGTTTAACATAAAAGTTGAAAGCACTTTAGTTTCTTATCTAGTAATATAAAGTTTTCTCAACGTCGTAATCTTAATTAATTGAGATATGTGCCGCGTCGTGCCCGGAATGTTGTAGAAACTTGACATGCGATTTGCAGAAGTAGAAAGCGACTCTTAAGGGCCGGACACCATGCAATTCAGACATTATACGCCGAGAAAAAAGAAAAAATAAGAAAAGAAAACAGTATAGAAAAAAACTACACTACAGTAGCCTTATTGAAAGAAAAGAAAACTAAACTAAACTGAAGGATGGTGCAAGCATCCTATCCTATCGCAAAAGAGCAGGTTGGTTTCAGTCGATCACAAATGGGGTAACATTCAAAATGTATGCAGTTCGCATCATAATCAGTAGTGGACAGTTTTACATTTTCTAAACTCGCTCGATCCGTACGTAGACTCCGTTTCGCGGGGTGAGTGTGGCACCCGGTAGAATTGCCAGAGGAACTTGCGTCTCGGGTGATTGTACAAACTTGTACTTCAACAGACATTTAACCAGAGCAATCTTGATCTCCATCAGTGCGAACCTCATCCCGATGCAAGACCTCGGACCTGTTCCGAACGGCATGAACTGGTACGGGTGACGGTTGTCCTTCGCAGGACTTCGGAACCTCTCAGGATCGAACCTCTCCGGGTCGGGCCAGGTCTCGGGATCACGCTGGATGGAGTACACGGGAATGATCACCTCCAATCCCGCGGGAATATGAATGCCACCGATGTCATAATCTTTAGCGCATTCCCTCGTCAACTGTGCCACCGGTGGATTCAATCGCTGAGCCTCGCTTATGACACAGTCCAGGTACTCGATGTTATGGGCAAGGTCATAGAGCGTACTGTCGGGGTTTGACTTGAAGGCTTGTTTTATTTCCTCTCTTAATTTGTCTTGAACGTCTTGATTTATAGTCAGGTGGTACGTTATGTAGGCAAGCGTGTTGCTTGAAGTTTCGTAGCCTGCAAAAAGGAAGATGACACTTTGGCCCACTATTTCTTCATCAGTGAGTTTGCTGATACCTTCCTCGGTCATGTCTTCATGTGCTGTCAGCATAAGATGCAGTAGGTCCTGCCGTCCCGTTATCCCACTTTGCCTTCTCTTCTGTATGATGTCCTTTGCAACATCTTCGAAGTAGTGGCTTCTTCCACGGACAGCAGCAAGCAACCTCAATAGGTAGAAACCAAAAGGAAACCGTCTCAAAATGCCTACGATCCAAGGTGTGCGGAAAACTTCTCTTGCCCTCTCCAAAAGCTCGCTTTCCTTCTCGTTTTGAATATCTGTCTTAACACCAAAGGCGGTGTCAAGTATCACTTCTAGTGTCATTCTGCTGAACCAGTCCAACATGTCCACAGAAGTGTCTGAATGAAGGAAAAGAGGCCAAAGCTGAAAATAATAGTTTATATCTGCCTCGTTTCAACAAAAGTTGCCCTGCCGGCTTACACAAAGGCTTGAAATTCACCAACAGCCACCCTCCCTCCCCCTGAGGCCCCCTGGCTAGACCAGGGGGCTAGGTGGAGTGCCTAGTCAACCCCGGTAATAGCCGAGCTGCCACAGTACAGGGCTGCAGCTAGCTGCCAAACACAAGACAATCATCATAAAAATACCATGGCATGCTGTGACTGGCAAAGTCTGGTGAAAATGACACAAAACAGTTGGCTATGCCCACCCCCCCCCCCTAGCAAGCCAGCAATTCAGTGCCTGACCCTGGGCTCCCTAGGGCTGCTAGCTCTGCCACTCAGCTACCCTGCACAACCTTCCAAGACGTTGCCCTCTCCCCGCCCCTCAATTTTTGCGCGCGGTTCACGAAGTCCACCATTTGCCAAACCAGTGTAGATATACGTAGACTTTCTCAATTTTAATGTTTTTAACCCTATTCAAACCTGGCTTTTTTTTAGATCTTTTGTGACCGAGGGGGGCGAGTTCCACTATATAGTATGTCCAAAAATCTATCTTTTGATATATGTCACGTGGGATGATAACGTCATGTGGGATGATAATGTCAAAACAGCCGCCATCTTGGATCCGCCATCTTGGATTTCAAAACTTTTTCCAAAACGTCAGAAAACCACCCAAAATTACTGTTAAGTACTTAAAATCCATAAAACGGTGCAGTTAAACTCTAAAATGGTGAAACCAATTGCATTAAGGTAAATTTGTTATTAATGCTATGAAGGCTACGACAAACACCTCAAGACCTCCCCCCCCCCTCCCAAAAATGCATGAAATAGCCTAAAAGGACAACAGAAACCAAGAAAAGTGAAAATATTTTCTTCATGTTATTGAAAAGAAGGTCAAATTTTATTTATTCGAGCGCTTTTATTCCACGTGATTCTAAACTCCATACAAAATCTTATAAAGCGCTCAAATTCCCACAGCCTAAATTGTAACACAACACCGTGCTCCTCTAGAAGGCACGTCCCACTCGATACACTTACATTACATCAATCGTCCATACGCTAAAATAAGTCATTCATACGCTTACATCGACTTCTCGAATCGTGAGTTTGGAACGCCTGTGTTTTGCCGGTAACATTCCGGTAACATTACACAGCATGCGTAAGCCTACGTAAATTTCAATTATTTTAAAATAGAAAACCCGCAACTAACCTGTATCAACAACTTGCTCGATCTTTGCCATTAACCTGTCACACGATTCCTCGATCATGGAAACCATACCTTTCATTTTCTTCGCGCTGAAAGTCGGGGTAAGCGTGCTGCGAATTCGCTTCCACGCGTTATCACGCGCGAAGAAAACACTCTTTCCCATCGCGCCAGGGATCTTCACTGGGGAAGGGTGATTTGGGAAGTTCCAGAAATCTTTTACAAGAATCTGCTTGAGCATGTCAGGATCTGCGATCACAACAGAGGGCTTCCTACCCAGTGTAAACACGAACACCTTGCCGTACTTCCGAATGTAGTCACTCAGCAGCAGATGAATTCCGTTGAATTTTCTGAAGTCAAGAGCGTTGCCGATAAATGGCCATGGTTTGGGACCAGGAGCGTTAGTTTTCTTGAGAATGGCTTGATTTCGTGTGCCTCGCCAGTAGATGTATAGCAACACAATAACACCAGCTGCTATGAGAGCGATCGGCTGTGAAATATAACCGATAAGCAAATCTGGTCTTGCGTGTTTGATGGCGTCCATTGCTCCTGTTTGTGAAAATTTGTTGTCATAAATAAGTTGCATGTGCTTTTCAGTGTTTTTAATCTTGTAAATTAAACGTGATTTCTGACTTTTGGATTTCAAAAATTGTATTATGCCATTCTGCACTATCATTCACGGATCACGGCGTTCTGCTCATTTTGCATTGTCATCGTGCTTGACTTCTTAATGCAAATTAAATTTGTATCGGTGATCGTTGCGAATCGTTAGATAACGTTTACGTTTGACAAGTTGTTCATGTTTAAAAAAGAGACGACATACCTGTTCTTGTCGGTTGCCGGCAAACCTTTTACAGGCTAGTTAAACCCCGCAAACGGAGCCAGATCACAAATTATGCAAACTCGTTTCTTCTGTGGTCCCGTGATTTACTTTTGTCACGCAATAATCGTCACTTGATGGGCAGTGTCAGGATTTCCGATTACCCAACCACGGAACCGAACAATACTGCATGGGAATAAGACAATACAGTCGAACCCCTATTAAGCGGCCACCCATTAAGCGACCACCCCCTATTAAGCGGCCAGTTACTAAAGTCCCGAAAATATTGTCAGTATAATACTGTAAATAAAACCCCTTTTAAGCGGCCACCCCTATTAAGCGGCCACGGCCACCTTTCTTCTGTCCCGATGAGCGTTCTTCTATTGTTTTACCTCTATTTAGCGGCCAATAAGAATGTAATATACGATATTTAAATAAATTTCCAACAAGCTCAGATCGTGACGGCCGATAAAATCATTCAAACACAGGTTTATTGTCGTCTTCCTGTGATTTCGTTATTCCTTTTGACCTTATTTTGTATTGAAATAATGTAACCTTCTTAAAAGACCTTATGCTAATTTCTGACAAACCCCTATTAAGCGGCCAACCTCTATTAAGCGGCCAGTTGCCATTTCCCCGAGTGTGGCCGCTTAATAGGGGTTCTACTGTAGAACGTGAGTTGCCCATAACGACCTGTGAGGTATACTTTACGATCCGCCACCTTAGTTGCAGCGATTTTGCAGCTCTTAAAGTCTTGATTTGTATGGATTTGTGGGTTGTAACGATTTGTTGTTGCTATTTTTGGTGGCTACTTACAAACACAAACACAATCGTACATTACAAACAAAAATCGACATGCAAGCATATGCGAAGGTCAAGGGTCTCATTTTATTGTGGTTTATGTGCCGGTGATCGGTGAGTGCTGTTTTGGCCAAGTTTAACACAATAAGAAATCGCCAAGTAGAATACACAGAATAGCAAAATATTCCCGGGCAGTTAAAAAGGACTAATACAAAGTATAAACAAAAGAGATAAAATCTATTCTCACGATAGACTGTCCACAGCCTCACGCATCCTGCTTCTTCCGTTTTGCGCTGGCGTCCAGTTCTCTCGCCGTTCTCACCGCGTCCTCATCGATCGAAAAACACAAAAAAATAGAGGGCTGTGGACAGTCTATTCTCACGAGATCTATTAGATTAAGCGAACAAAAATCTTTACATTCTTCAAGTACATAGACAGAAAGAGAAGAACTGCTCACATATCGCATATCTAGTACAGTAGAACCCCGGTAACTCGAACTCGGATAACTCGAACAACCCCGCTAACTCGAACTAACTTCCATTTCCCTTGGATTTGAACTCACTTTTCAGTCATTTTTACTCGGTTAACTCGAACTCGGATAACTCGAAAACCCTGCTAACTCGAACTAAATTTCGTTTCCCTTGATCAAAATTTGGGTCAAATTTACCCCGATAACTCGAATTCCGGTTCTTGCAACTTGCCATGGTTGCTTGTTGATTAGAGCAACGAACAGATCACGTATTTGACCGCCTTTTTCCACTCTGATCATAAGAATTTATAATCGTGTTAGAGTTTTTGACGAGATAAGTTTAATTTGCACCGTACTGTATACTGAAGTGCTGAAAAATCAGTTAACTATCAATAATTAACTTGGCAAATTAAATATTCAATTGACCCCGATAACTCGAAACCCCGCTAACTCGAACTGTTTTTCGTTTCCCTTCAGAGTTCAAGTTACCGGGGTTCAACTGTATATCGGATGTCACAATACAATATAACGCAATAATATAACGCTGTTTGCTAAACAACAGCAACGAGAAGTCTAACAATATAAAATAAAATAAACTGATTACTGTTGTCAATTACAGTAAATCTGCGAAGAAAATACATTACTTGCAACTGTGTGACTTTCAAATTTACCGAACATTTTTATTTGTGAAAATTCTCCTCACTCCGCAGTTGATTAATAACTATCATTTAACAGATAATTGTCAGCTACTTTTATTGCGTTTAATTGCCTGAAATTATTTAAGACCCTCTAGGGATACGTCATCGCTTCTGCATGCATTGCATGCCATTTATAATAGAAAGCCTGGGGCGAGAGTCAGAGAGCGGCGCTTTTGGCCATCGGTAGATCTATTAAATGCGGAGGTCGTGGGAGGTCGTGGGTTCAAATCCCAAGATTTTCTTGATCCCGTGGGAACCCTACTTTTAAAGGGTAGTAACCAAGGGGGCTTTGCCTAATTGGCAGTATTGCCTACTACCGGCACACCATAATACTCATGAATATTAATTACGTACTACGTGCTTCTCGGTCAGTGGTTACCTAAGTCGCTAGCGAACCAATCAGTGACCGAGTAAAATTCGTCCTTCTGTTAAGAATTATAAGGTGGCCATCTTCACTTCTTATTGTGGTGGGTTCGGAGATGACAATTCGAGTCAATTCGAGTCAAAATGAGCTCTGAGCTGATGGGTCTAAAGCTGAGGAGCTGTTGTTTGGGGGCTGTACGCTTAACTTCGCTGTCTCAATGTCGATAAGGGTAGGTAGCCTTGGTCACATGGCCTACACCACGTTTTGGTACCTACCCATGTTGATAATGTGTTTCATATGCCGCTGATCCCCTTGCAATTCCTTGCTTCCTTTCCTTTCTTCGCGCATACTCGTGTTTTCCACGATGCAGGGTAGAGCTATGTTCAAGTGTAAATAAGGTACAACTGGACTGAATGCTTTTCTATCAATTTTGAATAACCTGTAAAGCCGGGCGCATAGACCAGTAAAGCGAGTAAAGTGCTTGTTTGAGACCGGATGTGTTGTATCATCCTATACATGTATACCAGTAACAACGATTTTTGATGAGTGTCGTAAAACCAAAAACCAAGGTTATCACTCTGGCCTTCCACAAAGGGCTCTACAACCAATGAAAACATTTACCCGCAACCTGCGACCAGCGACAGTTTACCCGCGACCAGCAAACTTTTACCCGCGGAACGCGACACGCGCCAATTAGACTATCGGAACGGGGTGTTTCCTTTCGGTTCAAATGTACAGTTTTGGCCTTTTGGGAAAAATGACAACACGTGGATTTAGGCTAATGTTCACTCCAGGTCCAAAAGAATCAAATAAGAAAGTGCTGCATAAGCAACTGAAAATAGATTTTTAGCCTTTGTGATTTGTGATGAAATATCACCATGTAGATTAAGCCCTATTTGCACACCAGATTCACAATTTCACAATTTTGTTTTCGTTTGAAACTTAAAGTGTACAGTTTAGGCCTTTTGGGGAAAATGCCATCACGTAGATTCATCCTAATTTCACTCCAGCTCCAAAAAAATCGAATAACAAAGTGTTACATGAGCCACTGGAAAAGACGATTTTGGGCCCTTGTGTTGAAATACCACCACCTAGATTAAAGCTAATTTTTACTCCAGATCTTGCCAAATCGATTACCTTTAGACCTGTAATCTACAGTTTGGTTTTTTTTGGTAAATCCGCCATCACGTGGATTTATCCTTATTTATACTACGGTTGATAAAGAATCGATTAAGGAAGTGCTACCTGAGCCAATGAAAAAGACGATTTGGGCCCTTGTGTTGAAATACCACCAGATAGATTTAAGGTAATTTTCGCACCAGATCCAGAAAAACCGGCAACTTTTCTATCTACAAATTAGGTCTTTTCGTAAATATGCCATCACGTGGATTTATCCTAATTTTCACTCCAGGTTAAAAAGGATATAAAAAGAAAGTACTACATGAGCCACTTAAAAAGACGACTTTGGGCCCTTGTGTTGAAATACCACCACGTAGATTAAAGCTAATTTTCACTCCAGATCAAGCAAGACGGGCAACTTTTAGTCCTCAAATCTACAGTTTGGGTCTTTTTGTAAATATGCCATCACGTGGATTCATCCCAATTTTCACAATGCTCTAGGTTAAAAAGAATCGAATAAGAAAGTACTACATGAGCCACTGAAAAAGACGATTTAAGGCCCTTGTGTTGAAATACCACCACATACCTTAAAGCTAATTTTTACTACACATCCTGCCAAATCGATAACCTTTAGACCTGTAATCTACAGTTTGGGTTTTTTTTGTATATCCGCTATCACATGGATTCATCCTTATTTATACTACAGTTGATAAAGAATCGAATAAAGAAGTGCTATATGAGCCAAAGAAAAAGAAGATTTGGGGCCCTTGTGTTGAAATACCACCAGGTAGATTTAAGGCAATTTTCGCACCAGATCCAGCAAAACCGGCAACTTTTCTTCTTTAAATCTTCAATTTAGGTCTTTTTGCAAATCCACCATCGCGTGGATTCATCCTTATTTTCACTCTAGATTAAAAAGGTTGTATAAATAAATTAAAGATGTACATATAATATGATGAATATTTGATATTTCTTTTTAATGTTTGTTTTATAAAAATTTCAAACCTTTTTTAATAAATTGGACACAAAACATGTAAATATCAATCGATGTTGTACAATAAATATTTAATATAAATAGGCCTTACCATGGTTTTTGGCGCTATTTTGACGAGTAGGCAAAGCGGGTAGAAATTACATATACAGTCTTTGTATGGGAATCTCTGATGGCAAATATCTTTTACAGAAATTGAATTCTGGACAGCTTATGAATTAAAAAGTTAATATACTAGGTATTAATAATATTCACCGAGTTTAAAGGATTGTAGCTGAGCTAATTAATTTCCATATATTTGTAAATATTTTTTCCGCATGACAAATGTATGGAAGATAAAATTAAAAACGTAATTCTAAAAAGCTTTTTATAACCCAGCTACCTCCCTCAAACTCAGCTAATTATAAAAGCTTTTGCCTAGTATCTTAACTTAACAATTCATAAGCCCTACAGAATTCAATTTTTGTAAAAGATTAAATTTGCCTTTGGATAATCCAATACAAAAATGAATTACACTGCAGCTGTGGTTTCTACGTGTCACCATTTATAGAGAAGGATAAAGGTCTACTCAAAGTACTTAACCTTTGCCTTGACCCTAGCAAATAAACTCAGTCTTAGACCTACTATTAAGAGTGAGTTTATTTGCAATTAACCATTCAGAAACTTTAGTTAACTCATTATTTATTTTTCTTCTAATAGGGTAACATCGTTACTGGCAAAGGTTAAGGCGTGTCATCTGCGTACATCCTAGGTTGTGAAATAGAGAGACAGTTAGGAAAGTCGTTTACAGTAGAGTAAAATGAGAAGTGGATCTAGGATTGTACCCTGGGGGATGCCGCGCAATAGCGGTTTATTGTCCGAGAGACAACCGTTCACAACACACTTTTGTTTTCGATCATCCAAATAGGAGTTAAACCAGTTATAAGTGACAACTAAGACACCAAAGGCTTTCAATTTTGATAGCAAGATTGTGTTATCGACGGTGTCAAAGGCCTTCTTCAAATCTAGAAAAACAACAGCGTTAACGTTGCCCTTGTCAATATTAAAAGCCCAGTTATCTGTGGCTTCAAGCAGGGTGGTAGCAGTGGAGTGAAGTGAACGAAACCCTGATTGACTACTGGAAATTAGATTGTTTTCAGTTAAATATTCATAAAATTGATTGTAAACAATTCTCTCAAAGACTTTAGCGACAACAGGAATTATGGAAATAGGACGATAGTTATTTAAATCTGAACGTTCACCCTGTTTGAATAGTGGAACTACTTTGGTGAATTTCCAAATGTTCTGTGGGAAATATACCAGATATAATAGATCTATTAAAGATACAGCAAAGAGAGCTGGCGACCAAATCAGCACACTCGCGAAGAAGACGTACGGAGATTTTATCCAGGCCCGTCGCTTTAGATTTACAGAGTTTAGACAATAGAGAGAATACTTTTGAGCATTCTATCGTGTTGAGTTCAAATCTATGCTCGGTCTCCTCAAGGTAATCGAAATAAGATGGAATATTTCCACTTTGTTGTGTGACGATACGTTTTTCCTTGCTTGGAGAGTTAAAACCGACTTTTGAACTGAGAGAGAAGTGCGCTGTAGCTACGCTGAAATATGGCTGAGATATGACTCAAATACCACTGAAATATGGGGAACTTAACTCGGTAGAGCACTCACTTGCTGCGGAAGGGAAGCCTCGTCAACAAGCTTCAAAGGTACACGGCGATCTACTTCAAGGAACTTCAGAACTACAGACGTAAGGCTGAGACAGAACTTGGGTCCAACAGTAGCTTTATTAGTCGTGGATATAATCTTCGATGTAATCGCCGATGCGATCACCGATGTAATCCCACCGTCGATGTAATCGCCGATGATCACCGATGTAATCAAAGAAAGTTTACAATATCGCTTGCTTAAATATGATTTCCTAGGTACAAAGTACAATTCTTAAGTAAATAAATCCACGTATACAACAAAAGAAGTTAAAATATTCTTTTCAAAGTTAGCGATTCTAATTGATTGACAAGCAGGGAGATCTTCCGCTCGAAAGGATATGATGCAATACAAACTTCCGCATGAAAGAAGCTGATGCAATATGAATATCAAACAAAGAAATTATCTCAAGTCCGTAGATGTACAAGTACAAAGTTCAACATGACTAAGCGAAAATACAAGTACAAAGTCCATTATGACTAAGCGAAAAGTATTCTATTCAGCAACATTCATATTCATGCTCAGTTGTAATAAGGTGTGGGAAAAATGATTGATCAGCGGATTAAGCCAAGCTGGAACAGCTTGGCTTAGGAGGTGTTCAAGATACGACCCACGCGATTTTTGGGTGGGAGGGTGGGCCGTTCACCTCTTCGTGGCTCCGCTGAAAACTGAGCTAGAATGAATTATTTTCGCGCGAAACCAGAATTTATCATTGGCAGTTACGTAATTGCACGTGAGACTGCTAAATTAGCCATGAAATACCCATTATTAAGTGTATTTCAACTTCGCATATCATTATGAGTGTTGAGAATAGTATTCTATTCAGCAACATTCATATTCATGCTCAGTTGTAATAAGGTGTGGGAAAAATGATTGATCAGCGCCCAGCAGCCTTCACTGTCTCTTTAACAGTCGATAATTGTTGCACAGCGGCATTCAACCCCTTACAACTCTCCCCAATCCTCAATCCTCAAATCTCTCTCATACTTAACTTAAAAGTTCTAAGTACAGTGAAACACACCTACACATTTTGCAATTATAATTAACTAGACCGTTGTGTACTTCTGTAACAACATCTTTCTCAGGAAAGAAACGATGGCGCAAAGGTTTATTCGTCACAAAAAACACTCTTAACACAAATCCGTACCAAACCCCAATGTATTCTCATTCTGCTGGGCGTTTCCTTTGCTCACTAGCTGGAAAAGCGCACACACAACGATTCAGCTGATTCACATCTTACCAAGGAGTCACCACATTCTCAGCAGAGGGCATAGCAAGGCGTCCTGACGCATCATCATGGTTCAGCACTTTGGCCAACTGAAGGTAATATAAAGCGGTATGCCTCCTGGCCCAGCCCACGTGTTCAATAATCTCAGATAGATCCGCCCCTGTAAGGGCCAACGTTATCGCACAACCAGACATAATTAAATAAGAGCTCATCGTCATTTGGAAAAACGAAGAGTTTCCGAAACTTTAACCTGGCCGAGGTCTCCTGGCCGGTCCCCACTAAAGAACGCCGGCTTAAAGTACGCTCGGTCACGTGCAATAATAAAAACGATCACGTTTCGTCTTTGCCCTTGCCAACTCGCCTCCAAGATACTTCGATAACTGTGTCAATTTATCCACAAATAAGGGCGTGGCTTGTTTTGGGGTAACACGGGCCCTCAACTGCTCTGCTGTGACAAGACGAAGGTTATCTTTCACCAGTTTATCAGAAGCTGGGTTACCAAGACCCAGCCGCTTATCCCACTCCCCATCTCGACCTATCGAATGGGAAATCGATCTTAACTTTCCTATGTATGAGTCCACCGTCTTAGAGGGCAGCAACATAAGTGTCTACCACGCTGACCCAAGAATTCACAACTATTGCGGTGTACTTGTGTTTTGCAATGTCTGTCTTTAAAGATCAGAAAACGACACAAGTCCCTAGGAGTCACAGTCGCCAAGGTAACAAAACCCGGCAGAGCACTAAGAAAAGCCTCAAGTTCCCTCTGAAGAGAGTCTTTTTGCTTTTTGTAACTGGTCGCCTGTTCATAATTAAGTAACTGTTGCAGTTCCGCTTCAATTTCATCAAGGACAACTACAGCATCAGAGCAGTCCTTAATAGGCGTTGTCATTATCAAAGTCATTAGCGTGACCACAAGTTGGACATTAACTGACTGAAAAAACAACTTTGCCATGACTGGAAGCTCTTACAAACAAGGAGAGAAATATCGTATCATACACCACACACCAGCAACCCAACATGTTAAAATGTATATCAAGAAGCACCTAAAAAACATACAGCAAAAGCCCACAGATCTCCAAAAATGCCTTTGTGAGGTAACCACCCCTTTCTGGACGGAACCAAGAGAGCGTTGCCATCGCCCCGTACAGCCAGGTGTTTGCTCTTAAAGGCTTTGCTTACAAGAAGAGGCCACCAATACTTTTTAAGAAACATGTCAAGCACCCTCACAGTGCACGACTGTCTGTAACTCTGCAGGTCCCGTTAAAGCCATAGGAGGAAAAACATACGGATGGTCGACCACACCCCCTTGCATGATACATTGTTCTTAAACACCTTCATGGGAGGCTCGTTTGAATCGTATGATTCTCCTTTAAAGTGCTTGAAAAACGGCTGAATCGAGACCTTGTCCCTTATCCATCCGAGCATCTATGCTTACTGCGGAGAAGAGCTCTCCTTTGCGATGTACTGCCAATACTCGGAGTGATTATGCAACCCCCCAGCTCGAAAACATTTTGGGTCGCGAGACAACAACTCCGAAATATCACCAATTAGCTCTCTCATCTGTATTCTCTGTAATCTATCATGGTCACAGGCTGTCATCTCTCTACCAACCCCGACGGGGTTTCCGTAACAATCAACCCAAGACATTGGAATTTCAATTTCTTTGTCTTGAAACTCCCGAAGTTGAAGGTCCATCATGATTTAAAAACCACCCCCGTCAAAGTCAGCAGAGAGATAACAGCTTTGACCAGCGAGGCTGGAGGGCCCTTGAATCAAGGATACCCCTTTTTCAAAGACGTTAAAACTATGTTGACAAGACAGAGTAAAATATGCACTAGATTGATTTCAACACACACAAAGGCCTGTTTACTATTGCGAAGAAAAACATTATTACAGCACACAGCCTCGCCAAGGTGTCCAACGACCTTAATAACACTGGTGCGATCTGACACAATCTACTTGTCTGATTTGAAAGAAGATTTGCTATGACCGGACTTCCTTTCAGGGCAGTTAGCCTCAATATGACCCCGCCTATTACAAAAATAACATCGTATGTTGAAAGAACGTGAGGAACGTGCCACACCGGCACCTCTATCCTCCCTCTTCAGCTGAGATTTCTTACGATTTGACTTCTCTACTTTACACACAATGTCTAGGACCTTCTCATGGTCCTTATCTCCCAACAGGCGCATAACAAGGTCTTTGAAGTGGTCTTTCTACGAATCCCCTCCTCTCTGGCTGTCTGATGGACGAGCCGATAGTATTTCTTCCTATCATGGTTGCCATCAGCGGCTTTGTTATGCAGGGTCTCTAGCATCTCCAGAACTTCATATCTGTTGAATTCTGACAGCGCGGGCGGGCCGCATAGGTCAAAATCTGTTCTACGAGATTTTCGGGTTACGCAATGGTAACCAACTCCACTGATTGCTTCAATTGTCTAACCTTCTCACGCAATCTCCATAAAGAGACAAACAGACTCTAACTCATCTCACAACTTGATGTGTAAAGCACTTAGTATTATTAACATAACACGAATAAAGCAAGCTCGCGACGTTTCCCTAGTTCAACTAGACGCCAACCGCTAGTTCGCCAACCAGCCCCACCGAATAAATCGGCTACCCCGCTTGTCGTTTGTAAACATCCAACGCATGTCCAACGGCCACACCAGTCGAAGGAAATAATACAAATAAGCGAGCTCGCAGCGTTCCCCTAGTTAAACTAGACGTCGACCGCTAGTTCACCAACTAGCCACCGCCAAAATTAAACGGCCACCTCGCTTCTACCATTTGTAAACATCGAACGACCACATTAGTCGAAGGAAATAATACAAATAAGCGAGTTCTCGGCGTTCCCCTAACTAGGCTAGACGCCGACCGCTAGTTCACCAACTAGCCACCGCCGAAATATTAAAATCGGCTCTCTCGCTTGTACCACTTGTAAAAATCCAATGACAACATAAACCGAAGAAAATACAAATAAGCGAGTCCGCGGCGTTCCCCTAGTTAAACTAGACGCCGACCGCTAGTTCACCAACTAGCCACCGCCGAAATAAATCGGCTCTCTCGTTTGTACCACTTGTAAACATCCAACGACAACAAAAGCCGAAGGAAATTCAAATAAGCGAATCCGCAGCGTTCCCCTAGTTAAACTAGACGCCGACCACTAGTTCACCAACTAGCCACCGCCGAAATAAATCGGCTCTCTCGCTTGTACCACTTGTAAACATCCAACGGCAACATAAGCCGAAGGAAATACAAATAAGCGAGTCCGCGGCGTTCCCCCTAGTTAAACTAGACGCCGACCGCTAGTTCACCAACTAGCCACCGCTGAAATAAATCAGCTCTCTCGCTTGTACCACTTGTAAACATCCAACGACAACATAAGCCGAAGGAAATACAAATAAGCGAGTCCGCGGCGTTCCCCTAGATAAACTAGACGCCGACCGCTAGTTCACCAACTAGCCACCGCCGAAATAAATCGGCTCTCTCGCTTGTACCATTTGTAACCATCCAACGACCACATAAGCCGAAGGAAATACAAATAAGCGAGTCCGCGGCGTTCCCCTAGATAAACTAGACGCCGACCGCTAGTTCACCAACTAGCCACCGCCGAAATAAATCGGCTATCTCGCTTGTACCATTTGTAACCATCCAACGACCACATAAGCCGAAGGAAATACAAATAAGCGAGTCCGCGGCGTTCCCCTAGTTTATTAAACTAGACGCCGACCGCTAGTTCACCAACTAGCCACCGCCGAAATAAATCGGCTCTCTCGCTTGTACCATTTGTAACCATCCAACGACCACATAAGCCGAAGGAAATACAAATAAGCGAGTCCGCGGCGTTCCCCCTAGTTAAACTAGACGCCGACCGCTAGTTCACCAACTAGCCACCGCTGAAATAAATCAGCTCTCTCGCTTGTACCACTTGTAAACATCCAACGACAACATAAGCCGAAGGAAATACAAATAAGCGAGTCCGCGGCGTTCCCCTAGATAAACTAGACGCCGACCGCTAGTTCACCAACTAGCCACCGCCGAAATAAATCGGCTCTCTCGCTTGTACCATTTGTAACCATCCAACGACCACATAAGCCGAAGGAAATACAAATAAGCGAGTCCGCGGCGTTCCCCTAGATAAACTAGACGCCGACCGCTAGTTCACCAACTAGCCACCGCCGAAATAAATCGGCTCTCTCGCTTGTACCATTTGTAACCATCCAACGACCACATAAGCCGAAGGAAATACAAATAAGCGAGTCCGCGGCGTTCCCCTAGATAAACTAGACGCCGACCGCTAGTTCACCAACTAGCCACCGCCGAAATAAATCGGCTATCTCGCTTGTACCATTTGTAACCATCCAACGACCACATAAGCCGAAGGAAATACAAATAAGCGAGTCCGCGGCGTTCCCCTAGTTTATTAAACTAGACGCCGACCGCTAGTTCACCAACTAGCCACCGCCGAAATAAATCGGCTCTCTCGCTTGTACCATTTGTAACCATCCAACGACCACATAAGCCGAAGGAAATACAAATAAGCGAGTCCGCGGCGTTCCCCCTAGTTAAACTAGACGCCGACCGCTAGTTCACCAACTAGCCACCGCTGAAATAAATCAGCTCTCTCGCTTGTACCACTTGTAAACATCCAACGACAACATAAGCCGAAGGAAATACAAATAAGCGAGTCCGCGGCGTTCCCCTAGATAAACTAGACGCCGACCGCTAGTTCACCAACTAGCCACCGCCGAAATAAATCGGCTCTCTCGCTTGTACCATTTGTAACCATCCAACGACCACATAAGCCGAAGGAAATACAAATAAGCGAGTCCGCGGCGTTCCCCTAGATAAACTAGACGCCGACCGCTAGTTCACCAACTAGCCACCGCCGAAATAAATCGGCTCTCTCGCTTGTACCATTTGTAACCATCCAACGACCACATAAGCCGAAGGAAATACAAATAAGCGAGTCCGCGGCGTTCCCCTAGTTTATTAAACTAGACGCCGACCGCTAGTTCACCAACTAGCCACCGCCGAAATAAATCGGCTCTCTCGCTTGTACCATTTGTAACCATCCAACGACAACATAAGCCGAAGGAAATACAAATAAGCGAGTCCGCGGCGTTCCCCTAGTTGAACTAGACGCCAACGGCTAGTTCATTAACTAGCCACGCCGAATAAATCGACAACCGTTCCAGCAGTTTCGATAACAGACTTCAGTGGACCATCCCAAATCCTTTCAGCAGCCTCAACTTCGCTGTATAAGAAAACCTAGAAGATACAACAGACAAGAAATTATACAACGCAATGTCAAATAACGACTGAAAGGCAACTATCTCCAGCTCTTGAGATTGACCAGCGTTCTCATTCCCATTTTCGACTGGTTCCACAGAATCACCAAGAAGCTGAACTTCAGGTTCTGCAGGTTGACCTTCAGCCATAACGAACTTGTACAAGGAAAATCGCGTGGGTCGTATCTCAATACGAAAAGAGTTCACCTCTTCGTGGCTCCGCTGAAAACTGAGCTAGAATGAATTATTTTCGCGCGAAACCAGAATTTATCATTGGCAGTTACGTAATTGCACGTGAGACTGCTAAATTAGCCATGAAATACCCATTATTAAGTGTATTTCAACTTCGCATATCATTATGAGTGTTGAGAATAGTACACAGTTCAGTACAAACGAATATCTTACAAAGAAATTAACAAAGAACAGCTGACAAATATACAAGTCGTTCCTGAATAAAAATATAAGATTGAACTTAACAAGCGTTTGGTTTTTACTTTAAAACTACTGTTAGCTTTTTGAAAGGTTTTAAATGCTTAATAAGGATAAACACAGAAATGACTGAATCATGGAAATTTCTACCGTAACATTCCTTCCACCTTAGTTTCAGCTGTCCTCAGCTGTATTTCCAGATATAAAACGGCTGAGATATTGATATTAAAAAGCTAATTATAACAAGATAAACCACACACTAAAACACTGAACAAAAGGTACCCTAATTTTAACTGGAATCAAACGATTAACAATTATCGTGCCTCTCAATTTACTCTAAGCGACTGAAATTTCCAACTTATATCAATGCGACATTCTTGACAATGTAAAACTTTGGACTCTTCGGAACATAGGCACTCTCAAGGCCCTCAATGAACATGTAATGGTGCGGTACGACGGAACTTGGACTCTTCGGACTGAAAAACATCTGAAATAATGCCACAGAATTTGCATTATGATTACCTTTAATTCAGATCACTACTTGCAGTTGAGATGGACAACAATGCCAATACGTTCAATATCCAAATTATATCCAGGGAAGCTGTTCCTCAGTAATTTCCAATGTGCTCTTCGATCTTGTTATCTTGCTTTCTGATATTCCTAGGTGTTGTAACGCGTCTGCTCTACTTGCCAGGAACTAAGATGGGTTTCGACTGTGTTTCGCTGATCCTTTTCGCTGTTTCTTATTTGTTCTTTTTCTGTTCTGTTCTGTTCTGTTCTTCTTCTTTTTTTTCTTTTTTTTTTGGACAGGTCCTTGTACTCCTTTGCTGTTCAACTATATTAAACGTCCCAAACTTCTTGTTTAAATGACTGTCCGGTAATTGCTCAGAGTACTTCTTCAACAGGGAGTTGATTCCATTTCGCCTTTCTTTCTTGAGTACGTAGATGATTCAACTTCGCAACTTCGCTGTACATTGACTTGTGGTTTTCTCGGCACGTTACTGATTTCTTTGAAGAGTGATTCGCCGGTTTCCTCGTCGATTACTGCAATTACTCCAATGGATTGAGTTATGTATCTTTTCTGTATGGTCGCTGAATCGTCTCCGGGATGTTGCTTGTGAGTACGCTGTGATGATAGGTTTTACTTGGGCGAGGTTTTTTTTCTTCGTCGCCCAAGGGATTACATCGGTTTGCGACAACTTCGGCTGGCATTCCTTCCTCTCTTGCTTGCCTTGCTAACGTCTTTGAAGATCCAAGAAGCCCCACTGTTCTCCACTTACTGCGACGATAAGTTTTTCCTTGCTTGGAGAGTTAAAACCGACTTTTGAACTGAGAGAGAAGTGCGCTGTAGCTACGCTGAAATATGGCTGAGATATGACTCAAATACCACTGAAATATGGGGAACTTAACTCGGTAGAGCACTCACTTGCTGCGGAAGGGAAGCCTCGTCAACAAGCTTCAAAGGTACACGGCGATCTACTTCAAGGAACTTCAGAACTACAGACGTAAGGCTGAGACAGAACTTGGGTCCAACAGTAGCTTTATTAGTCGTGGATATAATCTTCGATGTAATCGCCGATGCGATCACCGATGTAATCCCACCGTCGATGTAATCGCCGATGATCACCGATGTAATCAAAGAAAGTTTACAATATCGCTTGCTTAAATATGATTTCCTAGGTACAAAGTACAATTCTTAAGTAAATAAATCCACGTATACAACAAAAGAAGTTAAAATATTCTTTTCAAAGTTAGCGATTCTAATTGATTGACAAGCAGGGAGATCTTCCGCTCGAAAGGATATGATGCAATACAAACTTCCGCATGAAAGAAGCTGATGCAATATGAATATCAAACAAAGAAATTATCTTAAGTCCGTAGATGTACAAGTACAAAGTTCAACATGACTAAGCGAAAATACAAGTACAAAGTCCATTATGACTAAGCGAAAAGTACACAGTTCAGTACAAACGAATATCTTACAAAGAAATTAACAAAGAACAGCTGACAAATATACAAGTCGTTCCTGAATAAAAATATAAGATTGAACTTAACAAGCGTTTGGTTTTTACTTTAAAACTACTGTTAGCTTTTTGAAAGGTTTTAAATGCTTAATAAGGATAAACACAGAAATGACTGAATCATGGAAATTTCTACCGTAACATTCCTTTTCTTTAGTTCAGGCTTTTTAAAGACATGATAGCATCTGATAGTCCTTGAACAGCTAAAAGTAAATTGTAAAGTTTCACTAGAAGTTTTCTTAGGCAATATGACCCTACAGTGTAGATCTTCTTGAAATATTTGCCTTGAGCTTACTTCAGCTTTCCCGACAATTCAACAAGGATAGGTTCCTTTAACAGCTTACCACATTTTGAATCGATTTTTTTTAGAAACTAGTTACAAATATTCAGTGAAATATTAAAGATTCGGTTGCACTCACTTGTTTGTCGTAACAGAAACCATATTTGAGGGCTAGCTTCACTGCTTCTTGTTGGCCGCCACGAACTTTCACGGCCCAGTCATTGGTGTAAATCTCTTTCGCAAAAATTTCGTTTCCACTGAAGAGTATTATCAACAGAACATACGAAGAAAACGCCGCCATCAAACTTCCGCCATATTCTCACACTCCATGTTTACAACTTAGTGCTGAGTGACCTGGCTATATTGAATTCTGACGAGGAACGAACTTATCACTTCCGGTCATTATACTTCCTTGTTCGATGTAACCTGCGATCAGGCGTTATTTTTCTCGCGGCGGTGTATCGCAGGTTATGTTCGATGAAGCTCTCTATCTAGCCATGATCTAGCTAAACTGTAAATATATTAGAAAAGAAATAACCATAAAAAGGCAAATGTGCTAGACGGAGAGCACTAGTCTTTCTCTTATATATATCCTTGAAAAAAGAGATAGGAAAAATAAACGCGAAGAAACTGGGTACTTTAAATGTTGTTTTGTCTGCTTCAGCAAAACATGAATCGAGGAATTGGGAAAACGTGACAGGAATATTCTAATTACTTCAGTTGTGACAAGGATATTTTTTCCTGCTTGAGACTAATGTGACTGATGTTGACTAATAAATGACGAAATTTTAGACGCTGTGCATGTGGTACCTGTTGTTCAAATGGTGGATAACGTTATCCGCTATCCAGTGGAAAACCCTTAACAAAACACAGTGCGCTATCCACTGCATAGAAGTTTATCGGGTGGATAGTGTTATCCAACCTTTAAACAACTGGGGCATGGAGTCAATGCGTATTTCTCCTGATCAACAGATCCGGCAGTGCTGAGGCGAGGGCCATCCCAATAAAATGTTTCGTTTCCCATCGCCCGACCGACCCATTTTTTTCGAAAATTAAAAATTAAAAATTCCAGATTAACTAGTCCAATTTATAAGCACACGATCTTGTTTTATTAATTATAACAACAATTGGTATGATGTGATGTCTTTGTCTTTAATAAACATCGATATATTACAACGTTATTTAAAGACTGTTAAGGAATAACGAACGAAAAGACCACGTTTTCAAGTTGGCTTTTTTACTTAGCAGCTTGGCCTTTTCTGGAACCCAGAACCCTTCGATTCAAGTGTTCATTCTTTTTTTTTTGCCCGACCGACCGACCCACCATCACAAGAGACGGGGCGATGGGAAACAAAACATTTTATTGGGATGGCCTAGTGGACCAATCGCAGTATGCGCTATGGAAGTCTTTTGCAGATAATCTCTAGTTCTGCTTTTGCTTTGATTACGTCACGACAACGCTGCGTAAGCTTATATTCTATTTCTGTTGTCAGTTATCATATTGGGCAGGGGTAGGTAGGGTCTTCCTTAAATAAGCTCTACATGTATTTACGGCGCCAAAGGGTGTGTTTTTTCAAGTCGTTTTGGTGTAAAAAGGGGTTTGAGGTGAAAAGGTGTAAAATAAACCACGATTAACCGCATGTTCTATAGATCATGGCAGTCGCCAAGACATGCTTACATTTTTTATGCGTTCTCAAGAATTCTCTATTTCCAATTGCCCATAATACACATTGTTTGCCCCCCAAATTTTGCATAAACTATTTTTTTCAAATTATCTTGGGAGGACTGCATATTTCCAAAACAATAGTTTATGCAAAATTTGGGGGGCAAACAAAGTGCATTATGGGCAATTGGAAAATAGAGAATTGCAGTTTGCTAACCGTCATCTTGCGTGACATTGCGTGACCGGTTCTTTGTCACAGAAGACGCAACTTGAAAGTGCACTTTAGTTGGCTTTTATTTTGGACGTTCCCTTGCATTGCATCGTTCTCATTTATACCTGGCTACAACAGACATCAGTTTTCAAAATTCCCTGACTTTTCCCAGAAAAAAAAATAAAATTTCATTTTCCCTGACCTGACTAAATAAAAACAAACTGACAGATATAGCAGTGGTCCCAAGCGTCCAGTTTTCAATGGTATAAAATCAGAGTTGTTAAAATTTTAATTTTCCGGACTTCATTTCGAAATGTTGAAATTCCCTGACTTCCCCTAACCTTCAAGAATTTAAGTTTTCCCTGGCCATTTTCTGACCTGTGGCAACCCTGTTAAATCGTGTAGTATAACTCTAAATCAGGGACATAGCTGAGATAAGAACGGGATAAGAACACGCAAAAAGATAAAATAACACGTTATTTTCACCCTGCTTTATTTTATTTTTTTACGCTTTTACAACGTTGTGACTCACAACTGCAAGTAATTATTTTGTGAGACAGCACAGTTTAATGACAAATGCTGATCAGTACCCAACTGCACAAGAACTATCATAATCTGTCCAGCCTATTTTTTCTTAAAAATCTAAACCAGCAAAATCAGCTTGAAACCTACACCTTATTACATTCTTGGCATGATAAATCATGATCTAGCTTTCCAGGAATTCAATTTAAAACTACTTGGCAATGAGATCTGCCTCCTTGAAACGGGAAGTCGAAATTTGTTTTTATTTTATTTTATTTTTTAAAGATGGTTTAGCGTGAAACTTGTTTTCTTTTTGGTATTTTGCTTGTCGCTCTGTGTACTCAGGGCAAGCACCTTTCGAGAATTAGCTGCAATTATCCTTTAGAACTAAATTCGATTCGTTTTCGCATATCACGAGTAAACGTTTCTTATATACATGTATGGACTGACAGATTGAGATATTTAAGTTTTCTAACATTCCACTTCTTTAGTTTTAAAGGGTTTATATATAATTTTGCTCTAAAAATTCACGCATAGAGCACAACTAGCATAAGTGAAACAATCTATCCATTGGTTATTCGTTTATTAATTCACTAATAAATTTTCAAAACTAATTTTTATTGTGCAGGGTTTGTAAAACTAAGACTCCGAACTTTTCAATTCCTTCAGGTAGTTTCATAGAATACTTCCACTTCGTCAGGTTGAAAGTATAAACTACCCGCCAGGAATGACTGGGTGGAGGAGGATCCAGGACTGTAACCACGTGGCGGGCCGTAGATGTCTCCAAGGTTTGCGTACGAATTGGTATTCGATGAGGCGTAGTCAGCAATGTGAATATATCCAAATGTTGGTCCAGCACTTAAGCAACTGTAGATGGATTCTTTCCGATAACTCCACCGTCCTGTTTGATTTAGTTTCAGTGGCTGCAACCCTGGCTTGTTAACCAGGGAAAAGAGAAATGCTGCTGAATCGTACCGCGACTGACAAACGCCTAATAGGAAGTAAACAATAGAAAAATGTTAAACGTTGGTAATGCTTAGTACACTTCAGACCGCTTCTCACTGGACGTATTATATAGTGTAAAATAATTAGATTGGTGGTCAACGTTTCACTATAATTACTAAACTTTGTACGGTATTTTGTACGTTGAAATTTGTCTCAAGTTTTGAATTCAGGTTAACCGTCCAATTAACAGGCCTGGAAAAAATTCCCAGATTTTTGGTGGTGGCGTGCGACCTACTTCATATGTTTACCTTATTTAGGGCTATAACGTTATAAAAAAATGATATCTCATTCAGACCTATTCATAACACTCATAATGATATGCCAAGTTGGAATACACTTAATAATGGGTATTTCATGGCTAGTTGAGCAGTCTCACGTGCAATTACGTAACTGCGTAACTGCCGATGATAAATTCTGGTTTGGCTCGAAAATAATTCATTCTCGCTCAGTTTTCAGCGGAGCCACGAAGAGGTCAACGGACCACCCTTCCACCTAAAAATCACGTGGGTCGTATCTTGCACAGCTCCTAAGCCAAGCTGCCCCAACTTGGCTTAATCCGCTGATCAATCATTTTTCCCACACCTTATTACAACTGAGCATGAATATGAATGTTGGTGAATAGAATACTATTAAAAATACAGTAAAAACCCGCGTGTAAGAACCTACTTTTTTCAGAGTTTGGCAAAACAGGTTCTTGTATCATGGGGTACTAATTGGCAGTTGAGGCTAAGTAGGTTCTTATTTAGGTTCTTAATTTCTACAGAGTAGACACTGATGTTGATTATCAGAGAAAGTATAAAATCTGGTCTGTTCTTTATTATAAATATTTATTAATGTACCCATGTTGCCAAAAGTCCAACAATATTAATTGATCAATGATACAGTACTGCAGTATCTTTTTGGTTTTTGGTAAAAAAAAATATATAAATTAAATAGTTAAACCCCAAAATAAGAATATGTTGGAATTTGTTTGGCTAAACAGGTTCTTATATTTTGGGGTATTAAAAATCAAATTTCTGCCAGAAGGTTCTTAAATCCCTAGGTTCTTACACGGAGGTTTTTACTGTATCTGATGCATAAGCTCGGTTATCCAAGAAAGCTTTATTTATTATCAGGTGGAAGTTAGTAGTATAAAGTTGGGGATTGAGCGCCACTTTTTTTGTGGTTAAGTGTGGTGCAGTGACGTCACCATTTAAAAATAGAAAAAGTAACATCATCGGGTGTAATCTAAAAATAGAAAAATTACATCATCGGGTGTAATCTAAAAATTGAAAAATTACGTCATTGGGGTGTAATCTAAAAATAGAATAGTGACGTCACAATACCCCTGGGGTTAACGTCATAAAAAAATGACGAGATCATAAATTTTGAATAGAATAGAAACAGTATGGCCTCCATCTTGTTTATTGTCGCAAAATAAAATATTATTTTCATATAGGTTAAAGAATCTACATTTAGAAGTCTTTTTAAAGGCAAAATTATCGGTATATTTAAGCTTTGTGGAGCAGCCGACCGAAAAGTCATGGGATCGATTATGTCTCGTTTCCATTCTAACTCGGGCAATAGTTCGAATATAATGTATGCAGGTTGGCGCAATGTTTTGCTGTCAAAGACCAAAGTCACATTTTCATAATCCCGCATATTTGGATCATCTCTGGTAAGTTTTTGCTTCTAGTCCAAACTAGAATTAAATAACTTCGTGATCCTCAATCAACTAACGCCAAGATTAATTGCACGCGAATTCGCAACAACTTGAACTAGTAATTAGTTTACGAAATCAACAGTTCACTGGCACTTTTTGTGTAACGAAATTACCTTTGTAAAGTTCAGTGATGTCATAGTTTAATTTTCTACTTCATGGCGGTAGCGGTTTTCAGCATTTCAAAGTACAGGCATAAGTACCGATTCATTTCGGTCAAAGTTTTTAGCTTTGTAATTATGCAAGTTGTCTTGTCGCATACATTTAGTACTGCTAACATACCGGTAATTGTTTTTAAAACAATGGTAACGACTCGATGTGCTCTAGTGAACAAAGCATAACCAATCGAAAAGTTAAAGCAATAGAGTGAACGCGCTTCAGTGATCTCGGATATAAACACGAGTTTTCGGTTAATAATAAAACACTAAACACACAGATTGTAAGTAAAATAAACTTTTATTTCGATCGTTTAACATTACAATGATTTAATTTAATCGTCTTCGTCCTCCTCATTGCTTGGGGGATAAAATGTGGATTTTGATGTCTTCACGTTCTTGTGTGTTATAGTTCCGCAATCGTCACATCGACGCAAAGTATCCTTTCCGTGCTTTCGGTCAAGAGGGATTTCGTGCTCGCATATAGGACAAACTTTACAGTTATCTTCCCAAAAGCACTTCGGGCATTTTATGATCGCAGTGTCAAATACATTGGAACCCTTGCAGTGTTCACATGGAGAACTAGCTTTTGTCTGAATTACATTTTCGAAATCGCTATTCTCGGCTTCTTTATCACTGTCGCTCTCGCTCCCTTGAGATTCCTCATCTTCACTACCGTTCTCAGAAGCTGTTCCCTCCTCTTCACTACTGCTAGTTGAGTTATTGTCGTCCTCCTCTTCCTCTTTATCACGATAGGCTTGTTCTTTTTGTAATATATCGCTTAGAACTTTCTTATTCTTTATCAAACGCTTATTAACTCCCAGCTCCGCCAGTCCCTCTGAAAAGGTATTGAGTGCGCGGGGCTTGGCTACATCATCGTTATGTGGAAGTAGCACATACTCGACCAGTTCTGAAATGTTTGTTACTGGTATAATGCGTTGATTTCGGAGTATTTGTCCGCGTGGTGTCCAAAACAAGATATCTTTGGAGGTGGCCATGCTATGCAGCAGTTCAGAAGCATACTTTCTAGACACAGCTTGGGAAAGATTAGTTAATACATCTTTTATCCGGGGTTCCTCGTCATCGCTCTCGTCATCAGAGGTTGTGCTATCTTCTTGTCCGCTTTCCTCCTCTTCATCGTCCGAGTCTATCTTTCTCTTCATATTGACCAGCACTCGTTAAAAGCAAGATATAAATGATCAATTTTAAGGATGCAGCTATGCTCTTATAACATAAGAAGTCCCAAACTACTTATACCAGGGGTCAATAATTCTTGAATAAAGCCTCCACCCTCTTGTACCAGAATTCGTTTCTTTGTCTTGAAGGGAACATTTGGTTCAACGAGGGTGACTAGAGCATCCTTGTAGGGTATCACTTTACGCTTATCTTCTTCAGAGATTGGTATGTTTTCCATGAGAACGTTATAAATAAGTTGCACTAATGCGTGCATCTGTTGTGGAGTGGCTGTCTTAAGAAGAAACTGCCGTTGATGAGAAGGACAGTCAGCTAAAAGTTGAAGAAAACCTCGATTGCTCTTTACTACACGAGTCATGATTATAGAATGAACTAACGGTAGTAAGGTTTTTCTTTACATCTACATCTACATATAATTAGGTCGGTAAAAATCTTAAGATATCACACCAACCGTTAAAAACTAAAATGAATGTTAAAAATGTTAAAAACTAAATAAAAACTTTATAATTAATAGTGGTGGTGGTGGAGTTAAACAATGGAAATGTGGTGGTGGAGTTAAACAATAGAATTGTGGTGGTGGTGGAGTTAAACAATATAATTGTGGTGGTGGTGGTGGTGGAGTTAAACAATAGAATTGTGGTGGTGGTGAGATAAACAATATAATTGTGAAACATTGCACAGAAATTCAGTTCTCGTTAAGCTGTGAGGGAGTTGACATGAGTTGGTCCTGTCCTATATGTCAAAAGGATTTTTCAAGGAAAGATAGCATGCAAAGACACATGAGCAGTAAGCATAGTACTTCCGGTTCTCCTCCATTTCAAGCTATGTCGATTTCTCGAGAAAAGTGTCTGCGGTTTCACTTGGGGCATCCGTTTACCTGTATGGTGGCGGGAATGACAGGTTCGGGCAAGACGCTCTGGGTTAAATCTTTGTTGCAACAGGCTCACAAGACAATTCACCTACCCCCTGAGAGGATTGTTTGGTGCTATTCCCAATGGCAGCCCGCTTATAGCGAGTTGTTGATGACGATACCTGGAATTGAATTTAGCAAGGGTATCCCTAAGACCTTAGAACAAGATTCCTACTTTGATGTTAATATACGAAACTTGATTGTCATCGACGACCAAATCATCGAAGCCGGAAGTGATAACCGAGTGGTGAACCTGTTTACCAAAGGATCGCATCATCGCAACTTGAGTGTCATTTACATTGTGCAAAACGTGTTCCACCAAGGTAAAGGCACTCGAAGCATCAGCTTAAACAGTCATTACTTGGTCCTTTTTAAGAACCCCCGCGACAAACTGCAGATTTTGACACTAGCAAAACAAATGTATCCAGGACAAACTGCTTGGTTTATGAAACAGTACGAAGACGCGGTACAAAGACCATTTGGTTATCTGTTTGTTGATCTTAAACCAAACACTCTGGAAAGTTGCAGATTTCGAACAAATGTATTACCTGGTGAAGAACGATTCGACAAAGGCGAAGTAGAAGGCAACGTTTCTAAGGAACTAGTGCAATATCTTAAGCAGCAAAACCTGATGACTCCTCCGGTAATTTCGGAAATGCAACGCTTGCAGAACAATATGGATGGCTTTCTCTCTCGTAAAGACCTCGCAGAAGACGAAAAAGTAAGGCAATACATGCAGCTGCAAAACAGGTTTTTGACATACAAACACCAGCTCAATTCTATACCAGAAGCAACCCAAGAGCAGAAACAAATATCTACCGCAGGCAACTTACCAACAGTGCCAACCCCCCTTCAAGAATCACCGGTAACAATACCAGCAGCTTCTGTTCAAACGCCAAACCAAAAAGTAATTACTTCCATGGCAACTTCCACTCCCTTACCACCCTCCCCTCCTCCATCGATCTTGACCCCTCCTCCCACGGTGGAATCATTATCTCCGCCTAAAAAGCGGAAACGACCTCAAATCCGATTCGTAAATTACTGGGATGATGAACCGAAAAGGCCTTCCAGACGCTCCCGGCGAATACATAAAAACTCGCCTTACAAATCTTACGAAGGACAAGAAGAGGATTATTAAATTAAATCATTGTAATGTTGAGCGATCGAAATAAAAGTTTATTTTCTTACAATCTGTGTGTTTAGTGTTTTATTATTAACCGAAAACTCGTGTTTATATCCGAGATCACTGAAGCGCGTTCACTCTATTGTTTTAACTTTTCGATTGGTTATGCTTTGTTCACTAGAGCACATCGAGTCGTTACCATTGTTTTAAAAACAATTACCGGTATGTTAGCAGTACTAAATGTATGCGACAAGACAACTTGCATAATTACAAAGCTAAAAACTTTGACCGAAATGAATCGGTACTTATGCCTGTACTTTGAAATGCTGAAAACCGCTACCGCCATGAAGTAGAAAATTAAACTATGACATCACTGAACTTTACAAAGGTTATTTCGTTACACAAAAAGTGCCAGTGAACTGTTGATTTCGTAAACTAATTACTAGTTCAAGTTGTTGCGAATTCGCGTGCAATTAATCTTGGCGTTAGTTGATTGAGGATCACGAAGTTATTTAATTCTAGTTTGGACTAGAAGCAAAAACTTACCAGAGATGATCCAAATATGCGGGATTATGAAAATGTGACTTTGGTCTTTGACAGCAAAACATTGCGCCAACCTGCATACATTATATTCGAACTATTGCCCGAGTTAGAATGGAAACGAGACATAATCGATCCCATGACTTTTCGGTCGGCTGCTCCACAAAGCTTAAATATACCGATAATTTTGCCTTTAAAAAGACTTCTAAATGTAGATTCTTTAACCTATATGAAAATAATATTTTATTTTGCGACAATAAACAAGATGGAGGCCATACTGTTCCTATTCTATTTAAAATTTATGATCTCGTCATTTTGTTATGACGGTAATCCCAGGGGTATTGTGACGTCACTATTCTATTTTTAGATTACACCCCAATGACGTAATTTTTCAATTTTTAGATTACACCCGATGATGTTATTTTTCTATTTTTAAATGGTGACGTCACTGCACCACACTTAACCACAAAAAAAGTGGCGCTCAATCCCCAACTTTATACTACTGAAGTTGATAAATGTAAACCAACTGCCCTAGTGAATTCTGAAAAAAACTGACTTTTCCAGCGTTATTCCTTGGGAACTTTGCTCCGACAAAGTGCTAACACTCGAATCGTTAGCTTTTCAAAATTCGCTACGGCGGTTTATTTACCTTTATTAACTTCTAGTTGATAATCATCAATCATCATAATGCCCGCCGACAATGCACAGCATCAGTTTCTTCAGGAACTAATTACGAGAACTTTCTTCTAAAATAAATATACATCGCTTTTTTGAAAAACCTTTTGTTTCAAACCGAGGTTTTAGCTTTCTACGTTGAACAGCTAAGGTTTTCTCTCGAATTCTAAGCCCATCTGGCGATAGTATCGTGAAACAACTCCATTTCGCCGTACATCGCTCTTGCGGAGAGCGGTTTGTTTGTCTGACTTTTGTCCGAGTAACACCGGGGGTTAAAATTCCGTGACGTCATTAGTGCGCTTCGCTATTCCAGAAAGCGCATAGCAGAACATATTCTATTTTAGACAATCTTACTTCCTTGCCTACTAAGTACGAGTTAACATCAGTGTTAGTTACGCTATCACTGATAATAAAATGTTTAATAGCAACTGGATTTGCAATCGAGTCCTTTGCTATCGTGAAAAAAAAATGTTTTACTCAGACCCGCGGGATTCTGAAATTCTGGATTTTGACAGATACATCCGATGCCAACGAATACTTTATATGTTTTGCCCTAAACTTTTTGTTTTCCTTGCGTACGACACTAATTACTTATTTGTATAACTTATTTCCACTCACGCGGAGGATATGAGAAAGCAGACCGACCTCACCCGCTCCAGTTCAGCCTCGATGATGCCTTTAAAAAGATCTTTAAAAGTAGCGGAAATGTTCATTGGAAGGTTTGAAAACAGTAAACTACACTCAAATCGATACAAAAATCGATTTTTGAGACGATGAATACGACCAAAAGTCACATCTGAGTACAAAACCTTTGTTTCATGATAATTATATTTATTATTATTTATATTTTTCAGCTTACGTTTTAAAAGAAATCAACGATATACCATTATGTGAAGTAGCTGTGAGAATTGAAAACAAAACAACTTAATAAGCGATGTACCAGACCGGGAACACAATTTTCAATATTTAGAAAAAGCTTGAAAAGATGTCTTGAGCATTTCGTGGAGAATCACAACCCATCTCACTCTACACCAAGTCTGCTTTACATTATTTTGTGCGCCTGTTATAATTATTATTGTTGTTGTTTTGCCTAGCCATGAAAGATTTTTACTTGTTCATTTTGTTGTGTATGCCCACCCATAATGAAATACAATGACATAATATCACTTACTTGTCCATGAGTGGCTGGTGTACCCACCAAAGATATATTGGCCAACACGTACAATTGTAACGGTCGGGCCCTTATCGTCGCAAAGAGCATGAAAAGTTGTTGCAGCCCAGCCATCCACCGACGCTTGCCAACATTTCTCCCACTGAGACCCTGCTATACTCTGGGCGACTGGTTTTAACCAGTCGCTCAACAAGGACAGGTATTTGTTGTTATTTCCTATAATGACCGAGTCTGATAATCCCCCTGAGGAAGAACGTTTAAAAAACTATTGATAAGAAACTGAAATAGGGAACTTTAAATTAAATTCTGTTAATCTAGACTGGACGTTTTAGAAGGCAAAAATGCATGATGATATTTGCAGTAAATTTTCGTTTGGAAAGTTTCAAAACAAAAAAAAGTAACCCTGACATCTATGTGCCAATGTATTCAGAAATATACTGTGCTAATTGCAGTTACTGTATATATATAAAAAAAGAATATTACATGTAAATCCCTACTAGCTGATTGTGGACATTTTTAAGACCACCAATTTACAAGGGAAAAAAAATCAGTCATGTAATGTTGCAAAGATACAATCTGACTTGCCTACATATGAAATGCTGTTAATTGAACACTCAAATCCATTTCCAGTGTAACCTTGGTTACAGGTGCACGAGAATGAACCACGCGAATTCACACATGTGGCAAACTCATGGCAGAAATATATCTCTCTGTCGCACTCATTTAGATCTGTTGAGTAACCAAAATAAAAACAAAAAATGAAAACACCGTTTTATGGTAGCTACACACAAATTTTTAATCAATTTTCAATGAAAGTTTGTACACAGATATTTCAACGGAAAATACTTCAAGCAAATTAAAAACATTAGAATTACATGAAGAATATGTAAACATACTTCATCCCTAATCATTCACTTCGGACCGATATCCAGACTGAGCCTAAATAAATAAGCAGAGTGAGAAACACTGTCGTGAAAACAAGCTTGAGTTTCTCGCTTGTTTTCTTGTCACTGTTCACTCGTTAATTCTGACTTTCTCGCTCGCTTGATTTTTTAAATTCCAACTTTTGCTTAATTACTTTTCCACTTGTTCGACTCGTTGGTAGTTTATTTATTTACCTTTAACTTATGGGTTTTGTTTATTTATTTGTTTATTACCTACCTTTCTTACAAGTATACTGATGACAGTCGCTGCACTTCACGTCATTCCACTCGTAGTTAGACTTTAAACCAAGGGCGTGAACACAATCTTCTTCTTTGTAATTATCAGGCTGGTTATTTTCCCAAGCTGTAAAGTTCGCCCGTCCAACATCCGCCCAAGTAAAGTCACCTTCTGTTGATCTGTCGTTCAATCCCAGCCACGATTTCTCGCCATTGTGTCTGTGTTGGATATAGACATTTTCTTCATTGCTGTTCACATCAACAAGAACGGAGTTTTCCTGTCGACATTTTGATAGTGCATCAGTCCAGTCTGTGCAGGTTTCGCTCGTGTAGTAGCAGAAGCCATCAAAATAATTCCATCCAGCTTCACAAATATCTGCGAAAATATCAAACTTCTGTGAATTCTTTTGTCCCTGATGACAGCACGAGTAGGGTTGATAAAATTGTTTCGTAGTGTTTTGAAATGATCTTATTTTCATGGTTAAGCTATCAGTATATTAACATACTCTCCTAAAAAATAAAGCCCTAGTTTTTTAAATAGTGAATGTGTTTTTTTCTAGAAACAGTTCTCATGTAAGCAGCGCAACAATCTAATGGTTATCGAAAAACGTTGTATTGGTCCTGCCATTCTATGTTTTGTGTATCGTACTCGCGATGGATCCATATTATTTAACTCTTGACTGCTACAGCCAATGAGGGAAACTTCACAGACCTCAGTAATGCATGTTATCAAGATTTATTTTTCAACCCGTTCATTTCAGGTGCTTTGATTTAATGAAGCATAGAATAGAATAGAATAGAATAGAATAGAATAGAATAGAATAGAATAGAATAGAATAGAATAGAATAGAATAGAATAGAATGGAATGGAATGGAATAGAATAGAATAGAATAGAATAGAATGAAATGGAATAAAAGAGAAAAGAAGATAGGAGAAGAGAAGAAGAGAAGAGACGAAAAAAAAAGGAAAGAAGAGAAAAGAAAAGAAAAGAAAAGAGAAGGGAAAATAAGAGGAGAGAAGAGAAGAGAAGAGAAGAGAGGAACTGTATCATAATTTATTATATGCAGTTTTCTAAAATAGGAATAAAGAGCATCGAAAAAAGTATTTACTAACCTGTAAGGACCGCATAACTCACTGACACAGGGTCATATCTGGTCTCGTACAACTCTTTAATGCAAGCTCTAAATCCAGAGGCGTTCATATTCTGCAAATTAATTGCTATACTATCTTAACAAAGTCTCGATTTACGCAATTTAGAAAAAGGGGAGCCATGAACAACAAATAACTTCACTACATCCCTTATGTGTGGTGTCCAAGATCCAGAAGGACTATTTGAAAGTTTGAGACAAGAAATGATTGGAAACAGCATTTATCTTTTCTCATATTTCTACACTTGTTGAAACATGGCTTTTCATAGATAAATAATACTGTCGAGCTCAAATCTTGCCGAGGCTAGGCATATAGCAAAGAATTACACAAAAATCTCAAATGGCAGTTAATATTCCATGCGTGCAGAAAAGGAAATAGGAAATGCATGCAGGCTACCGGTAAAGGTGCACCAAACAAAAACCTTATAATCTCAAAACATAAAGGCTAATCATTTGTGTGTTACTCTGCACCAAAAAACACCATTATGAAATTGTTTGGTTGTTAACTCAATGATCATTTTTACGTGTCGCTCTACAAAATTAAAAAAGCGACTTACCTCGATCCACGTGGTTATACCGTTGTGAACTGGTTCTGAGTTTCCACTGGCCGTTGTGCTGTGATTAGCTGATATCAAGACTAATGGTGTCTTTTTGTAAGTTCGTATAAACTGCACGAACTGTAGAATAAAACAAAATAACACAAATACTCTTTTAATTCGCTTCTTACTGGTTAAACCCTCCGACTTCCCCCTTAGATGGTAAGCTACGGCAGCCTATTCAACAAAACGAAAAATTGTTTCCAGGCCCCGAGGAAAGGATTTCAGCAGAAATAGTCCCAGAGGAGTCCTAGACTCTTCAGTTTCCGTTCTGCTTTGTGATTGGTTAACTTTGTCTGGGTGGCCCCGGTATCGTTAGCCGCATTGTAAAAATTGAAGTGCTTTTTTGAACTATAGTAAACAGTTCAGTTGTTCGACTGATCGTACAAATTAGATTGATTTTGGCAGGAATACATTTCATATATAAACATTTCTGAATCTATAGAAGTCTCTTGTAAATCAAAGCACATTTGTAATTTTACCTCACAGTAAGCGTTGTTGTTTTCATCTGTCGGTGGGTTTGTGTTCGGAAACTTTACAGAGCCATGTTCAGTGAAGAGTGGCTTGTGAAGTTTAGAAAACGCCATCCAGTTCTGCAAATAAAGTGTGGAAATGGCATTGTATAGTTTGATTTCCTCGTAAATAAAAATTAAATTCACCATAAATATAAAGAGGAAAGAGCTTCAAGACATTAAACCAAATATATAATATGTCGCTACAGGGTACCCAGACTAACAACAGGACCATTCAACTACAAAATTAAAGTTTACATACCAAGGGAAGTACATGTTTCAAATTTGTGTTTGACGACTTTCTTTCCAGGAGAAAAAAAATCATGGTTTCTCGGTGTTCAATACAATTAAACGAACTATCTGATCACATACCACATTAATATCTTCATGTTTTCCATCAAAGTTTTGCAATTCACGGAGACAGACTTTAAATGAGTCCTTGGTTACATCCTCTGTCCAGATCAGCGCGGCATCATACTCTTTACCAGTCCTAAGGTGGTCTGATGTCACCAATACTACAGGCGCCTCCTTAAATTTGTCCTGCAATAAAAAAAAAACAAAGGCATTTAAAATCATGGCATGACTCCATATAATACGATAACATCTTTATTGCCTGTAATTGTGCTGCAATTCTAAAACAAAAGATATGACCAAATTTTAGATCGATTTTGTATTTTAATCTTACCTCTGGAAATGTCACATCCTCGCAATTTGTTCCAGACCACCAATTTTTAATACTGATTATTCCCGTCATTACTTCGGGCGTTGCTCCTTGATACGCCATCCAGTCCACAGTCGCAAGTGGGTTAAAGTTGTTTCCATTCCTTCCAGATTGCATGGCGCAGACTGTAAAATTACGCGTATTCACATTTTCCGTCCACGAGGTGATAGCGTGGTGAACTGTTACCGAGTCATTCAAGTTCATGTGGTTCAGTGTTATTTGTACATGAATTTGTTTATCCGGGTAGAACCGGTATGGAGGGAATACCACTGTCTTGCAGCTTGAATCACACCAATTGGGAATTTGAAGGAGTTTTACACGGCCATTTGCAATAGGGAAACCTGTTTGAGAATAAAAAAGACATTAAGGGCGTCCTTCTTAATTACCAATTTGTTGCTAACGTCATTTTTTGGAAAGCAACCTCCTACGGAAAATCTTTTCGCCTAACTTTGTTACATTGAAGAGTCCATCAAGAGTTTCAAAAAAAATTTGCCATATTTAAGAAGTGAAAACTGAAAGGTCATCTATATCTGACAATTAAAGTCAGTGCCAACATACATTGATGCTAAGTATGTTTTGTTAATAACAATTATGACGTAATAAACGCCCGTTTTTGTGACTTTCTTCCGTAGACCTTCTTTATTTTTACATGTCCTAACAGTAATTGGTACGTAGGATTTCAAAGAAGGCTATGTTGTCCCTTGGTCTTTAACAAGTTGCAACTCTTCCTTCTTTTCTTCAAGTTTTAACAGGCGCCCTTGTTGTTAAGGATTTTGGGACTGGCACTAGTTACGCGCGCGCAATGTACATATCTATAGTGCCCCTCTCCCCCCCCCCCCCCCCTTGAAGAAAACTTCACCATTTATCATTGTTTAACGCTTAAAAATGGTTTTCCACCAAAAAACATATTTATCAGTTCCTAAGAAACTGCTCTAGATCTTTTTTTAAGAAGGACCACTCGTAATTAGACTTCAGGCCTAAAGCAATGAATAATAGTAAACCTGCAATAAGAAATATCACAGTGGTTCCACAAAACATAGCACTATTTATAATTAGTGGAACGGCAGCTGAATTGTATTGTCAACCGATAGCCACAGTTACTGACAATACAAGTCAAGTCACTTTCGCACCAGATGCAAAGATTTACCAAAGAAATACTAAAGGCTGGGGAGACACCCAGCAAATCACAGCAAATATATCCCAATTCTATGTATTAATATATGCCGGAGTGGTGTGAGTAGAACGCAGATCTCTTAAGCAAGTGGTCAAGCCGGCTGTTTCCGTGACAAGATATTGTATGTAATTCACGCTCATGTGAAACGTTGCCAACGCCTTAATAAAATAATCACTATGCATAGTTTAATGTTCCCAATGTGCTGCTTAATTTCTTAACAAATCGATACAATTTTTTTGAATTCTTCTTTTAGAATTTAGATCCCGTAAGCCCTAATTTTCTAGCTCCTCACTTACCCTCGCAGCTCCCTGGATGATAAAAAGTATTGTTGTCCAGTCCCCTGCAGTAACTTAACTCGTACAGGCATTTGTTGTCGTATGTTGTACCATTCGCGGTGCACACTGGATCCTGATAGGAAGGGCAGTCGTCGTTACACAGGCAACGGAATTCATGGGCATTGATAGTCTGACACACTCCAAATGAAGGACAGTGTACATCAAGGCATGGATTTAAGTCTGTGAAAGGAAAATAAAGGGCAAAGTAATTTTGAGTTTACTTAAAATCAACGAAAATGAAATTTAAATAAGTGATTGCTACAAAGATCGTAGTCTCATTCTCGCTTATTTTTATATATTCGACTTTGGAAAAATCTTAAATGAAATATAAAATGCCAAATTTGCAATTCAATTTGTTACCAACCTCCAATCACAACATAACTGACAGTCAGGGGGTCGTGCTGACTTCCTGAACCGGTGAGGTCCTTCACGCAAATTCTCATGGATGTCAGACGAACTTCCTATAAAGAAAATGTCAACTTTTACAGTGTGTACCCAGATAACCGTGAACACTTTACTCTGTGTTGGATATGTAAATTTCTGCAGAAAACCATCGAAATGTTCAGAGATGGAGCCAGCAGGTAATTTTTTCGTGAAAAATTTGACAACTATTTCCTTTACTTCCTTTTTCAAAGCATAATAAAAGTGTTCACCGTTTTTGTGTTCTCTCTGTAAGCAAAACGAAATAGAGGAATTTTATGACTTTGTGCATAAGCAATGGCAGTTCCAAGGTTCAAGAGTAATTTGGACTGAATGCAATCGATTCTTTCAAGCGTCTTGTAGGAACAACTCGGAAACCTTACCTCTACCCAGGCTGAAATAATGTTGTTTTCTGGCGGAACATGATCCTTTACATCACGGTCATAATAATGACGAACAGAAACAAAGACAGCTGGGGACTCATAAAACGTGGTGTTATACTGCACTTCCTGAAAAAAAAAAAGAAAGAAATACAGTAAAATTTCGAAAATCCGCCTCCCCTTTCCCTCCGGGAATAAGTCCCCATCCCCTCCAAATCTCACCGAAAAAATATTTCCTTGAAATCTCTCCAGATGATATGGGCTTGATAGTAAGTAAAAACTACAAAAGAAAGATCAACTTTTCACATTTTACTTTGTTATAGAATGTTTGGAGCGACTGTAAGACATTATGGGTTTTATATTGATATGTTTAGAGAGTTGTATTGTGCGGTAGTCAGTCACAGTAACCCGTTAAAATAGAGACCCAAAACCTTTTGAAACGTAAATTTACATCCAAAAACAAGGCCTCTGTGTGTAAAACTTCTCCGAAAATAACCAACATAATTAAGATGTCGAACAAATTAATCTCAACTAGGACATAATATTTCACCTTAATTTGAAAAAAATGGCTTTTATCTTTATAGTTACTGTAGTAATTAATTAATTTATTGATAACCTAAAGGCCTAAATACAATGTGATTAACACTTGCCAATTACACTAACCTGACAGAAGCCGTAGTTATCGTCCGCTGTGGGAGAACCACTGTTGAGAAAATTCGTTTCACCTGTCTTCGTGAAGCTGAAATCAGACCCATTGCCGGTGAATGCAAACCAGTCCTGAAAAAGAAATTAGACAGTATTAAATTTTCAAAATTTATGCCAAATTTACAGTAACCGATAAATTTGTACTCCAGTTACCAGGCTACATTATTCCCTTTGACCATCAATCTAGCAAGAGCGTTCGTTGGAAGGCCAGAATGACGACTCTGGCAACATTAAATTTGGTCCTTTAGTGCCTTATAACAGCTCTTATTATCCTTAGCTATTTTTTCACCTATCAAGAATTCACCCAATCTCTTTAAAACGTGATTAAAACATTCAAACTTCAGTGATCCATAAATAACAAAAAATTGTACAAGACGTGTACCCACCACAATGGTATCTTCGTGTTCTCCGTCAAACGCCAAGAACTCCCGGAGACACACTTCGAAGCTTCCGGAATTCACGTTCTCCAGCCAAATATACATTGCATCATCAGGCTTTGTGTCACGTGTGTACTTAGCTGAGACAAACACAGAAGGTCTTCCACCAAAGCTCTGCAATTTGTTCAAAAAAATAAATGCGTGACAATCAAAGACATTTTTGTGATTGATACCTGTAAAACATCACGCCATCTTACCTGAGAGAATGTAACTTTCTCGCATTTAGTTTCTGTTGTCCAAATGCCATTAAAACTAACGCTGCCACGTGTCAGTTGTGGTTGATCTTGGAAAGCCAGCCAATTGATTATTCCAGTTCCATTTGTTCCAATGGCTGACTCACGTGCACACACCTTGAACCCACGTGTACGGACTGATTCAACCCACACAGCAGCAGGCGAGTGAACACGTGAAAACTGCTCACCATGGCTCAGTGTTACATATACTTGAACCTAATTATGGTGAAAAATTAGATCAAGAAGCTCAAAAAAAGCTTTTAATCGGTCGGTAAATGTTAAACCACTTCCTTTGCTAACAAATACTTGACCGGAATGATGTCAAAAAGGTCATTCATATCAGACGTCAACGCCCATAGTTGAACAAAGACGGGAGCTATGATCTTCCAGCCATTTTTGACCACCTGCTGTCACGTGATTAAACAATTTGCATTCACGTGACAACGTGAGGTCACTTTAATCGCTGATGAAGACTGTGCGAAACAGTCGAAAGCTTCGTTACTAAACATTTTTCAGACCTTGTGACAAGAATAATTTCGTTTTAAATGGTTGTTGTCGTTGTTGTATTTAACGGAGTAAATTTTGATCAGGGGAAACGAAATTAAGTTCGAGTTTGCGGGTAATTCGAGCTATCTGAGTTCGAGTTAACCGAGTAAAAATGACTGGAAAGTGGGTTCAAATCCAAGGAAAATAAGACTTAGTTCGAGATAGCGAGGGGACTTCAACTTGTCCGCCTCCGAGTTACCGGGGTACTACTGTATATAGTACACAGCGATATACCTACCGTTCCTGATCCATTCAATGGAAATGGAAATACAACGTCTCCACAACGTGGTAATCGACAATGTTGCGATGACAAGCATTCACTGCTGCAGCCCCAGTCCTGTAAAGTTTGTGACATGTTGAATTTGCCAGTCTGCAGAGGAATTCCTTTTAGGAGCAAACAATGAAAAACACAATAAATGACGATGTTTGTGTTAGAAATCTTAAAGGAGCTGTTGATGTTTTGCATAAAAAAGAATTTGATCTAGAGTGGTCTAGAGTGGTCGCGCACGAGGAAATAATGATCTAGCCGGCTTTAGGATGGCTCTTTAAAGCACAATGGCCTCAACGTTTCCTTTTTCCAAATAGTCTAATTGATTTAAGAATTCACGCGTACCACCATACAACTCCACCCTAAGACAGTTATAATTATGTTGCTTGTTTGGATGAAAGAGAAAGTATCTTACAGACACTGGCACTAGCAATTGGTATTGGTCAACTTTGTTGCTGTTACCTTGCCTGTGGAATTCCTTTCAATAGAAAACAGAACATATTTATGCGAAGCATAAAAGCCTATAAATAGCATGGAGCTTTGCACCTAAGTGTTAAAAGTGTGTTCAAAGCAAGACTCAGTTGTTACTACCGGTAAAGTTATACCGACCGGGAAACGAAAGTCTTCTCTTGCTGGTCATCAAATTCGATCAATTCATGTCCGTTAAAAATTTTAGTGAACAAAATCTGACAAATTGAAAGCTGGCTGAATGCTTTTCGATTATTGAGGAATTTTTATGCTTGGGAAATGTTACAACAAACCGCAGTACATGTTTATACGAGCTTTTCTGTTGAAACAAACCAACATAACTTCGATAAATAAAAATATTTGCGAGACATGTTTATCGGAGTGTCTCTTCGATTCTCTGTCGATACCTAGAATTTTTCATTCGGATTAAAAACCAAGCGACTCTGTCACGCTAGCTTGTTTCTCTGAAGTACTAGTGAATCATCAGATACAGAAGAACCCCGGTAACTCGTAACTTGAACTCTGAACGGAAACGAAAAAACAGTTCGAGTTAGCGGGGTTTCTAGTTATCGGGGTCGATTGAATATTGAATTTGTTATGTAAATAATTGATAGTTTACTGATTTTTAAGCCCTTTAGCACACAGTACAGTGTAAATTAAACTTATCTCGTCAGGCTCTCACACTATCATACATTTTTATGTTAAGAGTGGAAAATAACTGTCAGACACGTGATCTGCTCGTTGCTCAATTTAAATCAAGTTGCTGTAGTATTCGTCTTAATGTTTAAATCCAAATACACGACAAGAAGAGCTAATAGAATATTTCAATAGGCATTCGTGGCTAGTTGCAAGACCAGAATTCGAGTTATCGGGGTAAATTTGACCCAAATGTTGATCAAAGGAAACAAAATTTAGTTCGAGTTAGCGGGGTTTTTGACTTTTCCGAGTTCGAGTTAGGGACGGTTCAGTTTTTATGAGGTAGGGGAGAGCGAAGGCGGGGTGGGGGGGGGGGGGTTCTGGGGGGATTTGACGGAGGGGCATCCAAAAATATTTGGCTTCAAAGGGGGGGGCAGCCGAAAAAAATATGGTCTGTAAGGGGGGTCACTAAAAATAATTATCCTTTTAAGTGTTGTAAAGAGGCTTCTGTAAGAGTAAAAAAAATCTTGTAGAATGCCCAAAATGACATTCCTGAGGTTCTGAAAATTCAAATTTTCCCGGGGGAGCATGCCCCCGATCCCCCCTACTTTGTAATGTACCAAACGCCATTAACTCAACCAAACAGCTCATTGGTTACAATTGCAGAGAACCCATACTATCAGTTGGCATCCACAATAAATGTTGAGGCAATGCCAACTATTTGTGGATGTGGTTTTTGTACACTGATACATTCTTTAGTCACAAGGCGCGATATATTTTAATTTCACTTCATTATTGTTTTTTTTTCCTTTTTGTTTTTTTTGGGGGGGGGGGGGTCATCGAAAAAAAATTGGAATAACCGATTAAAAATAACTGAAAATTGGGGTCAAATCCAAGGGAAATGGAAGTTTGTTCGAGTTAGCGGGGTTCTTCGAGTTATCCGAGTTCGAGTTACCGGGGTTTTACCGTAGTTCGTTTTATTGATCAACAAAATCCAAAGATGAGTTACCAGAAAACGGCTTAATTCAGGTTACACTGATGGGGAATGTAAAATATATTCGAGTCGACAAAATCCTACCGCTAAGCCGTTAGATTTTCGTCTTTAGCCTGCTAGACCTTGGATGTCTTCCTTTTATACTTATAAACTTATGAGGATCATGATTCGTTGCCAATTTGTGAAGAGAATGTTTCTTTCCTACTCGTAATGCCCACACGCTAATAAAAACTCTTTATTTTTTATCCAGCGAGGGCCCTTTAGCCTCGCTTCCATGCAACTTCCTGTTCTGGAATCGGAGTATTGGGAAGCAAAGAATATGAAGTTTAATTTCTCTTTGAATGAACTCCAACAATCTATACCGTAGACTAAGTTACGAATTGCGGAACTCAAAGCTTTGCCATTAACATCTTGTTTAAACAAAAAAGATAAAAACCGACAAAAGCCAAAAAAAAAAAACACCGACAACCCAAAGACGATAACAATCAACGTCTTACCTTTCACTGCTAGAGCAGGATTTCCCAGGATGACCAAAATCAGCAGAGCTGTCAGTGAAGAAGATGCTAGATTCATTTTGAAGCGCGTCTTTGTCCACTGTATCACTTTGTGATGTGTTCTCCGAGAATACCAGTCTCTTGTATCAGTTCAACGATATCCTGACTGGTTTAAATCTGTTACCTAAAGAACAAATGTATCATGTTCGTCAGAGAACTTACTTGAAATCATTCGAATTTCACAAATTTCAAGCCTTGTACTGCCGTTCACACTACAAACCGAAATGAAAGACAATCACCTAAAAATTAAAGTTAGTGGACTGTAAAACGTAATTCTTTTTTAAAAGATTGTTTCTCATTATTGCCTTCATGAGATATACAAAGGGAAATTGTCTGGTTGCAAAGTTAGTACGCCATCTTGGATTTAATTATTCGACATTGATTATACTCAGATCAATGTTATTTAAGGACGTTCGCGCTAATTGTTTATGCTCATAATTACTGGGCACGTAATTCGTGTCGCAACGTTGTGCCATGGCATGCGTCGAGCACTTGCGTTAAGAAAACTTTGTGAAAACTAATAGGTCTAATAGGGATGATAGCCGCTGCGTCGACTTCACTTAAACTTTACTCTAAATGGTCGTTGACCCCACATTTTTTTGATAAACATTTTTTTTTCTTTTTTTAATTCTCGACAGACAGTAAAAATAAAGGCAATAAAAATAAACAAAAAACGTGATTAGATTTACATTATCGAACGCTACTAGTTGAATCAAATTGATTGATAAACATCCATATATTAAAACAATTTTGCCAGAGAAAATAGCATTTCAGGGATTTGTTGCCACTTTATTTCCACGTTCTACTTCAGTGCTCATTCGTTTACATCTAGCCTTATATTTTTAGAACTTCTACCTCGCTAACTATTTATCGCATGAGTGCGGTGTTCATTTCAAAACAGACGTTTACGAAGGCCGTTTATGGAAATGCGTAATTGTTGTGTCAAAAAACAGGCTGCTGTACCAAGCGATTCACGTCCCGTGCCCTTTCGAATTTGCCTTAAAATCGTTCTTAAACAAATCTCAACCGATAAAATTAGACGGGAATATTGCTGCACTAATCTGGCAACCAACGTACTACGTCATTCTAGCCGAGTGAGATGAAAACCCACACTCGAAAAAAATCGACGAATGCTGGACAGTATGCAGCAGTCCAAAAATAATGACCCGTCGAGGTCAAGAAATTTAAATATGTTATAAAATTAAATTAATTTTAAAAGCTCTTTCAAATTACCTGAGAAACTCCTGCTCTGTGTATATTTATGTTCAGAGTCACGTCAAAACATTAACTGCCTTTTCAAAATACCAAAGCAACCCCTGGTCCGTGTACATGTTACGACGAGTTTAATTGGTTGAGAAATTAAAATACCCGAGAAACTCCTGCTCTGTTACTCTTGTCCGTCTTTAGACGAAATGAGAAAAATTCGACAGCGACATGCGGACGATTCTTTATTGCGACACGGCGAGCTTTTAATCCTATTCAGACTGGGCTTTTTTGGATGGATCTTTTCAGACCGGAAGTGGGATTACGCTCCCCCCCCCCCCCCCTCCGTAACTTCCAGAATATTAAAGAAATCTCAATGAAACTTAAAGGATATATAGCATGTCCGAAAATCTAACTTTTGGTATACGTCATATAGAACGATGACGTCACATCACGTGACAATTTCATCATAATGTCAAAACAGCCGCCATCTTGGATCCGCCATCTTGGTTTTAGAAATATTTCCAAAACGTCAGAAAACCACCCAAAATTACTGCAATGTACTCAAATCAATAAAACTGTTCTTAAAAAGGTGAAAATAATTGCATTAAAGTTATTTTTCATTAATAGAAACAGGAAGATTAAAAATTGGGGAAAACATGCCTGTCAAAATGCCATTGCCATAGTGACGTCGAACCCCCCCCCCCGGTCTGAATAGGGTTAAATTCAGATGCGTGAGTGAGACATGCACCTACCCTGACAGGGCCTATTAAAGTTTCCGAAAACTCTTGCGCTGGTGTACTAAAGTTAGTCACTTCGTTTTTTAAGCTGCTAAAAACTTAGAAAGAAATTTTACCGGCTCTTTCAAAATGCACGAGGAACTTCTGCTCTGTGTACTTTGTTCAGAGTCACGACGAGATTAAAGAACCTGAAAAACTCCAGCTGTGTGTACCTAAGTATAAGCCACATTGTTTTTAACTTATAAACTCTGTGCATTAAGATATTCGCGTCCGCCTTTAGAAAAGATAACGAAATTCCGGCAGCGACATGTGGACTATTCTTAGTTGCAACATGACATGCAAGCTTTGAAATTTAAACGTACCAAGCGGTTCAAGTCTCATACGCTCTCACACAAGGATAGGAGACGGAGAAGACTAGATTTAGCTGCGCGGCTACCGTCTCGTACTCGAGCAGGGGATCGTCCTGTCGTTTTATGACTTTCTACGAGGAAACATGAACCTTCGCAATTAAAACTTAAAACTTATCCTCTTCGTGCTCCGAAGATTTAGAAGAGATCGCAAAACAGCGGACAATGAAAAAAATGTTGTGTTTAGACTTTTAACCTGAGAGCTGCGCCCCATTATTAATAAACTACGCATTTCAAAGCATGGTAGTTAAAACGCGATTGACGCTTTGTACGACATGCTTCAATGATGCTGGGTCAGTACCTACCTTGGATGGTTGTTGAATACACACTGAGATGATTCTCGTATCTCGATTCTTGAAATTGAATGCACTCGAGAAGTGTTTGCTTTAAACACTGGAACTTTTTATTGAATATTTATTAATAGCTTAACTGTCACTTGTAAGTGCTCATTTATCATTTTAATTTGTGACACGGATTTATTATTATTCACAACTCGCGTGGGGTTTCAAGACATGGCATAATGTAACTGTCAATTTAACACACCTGCTCATAAGTAATTGCTGTGTAGGAGAACGCATTTACTCGTAATTTTTATAACGTATTAAATCGAAATAGAATCCATATTTTTATAGCGCATAAGACAGGTTGGTAGACCATTAGTTCGATAACATTATATTTTAATTTAAACGTTCTACAAGAAACTGCGTTGTATATTTGTTGCAAGTGTAATTTTGAAATGTTTAATTCATTACCGCAATTTGAAAAAAATATATATATATATCGCCAATACGGCCATCGCAAATACTTTCCGAAAAAAAATAAAGACGTTCATTCAATACAACTGAGCGTTTGGAATATGCCGAAAGTTCGGCCTGTCTATTGTTTGTTGATGGCGTTTCGGGTTTGGTGATTGGTTGTATTCAAATTGCAAGCGACTTCTGCTTTTTTAGCCAGGGGATATGGGAAAACACATTCAACTCCTTAACAACAAAGATTGCCTTTATTTCGTTGAATTCGAAAAACATGCATAAATTAGTTTATTTTACTTCCATTCTAAGAATAAAAATTAATAACTTATTTTATGTTCTTTGCAATTCAAACTTGTTAAAGATCTCTCTTATGTCCTCTCATACTTCATTGCTAAGTCACTGGTCTCGTATATTGCGTCATCACTCATCGAGAGACTTCGCGAATAAAGGGCAAACTCTACACATTACTGCTGTTTTTTTTTTTGTTTTTTTTCGATCAGAACGTAGCCACAAAATACCACAAACTTGAAACAAGAACATAATATCCGAATGAAAGTAGATTGTGTGCGACCTTTACAGAGCATAAGCTAGCTAATTGTTGCTTTTTTAGCCAGGGGAATGGGAAAACACATTCAGCTCCTTCACGACGACGATTGCTTTCGCAAGAATGCCAAGGTGTGAAATGGCCATATATCTTACTATTAATATTTATTTCGTTAAAATCGAATAAAACATACATAAATTAGTTGATTTTACTTCCATTCTACGAAAAAAATTAGTAACTTAATTTATTTTCTTTGCAATTCAAACGTGGTTAAGATCTATCTTGTGTCCTCTCATACTTCATTATCGAGTAACTGGCCTGATATTTTGCGACATCACTCAACATATCTCTCATCACTCAGAATGAAGGACAAGCTCTGTTTTATTTTTTTCTAGCAGAATGTAGCCAAAATACCACAAACTTGTAACGAGAACATAATATTCCAATGAAAGCAGATTGTGTGAGACCTTTACAAAGCACAAGCAAGCTAACTATTGCGCCAAAAACCTAGCTACTGTACCACGCGGTTCACGTCTCGTACGATTACTTTCGAAATAAAAAAAAATGCCTTTTATCCAGGCTTTCAACAACTCCAAACTGATCAAATTTCTTGATAATTTCACCGAATTAAGGGAAACAGGGCATTTAAAAGATAGCATAATAAGAACTCTAACCGAAAAAAAATTCAATCATCAAACATTTAAAATAGCGAGTATGAAACCACATCGATGACATAATAACAACAAAAATATTTTGTTCGCGTATCAAAGAAAACGCAGTTCCTCGCCATCAATATTGTAAAATTTCAAGTGATATTTTTCTGCTGATAATGTCGAAACTCAGACCATTTTTGGTAACATTGTATTTTAACTGAACATTTTTAATCATGTTCTCTTTCATATCGTTTGTTTCTAATTGAAAATTTGAAATTTTTGGCAATCCGACCATCACGGGATATAATTTCCCCCAACAAAATTTCTCAAAAAAATAATAAATTCCGCAAAATTGTATCCGCTGTAAATGCAAAGACTTGTTCCGCTGTAAATTTGAAGACACGGTCCCTGACTCGTGCTCGATCTACTTGATATCCTCGTCTCATTTAATTTGGTTGCGCCAGAGAAAATACACTTTAAAACTCGCAAGGCCCTGTACAACACGTCGTTAAAAACAGCGACGCAGAAGAAATAAATGCGACCGTGATGGATAGAATTAAAAGAGACAACTTCAGCGAATCGATCGTCTTCTTAAATTTCGATCGCAAACTGATGTAGTCATAAATACCCTGTATCATCAACAAACAGGGCTTATTTTTAGGCAGAAAGTTATCAAGTCGAAAAGGGGATAAATGCAATCAGTCAAATGCTTTCATTGCTTGACCTAACTACTTTTTTTCGCTACAAAGCGCACAAGGTAACAGATCCTCTTTCGTTATGGCTGTGGCTTATCAACAAGTCATAACTTCAATACAAGCATAATTCAAAGAAAACAACTTACAGCTTGCAGGTTTGCATGAAATAGAGGTTCTATTTATTCCAGCAAGAGCGAGAATATTGCTGCTCTAATCTCGCAACCAACTAACGTACTACATCTTATTTGAGAATAGCAAAGTGTAAGCAAATAGGTCAACTAAGCCCACTGCAGGATGTCATTCTAGCCGAGTTATATGAAAACCCACACTTGAATAAAATCGACGAATGCTGGACATTGCACAGCAGTCCAAAAATAATGGCCCGTCGAGGTCGCGAAATCGATGGAAAAATACTTTTAGCGATCGAGAATTTTTGACCAGCTGAAGTAATTTTGTCATTCGAGAAATTTTCATCGGTCAAGAAATAAAGCAGTTTTTATTAACTTCGTGCATGAAAAGCCCGAGAAACTCCTGGTCTTGTGTACTAAAGCTGGTCATGTCGCATTTGAATATGTAAAAACATTACATTAATTTTAACGACTCTTTCAAAATGCAAGAGAAACTCCTGCTACATGTATTTAGTTCAGAGTCACTTTGTTTTTAATTGGTCGAGACATAAAAAAACAAAACAAAAACAAAACATTAACTGCCTTTTTAAAATGCCAAAAGAAACTCCTGCTCCGTGTTCCTAGGTTAGGTAGTCAAGTCGAGTTTAATTTGTTGAGAAATTCAAATACCTGAGAAACTCCTGCTCTGTTAAGCCTGGTTCTCATATGATCGTCCCGATCGTCGCTGTCGCTTCTGTCGCTTCAAAAAGTTCGCTTGCTCCAATCACCTCAGACTTTGCAAACGACAGAAGCGACAGAGACGATCGGGGCGATCATATGAGAACCAGCCTTTAGTTGCGTCCGTGTTTAGACGAAATAAAGAAATTTCGACATCGACTTGCGGGCCGTTCATTATAGCGACATGAAGAGCTTTTAAATTCAGACGGGAGACACACATGTCTATCCTGACAGGGCCTCTTTTAACCGCGAAAATAAAACGCCCCCAAAAAACTCTTGCTCTTGTGTACTAAAGTTAGTCATGTCGTTTTTTAAGTTGCCAAAAACTTAGAAAGTAATTTTACCGGCTCTTTCAAAAGGCACGAGGGACTCCTGCTCTACGAACTTACATCAGAGTCACGACGAGATTAAATAAAGAAACTGAGAAACTCCTGCTCTGTGTACCTAAGTATAAGCCACATTGTTTTTAACTTATTAACTCTGTGCATTAAGATATTCGCGTCCGCGTTTAGACAAGATAACGAAATTACGGCAGCGACATGTGGACTATTCTTAGTTGCAACATGACACGCAAGCTTTAAAAATTTAAACGGGAGACATGAATACCTACCCTAACAGGGCCTCCTTATATCCTGGCTCCCGTACCAAGCGGTTCACGTCTTTTACGCTCTCGAATTCGTCTTTACACAAATTGGAACTGAGAAATTTAACGACTGGAAACTTCTAACAAATTCACAGAAAGATAAGTGATGGCGAAGATTGGGTTAAGCTACGCGGGTACCGTCTCACGCTCGAGCAGATGATCGTCCTGTCGTTTTATTTCTTTATACGAGAAAACATACACCTTCGCAGTTTCGCAATTAAAACTTATCCTCTTCGTAGTTGAATTTAATAGAGTCTCTGACCAAACACAGCAGACAGTAAAAAAAAAAAAAAATTCAGATTTTTAACTTGACAGCTGCGACCCATTATGTATTAACTACGTATTTCAAAATAAACGTTTTTTGAGTGTACTTTGTATTCAGAGCGACATATAATTTTAAGAAAGTTCCTATGGCATGCCAGGTTCACCAAATATTGCAAGCATGAAAGTTAAACCACGATTGGCGCTTTATAAGATATGCTTCAATGATGCTGGGTTTTCACCTACCTTGTATGTTTGTTGAATACTCACTGATATGATTCTCGGCGTATATTGATTCTTTCGTATTTGAATGCACTCGAGAAGTGTTTGCTTTAAACACTGTTACTTCTGATTGAATATTTATTAATAGCTAAACTGTCACTCGTAAGTGCTCATTTATTATTTTAATTTGTGACACCAATTTATTATTATTCACAACTCGCCTTTCAAATTAAATTAAATCTCTGGGGTTTCAAGACACGAACATTATGTAACTGACAATTTTAAACCACCTGCTCATGAGATATTGCTGTGTAGGAAAACGCATTTACTTGTAATTTTTATAACGTATTTAATCGAAATAAAATCGATATTTTTATAGCGCATAAGACAGGTTGGTAGACCATTAGTTCGATAACATTTTATTTTAATTTAAACGTTCTGCAAGAAACTGCCTTGTATATTTGTTGCAAGTGTAAATTTGAAATGTTTAATTTATTACCGCAATTTAAAGAAAAAAAATTATCGCAAATACTTTCCGAACAAAAATGAAGACGCTGATTCAATGCAGCTGAGCGTTTGGAATATGCGAAAGTTCAGCTTGTCTATTGTTTGTTCATGGCGTTTCGGATGTGGTGATTTTTTTTTTTTAAATTGCATGCGACTTCTGCTTTTTTAGCCAGGGGATATGGGAAAACACTTTCACCCCCCTATAACAACGACGATTGCTTTCACAAGAATGCTAAGGCCTGAAATGGGCAAATATATTTAATACTTATTTCGTTTAAATTGGCAAAACAGACATGAATTGCTTTTATTTTTATTTCACGAAGAAACCTAGTTAATTATTTTAGGCTCTTGCAATTCAATCGTATTTAAGATCTATCTATTGTCCTTCACGTTATATTTAAATACATAACTGTTTATGGCTGTGGTTACATCACGATTACCAACTAAAGTGAAGACAGGGATAACTTTAGTTAGCTGTTTCAGTAATGTGACCGCTCCTCTGTTCACTCTATATATAGTAAGAAACTTTACGCCTCAGTGATCTAAAACAATACAAACTGACGAAAAGTTATACCCAAGCAGGGTTCATGGGTTAGGCTTTAGCGTACAAACGAACAACCAATCAGCATGTGGAATTTCTTTTCGCACGTGCGAGATAAAAAATAATATGCAAAATAAAAACCAAACGTGAAACGAGGGAAAAAAGAAAAACAAGACGCAAAAATTTACATATAACAACGATACCGCGAGTGCCTAGGGCGTAAGTTTTGGCGAGCGAAGATTTCGGGCACAACGTGGTTCTCTCTTCGAGCGCCAAATGCGTGATTCCGCGAGGGCCGAAGGCGTAGTTTTGACACAAGACAGCAAGGCAGCGCGGTAAGGTTAAGGTTAATCCAAATCCTTATAAATTTCCAACGGGTCACTACTGCTGCGTAACATTCACGACATTGAATCACTGGATAAAGCATTCTCTAGACAATCTGGCATTTTGACACAACGCCGATCTCTTGAGAAAGTCACGTTCCACCAGTAGCGCCTATTTATAAGTTATATGAATAATAACAAAGAAATTTCGCAGCACGAGCCGAGCTTGGTCGCCTGTGCAAAAATCAGACCACCATGAAAGCATTTCACAATAGAAAATCTTTTACTTTACCATAGGAAATTATCGCTCCCTGAAATTAACGCAAATTTTCAAAATTTGCCTTATTTTTTTGTGAGCGTTAATTTCGGCGGTATAATTTAAGTGGAGCGTTAATTTACAAGACCTTAATTGCGTTAAAGGAGAAGTTCACACCAAAATGGCCATTTATTTTCTTTACGCTTATAAAAAGTTTACACAAAGATGTTATTCACCAAAATTTGAGCTTCCAACATTCGCCATAACCCTACGAAATCTTTCCCAAAACTCGGCAACTGAACGCCGCCATCTTGGAGCTGGTAATGTATGCGTGACGTCAAAGTGCTCAGCCTGAAGTTGGGCGGGAAAATTTTAACAGTCGAAACTCCTTGTTTTTTTTTTGTATTTCTTGGAGCTCTGTTTGAGCAAAATGGAGATGCACAAACGGGGATTTTGACAAACAAAAGCCACTACGAAGAAACAAGGAATTCGAGTATTTAAATTTGAGCTCTTTGACGTCACGCATACATTACCAGCTCCAAGATGGCGGCGTTCAGTTGTCGAGTTTTGGGAAAGATTTCTTAGGGTTATAGCGCACGTCGGAGGCTGAAATTTTGGTGAATAGAAAGTAAATGGCCATTCTGAAGTGAACTTCTCCTTTAAAGGAGAAGTTCACTCCAGAATGGCCATTTATTTTCTTTACGCCAATAAAAAGTTTATACAAAGATCTGTTATTCACCACAATTTCAGCCTCCAAAGTGCGCTATAACCCTACGTAATCTTTCCCAAAACTCGACCACTGAACGCCGCCATCTTGGAGCAGGTAATGTATGCGTGACGTCAAAGAGCTCAGCCTGAATTTTGGCGGGAAAATTTAAATACTCGAAACTCCTTGTTTCTTCGTAGTGGCTTTTGTTTGTCAATATGTCTGTTTGTGCATCTCCATTTTGCTCAAACAGAGCTCCAAGAAATACAATAAACAATGAGTTTCGACTAATAAAATTTCCCCCGCCAGGTTAAAAAGGATCGAACAAGATAGTGGTACTTGAGCCACTGAAAAAGACGATTAGGGGCCCTTATGTTGAAATACCACCACGTAGATTAAAGCTAATTTTCACTCCAGATCAAGCAAAAACGGCAACTTTTAGTCCTGAAATCTACAGTTTGGGTCTTTTTGTAAATATGCCATCACGTGGATTCATTGTAATTTTCACTCTAGGTTATAAAGAATGGATTAAGAAAGTACTACATGAGCCACTGAAAAAGACGATTTGGGACCCTTGTGTTGAAATACCACCACCTAGATTAAAGCTAATTTTTACTCCAGATCCTGCCAAATCGATAACTTTAGACCTGTAAACTACAGTTTGGGTCTTTTTGGAAATCCGCCATCACGTAGCCTGAATTTCAGACATCCCTCTGTGCTCCCCCACTCGCCAAAAGGAATGTCTGAACACATCTGGCTCTAATGCCGTCCGGTGACGTCACTACACTTTGGTTTTATTTCATGCGGAAAAGTTTCTGTCGAGGCCAGGAAATTGTGAAACAAAATTCGCTTCAATAAAGGATTACAGGGTATACAATTGTTTTAAAAGTAAACTATTGAAAACTTGAGACAAATGAATGAGATTTTAATCGACTGCAGACTATATTCTTTTACGGAACCGATTTAGTATGAACTGATTTGCTTTATTAAGCGATCAAAATAAATTATGTTTCGCAGCGGACAAATACAACACACTCGTGTGTACTTAAATGAAATCAATTTAGACGGTTACAGAATCATCAAGAAACGGAATTCAATACAAAAATATCATACTTGACCGTGGGCTCAGGCTCATCGAGGCTGCAGGACATAAGCGTCGAGCGGCTTTGTTGACAAAACAAGAATAGGTATAAATTTGGCAAAACACTGCATGTCGAAGCGACGAATGCCGCCAACTTAAAACCTACCGATTTCCATTACTATTCTTCATCCGTAGGTAAACTAATAAAGTAATAAACTCAAGGTAAATGACTAATAAACTCATTACTGGGAAGGTGAACTCTTTCGAACTCTTTCCAAACGTTTTCAAATAACAATCCTCGCGCGGTAAAATTCAGTCATATATAATTTCACATAATTATGCAAATAATTTTTAAATCAACCAATCAAAATCACTACCCGGTTTTCGGGTAGTTACGTCACCGGATGGCATTAGAGCCAGATGTGTTCAGACGCCCCTTCTGGCAAGTCGGCGAGCACAGAGGGATGTCTGAAATTCAGGCTAGCCATCACGTGGATTCATCGTTATTTTCACCCCAGGTTAAAAAGGATCGAACAAGAAAGTTGTACATGAGCCACTGAAAAAGACGATTTTGGGCCCTGGTGTTGAAATACCACCACTTAGAATATAGCTAATTTTTACTTCAGATCAAGCAAAACCGACAACTCTTAGTCCTGAAATCTACAATTTGTGTCTTTTTGAAAATCCGCCATCTCGTGGATTCATCCTAATTTTCACTCCAGGTTAACTCGAATCGCATAAGAAAGTACAACATGAGCCACTGGCCGGCCATTATGTTGAAATACCACCACCTAGATTAAAGCTAATTTCCACTCCAGATCAAGCAGAACCGGCAACTTTTTGTTCTGTAATCTACAGCTTGGGTATTTTTGTAAATATGCCATCACGTCGATTTATCCTAAGTTTTACTCCATGTTGAAAAGAATCGAATATGAAAGTAGTTAATGAGCCACTGAAAAAGATGGTTATAGGCACTTGTGTTGAAATACCACCACCTAGATTAAATCAAATTTTTACTCCAGATCCTGCAAAATCGATAACTTTTAGACCTGTAATCTACAGTTTGGGTCTTTTTTGAAATCCGCCATCACGTGGATTCATCCTAATTTACACTCCAGGTTAAAAAGGATCGAAAAAGAAATGGTACATGAGCCACTGAAAAAGACAATTTGGGGCAATTGTGTTGAAATACCACCACCTAGATTAAAGCTAATTTTCACTCCAGATCAAGCAAAACCGGCAACTTTTTGTCCTTACATCTACAGTTTGGGTCTTTTTGTAAATATGCCATCACGTGGATTTATCCTAATTTTCACTCCAGGTTGAAAAGAATCGAATAAGAAAGTAGTACATGAGCCACTGAAAAAGACGATTTTGGGCCCTTGTGTTGAAATACCACCACCTAGATTAAATCAACTTTTTACTCCAGATCCTGCAAAATCGATAACTTTTAGACCTGTAATCTACAGTTTGGGTCTTTTTGGAAATCCGCCATCACGTGGACTCATCGTAATTTTCACTCCAGATTAAAAAGGATCGCTCAAGAAAGTTGTATACGAACCACTAAAAAGGAGATTTAGGGACCTTGTGTTGAAATACCACATCCTAGATTAAAGTTAATTTTCACTAGAGATCCTGCAAAATCGATAACTTTTAGACCTGTAATCTACAGTTTGGGTCTTTTTGTAAATATGCCATCACGTGGATTCATCGTAATTTTCACTCCTGGTTAAAAAGAATCGAATAAGAAAGTACTACATGAGTGACAGAAAAAGACGATTTTAGGCCCTTGTGTTGAAATACCACCACCTAGATTAAATCTAATTTTTACTCCAAATCCTGTGAAATCGATAACTTTTAGACCTGTGATCTATAGTTTGGGTCTTTTTTGAAATCCGCCATCACGTGGATTCATCCTAATTTCCACTATAGGTTAAAAAGAATCGAACAAGAAGTGGTACATGAGCCACTGAAAAAGACTATTTGGGGCAATTGTGTTGAAATGGGGGAGCAGGGATGGCGCAGTGGTGAGAGCGCTCGCCTCCCACCAATGTGGCCCGGGTTCTATTCCGGCCCGGTGCCATATGTGGGTTGAGTTTGTTGTTGGTTCTTGCCTTGCTCCGAGGGTTTTTCTCCGGGTTCTCCGGTTTTCCTCCCTCCTGAAAAACCAACATTTCCAAATTCCAATTCGACCTGGACAGAGGACCCGCATGAAAACCAGCTTGCGCTGATGTGGCTTCCTCTCTAAATATAGCAAATTATTTTTTTTTTAAATACCACCACCTAGATTAAAGCTTATTTTCACTCCAGATCAAGCAAACCCGGCAACGTTTTGTCCTTACATCTACAGTTTGGGTCTTTTTGTAAATATGCCATCACGTGGATTTATCCTAATTTTCACTCCAGGTTGAAAAGAATCGAATAAGAAAGTAGTACATGAGCCACTGAAAAAGACGATTTTGGGCCCTTGTGTTGAAATACCATCACCTAGATTAAATCAACTTTTTACTCCAGATCCTGCAAAATCGATAACTTTTAGACCTGTAATCTACAGTTTGGGTCTTTTTGGAAATCCGCCATCACGTGGACTCATCGTAATTTTCACTCCAGATTAAAAAGGATCGCTCAAGAAAGTTGTATACGAACCACTAAAAAGGAGATTTAGGGCCCTTGTGTTGAAATACCACATCCTAGATTAAAGTTAATTTTCACTAGAGATCCTGCAAAATCGATAACTTTTAGACCTGTAATCTACAGTTTGGGTCTTTTTGTAAATATGCCATCACGTGGATTCATCGTAATTTTCACTCCTGGTTAAAAAGAATCGAATAAGAAAGTACTACATGAGTGACAGAAAAAGACGATTTTAGGCCCTTGTGTTGAAATACCACCACCTAGATTAAATCTAATTTTTACTCCAAATCCTGTGAAATCGATAACTTTTAGACCTGTGATCTATAGTTTGGGTCTTTTTGAAATCCGCCATCACGTGGATTCATCCTAATTTCCACTATAGGTTAAAAAGAATCGAACAAGAAGTGGTACATGAGCCACTGAAAAAGACTATTTGGGGCAATTGTGTTGAAATGGGGGAGCAGGGATGGCGCAGTGGTGAGAGCGCTCGCCTCCCACCAATGTGGCCCGGGTTCTATTCCGGCCCGGTGCCATATGTGGGTTGAGTTTGTTGTTGGTTCTTGCCTTGCTCCGAGGGTTTTTCTCCGGGTTCTCCGGTTTTCCTCCCTCCTGAAAAACCAACATTTCCAAATTCCAATTCGACCTGGACAGAGGACCCGCATGAAAACCAGCTTGCGCTGATGTGGCTTCCTCTCTAAATATAGCAAATTATTTTTTTTTTAAATACCACCACCTAGATTAAAGCTTATTTTCACTCCAGATCAAGCAAACCCGGCAACGTTTTGTCCTTACATCTACAGTTTGGGTCTTTTTGTAAATATGCCATCACGTGGATTTATCCTAATTTTCACTCCAGGTTGAAAAGAATCGAATAAGAAAGTAGTACATGAGCCACTGAAAAAGACGATTTTGGGCCCTTGTGTTGAAATACCATCACCTAGATTAAATCAACTTTTTACTCCAGATCCTGCAAAATCGATAACGTTTAGACCTGTAATCTACAGTTTGGGTCTTTTTGGAAATCCGCCATCACGTGGACTCATCGTAATTTTCACTCCAGATTAAAAAGGATCGCTCAAGAAAGTTGTATACGAACCACTAAAAAGGAGATTTAGGGCCCTTGTGTTGAAATACCACATCCTAGATTAAAGTTAATTTTCACTAGAGATCCTGCAAAATCGATAACTTTTAGACCTGTAATCTACAGTTTGGGTCTTTTTGTAAATATGCCATCACGTGGATTCATCGTAATTTTCACTCCTGGTTAAAAAGAATCGAATAAGAAAGTACTACATGAGTGACAGAAAAAGACGATTTTAGGCCCTTGTGTTGAAATACCACCACCTAGATTAAATCTAATTTTTACTCCAAATCCTGTGAAATCGATAACTTTTAGACCTGTGATCTATAGTTTGGGTCTTTTTTGAAATCCGCCATCACGTGGATTCATCCTAATTTCCACTATAGGTTAAAAAGAATCGAACAAGAAGTGGTACATGAGCCACTGAAAAAGACTATTTGGGGCAATTGTGTTGAAATGGGGGAGCAGGGATGGCGCAGTGGTGAGAGCGCTCGCCTCCCACCAATGTGGCCCGGGTTCTATTCCGGCCCGGTGCCATATGTGGGTTGAGTTTGTTGTTGGTTCTTGCCTTGCTCCGAGGGTTTTTCTCCGGGTTCTCCGGTTTTCCTCCCTCCTGAAAAACCAACATTTCCAAATTCCAATTCGACCTGGACAGAGGACCCGCATGAAAACCAGCTTGCGCTGATGTGGCTTCCTCTCTAAATATAGCAAATTATTTTTTTTTTAAATACCACCACCTAGATTAAAGCTTATTTTCACTCCAGATCAAGCAAACCCGGCAACGTTTTGTCCTTACATCTACAGTTTGGGTCTTTTTGTAAATATGCCATCACGTGGATTTATCCTAATTTTCACTCCAGGTTGAAAAGAATCGAATAAGAAAGTAGTACATGAGCCACTGAAAAAGACGATTTTGGGCCCTTGTGTTGAAATACCATCACCTAGATTAAATCAACTTTTTACTCCAGATCCTGCAAAATCGATAACGTTTAGACCTGTAATCTACAGTTTGGGTCTTTTTGGAAATCCGCCATCACGTGGACTCATCGTAATTTTCACTCCAGATTAAAAAGGATCGCTCAAGAAAGTTGTATACGAACCACTAAAAAGGAGATTTAGGGCCCTTGTGTTGAAATACCACCACCTAGATTAAATCTAATTTTTACTTTTAATCCTGCCAAATCGATAACTTTTAGACATGTGATCTATAGTTTGGGTCTTTTTTGAAATCCGCCATCACGTGGATTCATCCTAATTTCCACTATAGGTTAAAAAGGATCGAACAAGAAGTGGTACACGAGCCACTGAAAAAGACTATTTGGGGCAATTGTGTTAAAATAACACCACGTAGATTAAAGCTAATTTTCCCTCCAGATCAAGCAAACCCGGCAACTTTTTGTCCTTACATCTACAGCTTGGGTCTTTTTGTAAATATGCCATCACGTGGATTCATCCTAATTTTCACTCCATGTTGAAAAGAATCGAATAAGAAAGTAGTACATGAGCCACTGAAAAAGACGGTTTTAGGCACTTGTGTTGAAATACCACCGCCTAGATTAAATCTAATTTTTCCTCCAGGTCCTGCAAAATCGATAACTTTTCGACCTGTAATCTACAGTTTGGGTCTTTTTGGAAATCCGCCATCACGTGGATTCATCCTAGATTTCACTCCAGGTTAAAAATTAGAGAACTAGAAAGGTGTACATGATCCACTGAAAAAGACGGTTTAGGGCCCTTGTGTTGAAATACTACTATGTAGATTAAAGCTAATTTTCAATCCAGATAAAGCAAACCCGGCAACTTTTTGTCCTTACATCTACAGTTTGGGTCTTTTCGTAAATATGCCATCACGTAGATTTATCCTAATTTTCACTCCAGGTTGAAAAGAATCCAATAAGAAAGTAGTACATGAGCCACTAAAAAAGACGATTTTGGGCCCTTGTGTATATACCACCACCTAGATTAAATCTAATTTTTACTCCAGATCATGCAAAATCGATAACTTTTAGACCTTTAACCTATAGTTTGGGTCTTTTTTGAAATCCGCCATCACGTGGATTCATCCTAGATTTCACTCCAGGTTAAAAATTAGAAAACTAGAAAGGTGTACATGATCCACTAAAAAAGACGGTTTAGGGCCCTTGTGTTGAAATACTACTATGTAGATTAAAGCTAATTTTCACTCCAGATCAAGCAAAACCGGCAACTTTTAGTCCTGAAATCTACAGTTTGGGTCTCTTTAGAAATCCGCCATTACGTGGATGTATCCTAATTTTCACTCCAGGTTGAAAAGAATCGAATAAAAAAATCGTAGATGATGAGCCACTGAACAAGGCGATTTTGGGCCCTTGTGTTGAAATACCACCACCTAGATTAAATCTAATTTTTACTCCAGATCCTGCAAAATCGATAACTTTTAGACCTGTAATCTACAGTTTGGGTCTTTTTGAAATCCGCAATCACGTGGATTCATTGTAATTTTCACTCCAGATTAAAAAGGATCGATCAAGAAAGTTGTATATGAACCACTGAAAAAGACGATTTAGGGCCCTTGTGTTGAAATACCACATCCTAGATTATTAACAGGGACCGCGCAGAGGGAGGGGATAGGGGGGCTTTAGCCCCCCCACTTTTGTGCAAAAATAACTAAATTAATAAAAACAAAAAAATAAAATAAAAAATCTTTAGTTCAATCGTAAGGGACAAAAGTTACTGGCAAAGTAGGCACGCAGATAAGTTAACAACAAACACTGTCATAAATTAGTTATAAGTTGCTTTAATTATCCACTAATTTTTCAGTTTAAGGGCCTCTTTATATGACCCCGGTTGACCGGGCTGACCGAGTTACCGAGATCTCGCCTCACTCCTATTTTCTTTGTAATAATTTCGATGTGTTCATTATGGAAGGCGGGCCAGCCCGGTTACCGATATCTTGGTTTCTGCAACTGAGATCTCGGCAACCGGAAATAAAATTTTCCCATATGAACACTCAGCCTGGTCACCAGGATGCAATTTTTTTGGAGAATATAGCTTCCCTTTCGTATCTTGATGGTCAAAATGGCGTAATTTTGCCTTGTTTCTATTTCCACTTTAGAGATATGCGAATTAGCTTTATTAGTAAAGTAACAAGTGTTGATAAAGCTACGATAGTCGCGAACGATGTAACTTTATTATGCAAATTTACCACATGAACAGACAAAATTCGTTCTGGTAACCGAGACAACCCGTTTAACGGGCTCATGCAGAGGCCCTTAGCTTAGCCTTGTGCTAGTACAGGTTAATGTCTTTTTAATTAATTTCGATCCGAACTCATGACTGGGTTAAGTTTATAAGACGAATTTCCAAACAAATTGTTCAGTTGATTATCGAGTCCGGTTGATAAAGCTGATAATAGTACGATAATAACAGTCCCAACCTTGATCTTTTATCAATGATCATGAAATTATTGCTCCCCTTTTTATGTGTCCTAGCTGGTTTTATCTTAATCAGCGAGAAGTCGGTCTTTTTAATGTTTCACCGATTGGCAAGCAATGACGGTCCCATCGCAAGTTTTGTTGAGCAACGTTTCTTAATGAAAACAAAATTTAGTGTGCTATTTAAAAATGCATTTCTCGTCATTTCAGCGGAATTAACATCATAATTTTCAAGCATACCCCCCTCTAATTTCGCTCACGTTCCGCCTTTAGCACCACCACTCAAAAACTTGCTGCGCAGGCCCTGGTTAAAGTTAATTTTCACCCCAGATCCTGCAAAATCGATAACTTTTAGACCTGTAATCTACAGTTTGGGTCTTTTTTGAAATCCGCCATCACGTGGATTCATCCTAATTTCCACTATAGGTTAAAAAGGATCGGACAAGAAGTGGTACATGAGCCACTGAAAAAGGCGATTTTGGGCCCTTGTGTTGAAATAACACCACCTAGATTAAAGCTAATTTTGCACTCCAGATCAAGCAAACCCGGCAACTTTTTGTCCTGACATCTACAGTTTGGGTCTTTTTGTAAATATGCCATCACGTGGATTCATCTTACTTTTCACTCCTGGTTAAAAAGAATCGAATAAGAAAGTACTACATGCGCCACATTTGGGGCCCTTGTGTTGAAATACTACTATGTAGATTAAAGCTAATTTTCACTCCAGATCGAGCAAAACCGGCAACGTTTAGTCCTGAAATCTACAGTTTGGGTCCCTTTGGAAATCCGCCATTACGTGGATTTATCCTAACTTTCACTCCAGGTTGAAAAGAATCGAATAAGAAAGTAGTACACGAGCCACTGAAAAAGGCGATTTTGGGCCCTTGTGTTGAAATACCACCACTTAGATTAAATCTAATTTTTACTCCAGATCCTGCAAAATCGATAACTTTTAGACCTGTAATCTACAGTTTGGGTCGTTTTTGAAATCCGCCATCACGTGTATTCATCTTAATTTCCACTATAGGTTAAAAAGGATCGAACAAGAAGTGGTACATGAGCCACTGAAAAAGACTATTTGGGGCAATTGTGTTGAAATAACACCACGTAGATTAAAACTAATTTCGCACTCCAGATCAAGCAAACCCGGCAACTTTTTGTCCTTACATCTACAGTTTGGGTCTTTTTGTAAATATGCCATCACGTGGATTTATCCTAATTTTCACTCCAGTTTGAAAACAATCGAATAAGAAAGTAGTACATGAGCCACTGAAAAAGACGATTTTGGGCCCTTGTGTTGAAATACCACCACCTAGATTAAATCTAATTTTTAATCCACATCCTGCAAAATCGATGACTTTTAGACCTGTAATCTACAGTTTTGAGGCCTTATGCGTCCAATGGCGCGATAAGGATCGATGATGATGATGAATCTACAGTTTGGGTCTTTTTTGAAATCCGCCATCACGTGGATTCATCCTAGATTTCACTCCAGGTTAAAAATTAGAGAACTAGAAAGGTGTACATGATCCACTGAAAAAAGACGATATGGGGCCCTTGTGTTGAAATACCACCTCCTAGATTAAAGCTAATTTTTACTCCAGATCCTGCCAAATCGATACTTTTTAGACCTGTAATCTACAGTTTGGGTCTTTTTGGAAATCCTCCATTACGTGGATTCATCCTAATTTTCACTCCAGGTTAAAACCGATGGAACAAGGAAGATGTAAATGAGCTACTGAAAAGGACGATTTGGTGCCCTTGTGTTGAAAAACCAGGACGTAGATTAAAGCTTATTTTTACTCCAGATCTTGCAAAACCGGTAACTTTTAGTTCTGAAATTCGCAGTTTGGGTCTTTTTATAAATATGCCATCACGTGGATTCATCCTAATTTTCACTCCACGTTAAATAGAATCGAATAAGAAAGTACTACATGCGCCACAGGAAAAGACGATTTTGGGCCCTTGTGTTGAAATACCACCGCCTAGATTAAAGCTAATTTTTACTCCAGATCCTGCCAAATCGATAACTTTTAAACCTGTAATCTACAGTTTGGGTCTTTTTTGAAATCCGCCATCACGTGGATTCATCCTAGATTTCACTCCAGGTTAAAAATTGGAGAACAAGAAAGGTGTACACGATCCACTGAAAAAGGCGATTTGGGGCCCTTGTGTTGAAATACTACTATGTAGATTAAAGCTAATTTTCACTCCATTCCAGTAAAACCGGCAACTTTTAGTGCTGCAATCTACAGTTTGGGTCCTTTTGTAAATATGCCATCTCGTGGATTCATCTTAAATTTCACTCCAGGTCCAAAATAAGCAAATAACAAGGTGCAAAACGAGCCACTGATAAAGACGATTTGGGGCCTTTATGTTGAAATACCACCACGTAGATTAAAGCTACTTTTCTCTCCAGATCCTGCCAAACCGACAACTTTTAGACCTGAATCTACTGTTTGGGTCTTCTTGGAAATCTACCATTACGTGAATTTATCCTTATTTTCACTCTAGGTTGAAAAGAATCAAATAAGAAAGTGCTACTGAGCCACTGAAAAAGACAATTTTGGGCCCTTGTGTTGAAATACCACCACGTACATTTAAGCTAATTTTCACTCCAGTTCCGGCAAACCGGGAATTTTTAGACCTGAACTCTACAGTTTGGGTCTTTTTGGAAACCCGCCATCACGTGTATTCATGCTAATTTTCACTCCAGTTCCAAAAGAATCGAATTAAAAGTGCCACGTGATCCACTGAAAAAGACGATTTGGGGCAATTGTGTTAAAATACCACCACGTAGATTAAAGCCAGTTTTCACTCCAGATTCAGCCAAACCGACAATTTTTAGACCTGTAATCTACAGTTTGGGTGTTTTTGTAAATCCGCCATCACGTGATACATCCTCATTATTACTCCAGGTCCAAAAGAACAGAATCAGAAAGTGCTACATGAGCCACTGAAAAAGACGATTTTGAGCCCTTGTGTTGAAATACCACACCGTAGATTAAATCTTATTTTCCCTCCAAATCCACCCCAAACCTTCTGTTTAGAATTTAAAATGTACAGTTTATTCTTTTTGGGGAAAATGACAACACGTGGATTCAGGCTTATCTTTACTCCGGGTCCAAACGTATCGAATAAGGAAGTGTTATATGAGCAACTGAAAAAAAGATTTTTGGTGCTGGGATGAAATGTCACCACGTGGATTAAGCCTTTTTTACACTTTAGATCCACCAAAAACCTTTTTTAAACACAATGTACAGATTAGGCCTTTTGGGAAAATGTTAACACGTGGATTCAGGTAGCCTGCGATCAGGCGTTATTTTGTCTGGCGTCGGTGTAGTCGCCTCCCCTCCGCCGCGAAAAAAAGCCTGATCGTAGGTTAGGATTCAGGCGAACGTTCACTACAAGTCCAAAAGGATCGAAACAGAAGTGAAATGAAGATTTATGGCCCTTGTTATAAAATGATTCGCCTTTATCTGTGCCTCACACATGTACTGAGTTAAATTCGGCCGCCAAAGCTTTGTTCAAGGTACGATAAAAGCCCAACCATAATTTCCAGCTTCATTGAACTTCATGCTGCAGTCCAGCAGTCTTCCTTTAGAAGACAGCATAATAGAAATTTTGATCAGCAGATGTCTTCTCCTAACAGTCAAGCGCGCAGCTAATAAAAATGAAACTCTTGGGATTACTGTAGCACTATGGGTATTATTGCATGCAAAGTAGACGGAATAAACCCACTGCTATAAAAAATTGTTAGGTACCTTTTTACAGATCAGGGAAAAAATTTTCGTTCCTATTTGCTAAATACAATTTTTTTCAAAAAGAAATATTATAGAATACACAAGGCAAGTTAACTTTAAATTCCAAATTGAAAAATATCTTACGTGCACCGATTTTGCCCTCTAATTCCCACCTTTTTTTAAAAAAAATTAATAAGATGAATGCTGGTTGGTTAATAGGTTAGTGTTATTTTTCTTAGTCCAGTTAGTGTGCCTGAACTAATGTAGCTCCCAACTGGCACTGTGCAGGCGTATCTCTGCTGACCAAGGTCATTACTTGCGCACTAAGCTTGAACTGCTTACAAATAATTGCTGTGTCATCCATACGATCAAATATATTTGACACATAAAAATTGCCCGTGTAAAAAGATTATTCGCTCATGTTTTCTTCTGCTTATATAAAGGAACATATAGAGTTTGACCGAAAAAATTCCATACTGTTGACGTAGCTCGACAGAGATCCGTGTTGTGTCTCTGATTGGTTGTTGCTATGTTTTTAATTACGCGCGCAAGCAAGAACCAATCAGAATTAATATCCGGATTTCTGTACAGCTTAGTCTCCCTCGCAGCCGTTTTCAGTGTCGTCACGCAACGCTCCTCCTTACAAACTGCCGTTTGCGGGGACGAGCGTTGCGTAACAACACTTAAAACGGCTGCGAGGGAGACTATGTAGAGCTAAGTCATCAGAATGGAATTTTTCCGGTAAAACCCAAAGCGTCCCTCAAATAGGCACATGAAAAAATGACGTTACTCTTACCTGGCATTTGCTCAAAATGGGAGGCGCGGTGACCGAATGGTTAGTGGGCTGGACTCCGAATCGAGCCATGAGACGTGTCATTGTGTTGTATTCTTGGGCAAGACACTTAACACTCATAGTGCCTATCTCCGCTCAGGTGTATAAATGGGTACCGGCGAACTAATGCTGGGGGTAACGCTGCGATGGACTAGCATACCATTGAGGAGGGGATAGAAATACTTCTAGTCGCTTCATGCTTAAGAAACTGGGATAAGCTACGGCCTGTATGGGCCACTTGGCTCGACGAAGTTTTTTTTTATCTGCTGAAAACGTGATGGTAATAAATAACTTACAGGTTCGCATTTACATCACATCAATAGGCCATTTCCGAGTTACCGTTTGCCTCTGTTTCAAAACGAGTCTACGTGCGAAACCATTCAAATGAAAATGAGTTTGATTTGCATGAAAATGGACGTGTTTGTGAAACTCATTTTCATATGAATAGTTTCGCACGTAGACTCGTTTTGAAACAGAGGCAAACGGTAACTCGGAAATGGCCTATTGCGTACGAGACGACACAACCAGTCACTCGAGCATCAATGGTCATCAATTCCCGTTTCAATAGCCTTTCCACTTCATTTTTGCTCAATTTAGCGCCTGAACATCTCACAAATTTCCATGCATATCTTGGCTGGTGACTGAATCTATCTTCCAAGACGTAAAGTTCGCGTAAAAATAACAACGACGTGGTATTTGGGTTCCGTGATATAAGATTTTTTCCCCTTTTTTTTTAACTTTTTCAGATTTATGTTGACATGTACGTCTTCTAAGATAAATCCGGTCAATTGGGGGCTAAATAGTTCAGTAAACTGGCCAAACATTTCGTCACCTTTAAAAATTTATTTCATTCTATAAATTCGTAAAACACTGTTCTCCTAAGATCCTGAGCCAGGTTGCTCATAGCACGATTAAGCTAATCCACGATAAGCGTCAACAATCTATTTCGTCTTACAACTTCTCGATACGGAATTTTATAAATATTTTTTCCTAGTTTATACTTTTGATTTTGACTAATTTCGAACTGGTACTAAATTAGCTCGAAAAGTAAAAGAAGAAAAGAACTTTGTTTACTTTTAATCCTGGATTGGCAGACCACTGTAACAACACACCTACTACATCTTACATTTTGATGAAAGTTCTAGGCTTAAGAAAAGAAACTTCAAAATCTATTAGCTGCGATGGAGTTGAAATACGTAATATTTCTCATTGCTAAACACCTTTTTAAAAGGCGCCGGGTTGTCTGCTAGAACAGTACAGCAGCTCGGTCGAGCTCTGTTTTCTTCATCTTCGTAGTCCCAAATGTCTACCATACCACAACCAGGTCTGCAGAGAAAGACCAGAAAAGAAGAACGACGTCAAATATAAAAGGAGCGTTAGCTACTAAACACAGACAAACATCAAACGAAAGTTCCGGGTAGAGTTATTAAACCTTAAACCTACTTACCCACTCGCTCGCTCACTCATCACACAATCACACAATTACATACAAGAATTACATAGCAAAGTTACACCTGTTTGAGCCTTGTACAATGTATATCTAAGTTAACAACTTAGCAATTACATTTCCCATTTCTTCTTTAATAAATCTAATGTATTATTTTTAGTACAAATGTATTTCTCTGTTTCATACTTTAATGCTACTTTTAATTTATAACCTCTTATATTCGGAAGTTCATTGTTTCTTCTGCAACCCCATAAGTAAATTTTTCCTACAAGTAATAGATAATTAAGTAAGGGATGTTCCGGAGTTAGAACACCGACTACAACATCTTTCAAATTGAGATGTATTTGTTGCTTTGTCAAAGTTAAGTAATATGATTCAAAATCTTTCCAAAAGGAAATTGAGTAGGAACAGTCAAAAAAGAAATGTTGGTTTGTCTCTGATTCCCATTTGCAGAAAGAACACAGATCATCTTCAATGTAACCGATTTTATGTAATTTTGAATTTGTATAAAGTATCGAGTTTAATACCTTAAACTGAAAAGCCTTGACATATGGCTCAAAAGCAACTGAATGAGGAAGAAAAAATGCTTTTTTCAATGCTTCATCGGATAAATTAAATTCACACTTAAGTTTTTGTGCAATATTAGGAAAGCGTGCCTTTTTACGGACAAAAAGAGAGTAGTAATCCTTTGATTTCTTTTTAGTAACATCGAAAAGGCAGCCGTCAATCTTAAAAGATGGATTCAGTTCTGCGTAATCTGGAACAAAATTGGTATTTCTTAAATTGGGCGGTACAGAATGGCGTAGACCAGTCCATTCCAGAAAGTTCGTCTTCTCTATATGTTTCGCAAGTAATTCATAGGAATCAATATTGTCAAGATCAAATATTCCTAGTCGCTTCATGCCACGGAATCCGGGATAGACGGGATAAGTTCCGGCCTGATGGGCCACTAGGCTCGTAAGCAGATTATTTTTTTTTACAAAAAAAATAACTATATGTTTGAAAAAAAGAGAAAACGAGCTTAAGGTGACAAGCATCTCAAAGTGACGGAGAATTGATAGTGTCACACGAAGGATTTTGAGAGGAAAAAGCGCGCTCAATCGGAACTTGTTTCCATGACAACGGCAAACAAACTTACTTTGGTCGTCCCCTGCACCACTGCACGTCAACAATCACGTGAGTAACTTTCATGGAATTCAGCGTTTCCCAAACAACAGCAGGCGGTTTCCGGCTAAAGATCTGGTACACTTTATGTGTTCTTTCTCTGCAATGAATAAACGTGAAAACTTTTGTTCAAAACTTTCTTATATAAAAAGCACGTTTGATGGCTCAATTTATATGAGATGGAATACATACTAAATGGTTTAGTTAGTAAAACAGTAAAAGGTTAAAAAAATTAAACATAAATGTGTTTACACAGAATTAAAATAATATCATTCTACCAACAAAATAACATTAGTAGAAATGCTTTGAGAAGAAAAATTAGCCATAAGAAAATGGAACGACGTTTCGATGACTCCATGTCATTATTATCAAGTTAAATTAGAATAAAGAGTTGAAGCTTATATAGTGATCGAAGAATGGAGTGGAAAATATTTGCCAATTATTCATGCTAATAATCAAATCAATAAAACCACCAAGCTTCGCTTTCGCGAATTATTCTCAACCTTCTGCCACCTTCATGCAGTTTTCAAGTGGGTATTCTTTTTTTTTGCTGCTTCGGGAATTCGTTCATGATAAAATTTTATTGCAAGTTTTCACTTTGAAAGCGAGGCTTGGTGGTGAAACTAGCCATTCTAATGTAAAGATGCATAGGAGATATTTTGAATACGTTAATATATTTTACCAACAGCATTTGTTAAAATGTTACCTTATGCCAACGTCTTCATAGTGAGGATGGTTAACAATAGCCCGACCAGTGCACAGTTTAACTGTGGCCATGGTCGGCATAGCACCGGCGAATACGGCATCTATTGATAAAAAAGTAAACAAAGGTCAAGCCGTTTTCGATCAAAGAAGTCATATGGCTCGTTAGCGCTAGCAACTACGTGACAGATAATGGTGAAACAATCGGATAGGTCTTGCAAGTGTGAAATATAATCAAAAGCCTTCAGCATTCGTACACATTTTTGAATGCAAAATTCAAGACTTTCTACGTACTTTTTTCAATCCGATCGAATCATACAACAACAGGGGAAGGTTGGAGAGTATTTTCGAGATTTTGCGATTGACCATTTTTGCTAAGACAAAATTTACATGAAATTTGACTAGCTGACAAAGATTCCACTTAGCAATTAAACATCTGTCGCGCTTGGAAATAAATTCAGTCTTTCTCCTATCTTTCCCAGCTTTTCTTTTCCATTCCTTGCAGATATCTGTACTTTTTCAAGAATTTCAGTCTCTATAGAAAACCTGAACCTCGCTTAAGATCATATAAAACACATCACCACTGCAACTTACTCTTGGGTGTCTTTGTATTGATCCATTCAACCTATACGAAGAGAAAAAAAAGCATGAAAAAATTAAATAGAAAAATGAGAATTTGTTGGACAAATAAGCCTACCGTCTCTTACAAAAAAATTGCTTTTACGTTAGTTGAAAGCAAGTCCTACTACAAATCCGAAATTTATAAGGTTTTCATGCAGATATACAATATCAAAACTATGGGAGGTGCATAACGTTAAGGGGGAGTAGGAATACGGCGTTTATTTATTCTCAGAAAAAAATTGGGAAGCAGGCTTTTAACAAGGATTTAAAAAAGTGGGAGTCCAGAATTGTTATAAAGCCTGACTATGTCCCCATAGTAGGGCGTGAGGAGCATGCAAAGTGTTTTTCTGCAGTTATGAGTGCAAAGGTATCTAAAGATTTCCAAATTTGAAAAGTGGCCGCTCATAGGACTCCTGGAATTCCACCTGGCTAAAAGCCTCACTCGTAAGCTTAAAATTGGCAATCGTTTCGTTAACGACTGTAACCTCTATTAATGTTAGTTATGAAGATGTGGTAATAGATTCCATATTTCCATGCACACAATTCATGATTTTCTTTATTTGGTAGAGTATTAATATTTCTATAGAAAAAAAAATCAGGAAAAGATCGTACAAGTGAACTTACCAATGCTTCTTGTTCTGGGTTGTTGTACTCTCCTTGTGTCGCCTGAAGGCAAAATAAAAATACATAAGCTCATTCCCATCTGCTAAGTTCGTATTCAGATAAACTGTCCGTGCAATCCTATATTTGTGAAAAGAGCATTAGGAGGGAACTCATTTCTTCATGTCAACAAGTCGCAGAAGACGCACGACCATAACATGTGTTACAAAAAAAGTCATTTTTTGGTAGTAACTCTTTTATGTTGCCTGTTAACATAGGAGTTTTGATTTTTAATTGCGGTCGCAAAAAGAATTGATGCCGTCGATGGTTGACTCAAAACATTTCGGAAAGCTAAATTCACCAGACCCGAAAAAAACCTGAAAGACATTGGAATAAGAAAGAAGACTTACAAACTGAACTTGCAGGTTCATTATTCCTTGAACTGACATGGCGGCTATAAGCACAATCACTGCAGCTTGGTGTTTCCGCTTGTCACAAACAAAACCAAACAACTGAAACAAAAAATAGAGCAATAAACACATCCATAAAATCCAACCTTTAAATATTGAAGAATTGTTCTTAAAAGTGGCTTTCACACACTATTTCGTTTTAGCAACGAGAATGGGGCGTGTCGAAACAACATAACCTTCTAGACACATAACACTGACATTCCATACACGAATCGCTTTCGATGCGGTTACGCCTTTCGTTTAGAAGACACCGATCGAGACCACTGTTGAAATCGGATCGTTTCGAAAACGCTGTCAAAAGTGAAATGATAAGGTTTTGTTGGTCGCGTAAACGGCGAAACCGCATCGATTTAAAAACGGTTGCTATTCTGGCGCTACATTAGCTGGCTGGCGAAGAGCAAACATGGTGAGCCTCGCACGAGGTGCAGCGCTCGCTCACATTCAAAAACACTTGGAAAACGGTTACAAAGGTTTCACCGTGTAAACACTTCGAAACCGTGTCGTTTTTCGATGTGGTTTCGAAGTCATGAGACCAAGACGATTGGAAACCGCGTCCGTATAAACGATGCCTTTTATTGAACTCTAAAGATGACTTTCGCTCAGTTTGTGGAAAGGTCACACACCATTCTTTCCAGAAGTAATATAACTAATGACAAATAAGACTTTTTAGACTTCAATGGTTTTAGGTTAGAAGTTCTGAAAGAGTACACTGAACTGGAGTTACCTGTCGTGAAGCCAATAGTGAAGCCATAACGCACAGCGCTGGGGTACCAAATAACTTCAATCGCATGATTATGATTGCCATGACAACGAACGCCAGTGACTGTAGCACGTGATAGAAGTGCTGAAACGAGAGAAACAAAGGGGTTGATTCACACTTCTTTAGCAATAGAGAACCATTAGACTCTAGGATTTATCCAGACTTAATAATCTACCTAGTATAACATAATAAATAATACCGCATGAAAGTACTGCTCAATAACACTCATTTAAATACTTACACACTAAGGTTTTATCCACAGACTTAAAAGTTAGAGACCCCTTGAGCAGCGTAATAAACGGTACCACATGAGAGAACTGCTCAATAGATTTTATATTAATGTCAAACACTAAGGTTTCCACCAGACTTAAAAGAACCACCTTGTGGAACACAATACATAGTACCGCTTGATACTACAACTTAATAGCTTTCCTGTAAATGGTCACACAAATTCCATCCACAGTCTTAAACAACATAATAACTACATTGTACATGAAAAAATACCCAGTGGCTCTTATTTAAGGAGGCTCGATGTAGTTTTTTTTAGCCGAAGGGTGGTTGTTTTAAAAGTTAAAATTATCAAGGAAGCCAATGTTCGATTTTTGCCAAAATACACCATAATGATCAAATAGGAGCAAATTTTAATTTTTTACCCGTCACTTAGTCACAATTAATTTCAAATAGGCGCTTTAAAATTGTTTCGTATTATTTGAGCACAGTTACTCTCACTGAAATATAAATACTTACACCATCAAAGATCATTAGCTAAAAGCGAAAGACATTTTGCTTTAATTTGTTAAAATATATCGACTTCCAATTGTAGGAAATTGTAAGAAAATACCAAAAACTTCATTCTTGATTTACTCTAAAACGCTCCTACAGATTTTCCTAAAATTTTGCGTACAGGTAGTCAATCTACTATACTTTAACATATAAAAAAATGAATACCAAGAGTCAATCTAGATTTCGAGAAAATCAAGCTTGTTTGAGAACAAAAGAAAATCTCAATGGTTGCTATGGTAACCTTTGTGACAAAGTGACGGGTAAAAAAATTAAAATTTTCTCATATTTGATTATTATGGTGTATTTTGGCAAAAATCGAACATTGGCTTCCTAGATAATTTTAATTTTCAAAACATCCACCCTTCGGCTAAAAAAACTACATCGAGGTTCCTTAAAGGCCAAACACTAGGGTTTCATCCATAGACTCAAAAGGAAGAACCACCTTGTACAATATTGTAACCAATACCACAATACTACTGCTCGATAGCTTTTGATATGGATGGTGTTACACGAGGGTTTCATTCACAGATTAAAAAAGAACTACATAACATTTATTAACTCCACATTCGGTTTTAGTTATGACAATGTTACAAATGTGCTATAGTTACCTCAGCATAAGGTTTCAGATTCACTCCCTTTCTGCAGAAAAGAAAAAAACACGGCAGTATTAAAAGAAACAGCATTTAGAAACAGGTAATAATAGAACAGACCTTCTTATGGTTACAAATTTTTTGGCAAGTTATATCTATCTTGGACAATACGTGTAATTAATAACAAAAGCGTTTAGTTTCTTAAGATCCAAGATGAGGCGACTTTTATGTTGCTTTCTTCTCTAGAACGCCATTCAATCATCTCTCTATGCATTATCCCTTTTTCACGGCAGATTAGAGTGGACGGCAGAATTCAGTTCCCCAAAATTAATTAAACGAGTTGCAGCAGATATGTCCAGGATTGACCGCTAATGAGATGCATGTTCCTCATGACAGGCATCACAAAGTGTCCCCATTGATAAAAGTTCACCAAAACACACCAAATTCTGTCAAATATGAAGTAATATGGGAATGTCAAATAACACAGTCAAACATGAAGTACTCATTAAACAATTCTTGCGTTCAATCCTGGACATAAGTGATGAGTTCAAGCCTTACTTATTCTCCTCCGTTTCTTCATCATCTGATTCGGGATCCGAGACTTTAGCTTTGTCCGACTTGTCTCTTGAAGCCATCCAGGCTTTCCATTCGTTTCCAAGAATCTGAAATGAAGATTTAGACAAATTTTCAAAAGGACAGTGAATAGTCGTGCTTTAAGGCCATCTCCTTATTAAATTTAGTCTAGCAAATTCTTACAATAAATTGCTAGTGCTTAATAGAAGAAAAACTGTTACCCAATAATTGACGAATCATTGGTAAAATATTTAGGAATGATAATTTTCTGCATTTCTTTCATTTCACCTTCATTACAACAGCAGTGATAGCAACAACGGCGGCTGGTAACAGCAAAGTCTTGGTCAACTTTGTTGGACTCTAAAGCAAAGAAAAAAAATGAGTCCAGTCAGTGATAAACTACATTGACAATTGTGAAAATCATCTAAAATATATCTTTGCAGGTATTCTAGAGAACGTTGTCGCTTTCATATTTTAGATGACGCCTCTACCAGCTTTCCACTTAAGATAAAGGAGGCTATCCATATTCAAAAGGAACTACCTTGCCTCAATCAGCAATTACACCATGTAAATCTAAAATTATCCTTCTAATTCACACATTTTCACGTTCTGTTGTTACTACTTGTCTTAATAAGCATTTTTTTTCTACTTATTATTCAACTCACTGTGCTTTGTAAACCATTCAACTGAAGATGACAGATGCTCTGTAGAAACATGTCTTTGAAACTTAAAAAAATTGTCGTTTTTCTTAAAACATTTACGTGTCTGCCGTTCTCAAGATATTCTAGAGTAGAATTAAACTAATACTACTTTATAAAGATATTGAAAACTATCAACCTGTCTGACAAAGCCGTTTTGATATTTTGAAGATGAGCAAAATTTTCTTACATCAAGCAGTCACCATGGCAAGCGACAAAAGTGTAAGTTATAGCTAGGGACGTTTAAGCGTACATAAACTACGTAAAGTACATGAAATACTTGCAAGAAACCAACTAAGTTAGTTTCTAAAGAAACTGTTGTTTTGGTTCGACAGAAACTAATTTCAAAACTTAGTTGATTATCATCAGGAACTAAAAGCTCAATAAGGTAAATTAACCGCCGGAGCGAATTTGGGAAAGCTGTTGTTTTGAGCAGAAGTCCTTCGTCAAAGCAAACAGTAATAAAGCTCTACTAAACGCTTCAACGCGAAAGAGCTAAAGCTTTTACAAATTCACCCCTGCAGTTAGTTTACGTTTATCAGCTACTAATTTATAATCAATTTAACAAACCTCTGGATCGAGGAAGTCGAACTCTGGAGCACACGTGTACAAAGAAGTGTCAAAATTCTTGAAGTTAGAAAACTTGGAACGCAAGATGCTTGTTATGTGTGCCTAAAATGGAGTAACCATACAATCAAGTAATGTAATTTTAAAAGTCTTGGTCTTGGGTTCGAGCCCCAGATCAATTCATCACTTGGGTCTAATGAGAATGTGGTGCCTTTGCAGTGACATCTGCAAATGGTTAGATTTTCTAGTCTTCTCCATCTATAGGTAAGAATGATAAACCGTTGGCCCCGTCTTGCATCCTCACTGGTACAGTAGGGGACGTTAAAGAACCCACACACTTGTCACAAAGAGTTGGGCACAAAGTTCCCGGTGGTACCCGAAGTTGGGGGGTGTAATTTTCGGAGATATTAGCTATGATAAGCTACTCTACAAATCCGAGGTCAAATCAAGTATTTATACCGTACCACAGGCACACTACAAAGTAAGTTAACTTACATCGTCAGCAATTCCAAGGATCTTTGCAATAGCGATCTTAATTCCTATAGCACCAGTTACAAACGTAACAGCTTGCACAGCCTGAAAGAGTAAAAAAATTTAGTTCCTATTTTAACACGTTATATAAATATGGTTTTAAAAAAGGTTTAAACAAACAATAACTCCCTGTAGAGGGCAAGGCCCTTGAATTACAAAACGAATCACAGATGGCAGTTTCAACATACCCATATAAGAAGCTGATGGGGCAGTTGGTAAATAAGAGGCTCAAGTTTGGCAATAATCTGCAGTATAAAAAGAACATTCCAAGTTACAATTTCCCTTTTGTTTCAAAACCAACAGAACATTAATTTTAAAATGTTCAAGTTTGTGGCACATTAATGCTACTACTCTTTCCAGGGGATCACAACGTCAAAAACGTGTGGTTTTTTTGTATAAATGCGATCAGAATCTTTTACTAGCTACAACATGTAACACGGACGTTTCAGCTTGAATGCACATCACCCACTAATTTTGTATGCACCGATCATCACTGTTTACAACATCACACGGAGAAGAAAATTGATCACATGATGTATGACGATATGATGACGAACAAAAATCAGGTGGTCAACACTAAACAACACAACTTAGTGCATAAAATGACATCACTTTAATTTAAGAAACTGTATTGTTATTGCCACTGCGAAATTTCTTCGATAAAGAAAATTACTAATTAATTATAATTTATACTTTGAACAAATAGAAATACTTACTATAGTTGTAATAAGGGCTGACAAAAAGAATGAGCTGTCAAAAATAAAAAGAATAAATTACAACACTGAAAAATATTGGCACAAATAATAATGAAATTTTGGCTCAGTGATGACTCATTTCACACCCGCTGTCAGTGTTAAGTGCATAGCAGCTTTCAATTGACATCCACCTTTTAACGTGCTAAACAAACAAGATGGATCCATCAATCTCAGCCCACTAGCATGACCTTCTGATTTTGTGGGCTCATTTGCATGAACCATCAGTGGTATGCATCGGTATTGATTGGCTTATTTCAAACAGCACGTCAAAAGACGATATTGAAAGATGGATATAGAAAGATAGCTATGCATGTAACACTGAAAGCAGGTGTTATTTGTCTAAAAGTTTAATTTTAATAATTAATATGAATTTCACTTTAATTTGCAGCTTAAAAATGAATTCCTTACCTGAGAAGCATGGAGTTCCCAAACTGAATCATGAAGTTCAAAACATGTCCCACCTACAACAGATAGAGGTATGGTTTACAGAAAGAAATTTTGCAAACTTGTAAAGAGACCTATGATAATCTCTACCATAGTGGACACTCTGGCAGGGCGCTCTCCATTTGTCAGAACTGGTTGGCCAGACCGGTATATTAGAGAACAGAACTCCGTTGTTAGTCAGATTTGTGCTGTCAAATCAGTCAATACATAAAACCTAATATTATACAACGTTATGGTGGATTTGTGGGGAAATCTCGTTCAAAAGGCCCATTTCACATTCAAAAACACCGGACTGGCTGGCCAGTTCTGTCAAATAGAAAGCACTGCCAGTTAAAACCAGCTTGAAAATCACAAGTCCACATAAAATATCAACACTGCAAGTGAATCATACATGTCTGAATGTTGGAACCTGGACAAAATCAATTGATAAACAAAAATGAATGTGTGCAATTATTTACTGCAATTACCTTGAAAAATTTTTTATAGTATTCAATCCACAACTTACAACTATAGATCATGAAATGTTGCCCGTTTTCATATTCTTCATACATTTTAAAAAGCACAAAATGAAAGAAAATAGACAAGCTTGCAAGGACGTTTAGGTTATACCAGAAGATACAAAAGGCAAAGAAGTCACTTGTACATACCAGCAGTCCATACAACATGATACACAATTTGTGTGATGTGATAAATTGAAGAAAGTATAATCCAAACAAGGCACACGTCTGCCATGTAAAAGAAATAATCCATTTAATACCTTATATTATAAGACATGTAGTATATCAAGCAACTGTAAGCAAATATCGAGCAGTAGATATAACTGCATTGTAATTACCTGTGTCAGCAATGCAAACTGGGCAAACTGAAAGGGAAATAACAGAAAATAACTATGGCTTTTAATTACCATAATTAATATTTATAAACTATAGTAAGTTACGACTTAATAACTTAGACTGATCAAGATGCATTTAGTATAAAATACTGTAAGTACATCTTCTGCAAGGAAAACACATAATTTTTATTTATGAGCTGAGAAATGAATTATAAGTAAAAGTTTCCTTTTTACCTGCCAAGGAATCATAAATAAGCTTGTTGTTATAGCAACTAATGTCAAGTGTCGCCAATCAGCCTTGGGGGATCTGACATAAGAAAATTTTAACAGTTTTAACAGTAAGTACAACAGCAACAACAACTGAAATATTTTAGATATAAATTCAGAAGGGTGGAAGGTACATGTATAACACATGGGATATGCTCCTGACCAGTGCCTAGAAGAAACTGTGGCCCAGTGCAGACTCTACCTTTTACCTAACAGTTGTACGACGGATGTACTGCGGGTTGAAAATGATCAAGGCCCTATTTTTATAATGACGTACAGTGCCTTTTACCTCCCAGGTGTAACAAATAGGTTCTGGTCAATTGTTAGGGTACCCTGGGAGGAAGGAGTAATTCTAGTCGCTTACATCCTTGAATACTTCACCAGGCTCACTATGTTACAGTAATGATTTGATTTAGTTCCCTCCTTCCAATAAGCTTCCCCTTCAATTGTATTTTTGTCGATAGGCTCCCATATTCCAATAAGCACCCCCATTCTATTAAAGTGCCCCATTCTTATAAGCGCCCATATTCTAATAAGCACCCCTATTGTGGATAACTGCTCATGCCAGCCTGAGGGCTGTTGAAGTTATCGCTGTCGAATAGAGAAACTCATAAACACTGATTCACCTTACCATAAATGTATATATTTACTGCTAAAACGAACAACTATTCTTTTAAAAGTAACTGAACTTTCAACAATTTGTTACTGTTACAGTTTCTGTTATTGTTACATTGTAGCTTTTTATTTTTATTAAAGTTTTGCTTTGAACATTTGGTTGTTTCTCAAAAAAATTAAATACGCGCCCTGTCCCGAATAAGTGCCCTGTCTCAAATAAGTGCCCTCCCTTGAGGTGCCAAAAGTAATTAAGTGCCCCGGGTGCTAAATCGAATGGTTACGGTAAGTAATTTCCTTCACAAAGCCCAGATCCCTTTGCCCCTTGTAAGTTTAGGTGAAGGTTTAATTCCATTTACTGTAAACTCTAACCTGAACTTACATGTAACCTACAACCTGCAGTTGGAAAGTAATTGTATTTATACTGTATGTGAATACATGTGCAGTTCCAAGAAAAGTGCAGTTCCAGAAAATATCCATACCCACCCCATAAAAGGTCATAAATTGGAAGTCCGAGGGCATGGAGGGTCTTATAAAAGCTAACAATTTTTAAGGAGAATACAAATTTCCAGAGGGGTGGGGAGAAAACCAGAAACCTTCCATGGGAGGGGTATGGATATTTTCAGAAACAACACAAAATTTTTTCCCACCTCAAGGAAGGTCATTGGATTAATTATGAGGGAGGGGAGAGGATTTACATACTTGATTGTTACAGTAACAGCCAGAAGTTGGAAGACAAGAAATGGATATGAAAAACTTTCTCTCAGTGGTGGAGTCCACATAACTCTGGTGCACTGAATAAAATAAAAAAATACATTCAAACTTCACTATTATTGGGGGGGGGGAGTCAATTATTGCAGTATTGTTTGGATTGGAACCTTGCCAGAACAAAAAATCCTGACCAAATTAATGTAAAGAGTTGCCAATTTTTGAGATGTTGCCATTTGAAGTGGAGATTTCACTTAATCATCACTACATATGGCTTTATGTTAGTGATAATAAATACTACGGTGTTTAAGAAGATCCCGAGAGGCAAGATCTTGTCCTTTTTGTAGCATGTGCAAATTTTGAGGGCTCGTCTTTCATTGCATTCAACAACCATATCATGTCCGCCAGGTGAGGTCATTTAAAGCAAGCTATTCCTGGTAGCCTAAATAGCACTTTGGCTAGCCTAGTACAGTTAGCTTACAATTAATTAAGGTACAATGGGCGTCAAAAGTCCTTGAGACAGTTGGATGAAATTGATACTAATTTAAATTTCCTGTTTTTTCACCTTTAATCTGCTGCCGCTTCTGAACCACTCCCCCTCTCCCCTTTTCAATGTTGTACTCAAACGAGGCATTAGTCTTGCAGATAGCAAATAGAACATTGTTTCGGGGGGGAGGGGGTTATATTGAAGGGGTGAGGGGTAAAATTTGTCTAAGGTACTCAAAAAGTGCCCACTGTCTCAACACTGTTGGTGCCCATTGTAGTTTACGGTTAGCCTGTTTATTGGGATTAGGGATTTCTGCCTTGCATGCCTCGTGATGCATGCCTCGTGAACTGCATGCCTTGCATATTTGAAACACTTATTACAAAGGCAGCCTGACTTACCTCGCCATGGTTATAGAGGTATGACAGTGTACCTATCATACCACCAAGAATACTGCCACTAGAAAACAAACAAGGTCAACATTTTAATTGGTCACTCATTATAAAAGTTTGATTTTTTATATACTCATTCAAGTTGATCATGTGTTCATTAAATAAATCATCCTCAACTTCCACTCAATTCACTAGAAAAACATGGAATAACAATAAAAGTACTGTACTGAAGGTGGTTTTAGTTTTGAAGAATATATTAAGTACATGTGAACATTAAAAATGAAAGCTGATTTTGGAACACACATGACTGTTATGTTTAAAATAACTCAAAAGGAATGAAACTACAACAACAACAATAAGTATTTCTCACCTTAAATAAAAACAGAGCAAGAAGAACATAGACATCATGAGTCCGCTTAAATAGAAGATTGCATACACGTAGAAGAAGGACAATTCACCCATACCTGAGACAATCAGCACAAAATCAATAAACAATTCAATCTTAATTTTTACATTATCAAGCGTGTAACCATGATAACATGAGATAATATAACATGAACTTGAACACAAGGTTGTAGTGTAATTTGATATATGTGGTTATTAAAAGGATCAAAATTAGAAGTGAGAGGAGAGGAGTCTGTTGGTCAATGGCTTAGGGGTTAGGAGAGGTTTTGTAGATTGGGAATTTTCACACTGTATTTAGGCTTGGAGGAAATGAATTCAAATTAAAAAGGCATTGTAGTATAGATTACAAATAAACCAATCACGAGCCATGCCAAGATTGGTGTATCTAATAATAATTCTATGAAATTATTCTGAATTTTCTAGAGAGCATAAATCCTGTCCCAAAGTTTGTGTGTGCTCTTCTGTAAACCACTGACAACCTGGCATTTGTAGCATTATCGTTATTTCAGGTTGCCAACTGGTAGCCTTGTTTCTTCTTTTTCATAGTTGTACTGTTCCATGTAGCCTTTCCCTCCACCCTCCCCACCAACAGATTTCTACCCCTTACCATGGGATACTTTGCTCCAGGTTTTTCTTACCTTCACAGCTTTGAACTGGAGGTTGATTGTAGCCTCTGTTAACAGTGTAACATGTCTTGGTGTGAATATTTAGACTTGTTGTTAACCAGACATACACACGAAAAGCAAATCCTAAGACAACCTGAAATAGAAAATAGTTATATATTATAAAACAGTTATAGTTATAGACTCAGGGGCAGATCCAGGATTTTTCTTAGGAGTGGGTGCACCACTAAGGAATGGTGTAACTGACTTATTTTCCTTTTTTGCAGAATACCAGTTGTATTAGAAAGCCGTACATCATCTCATGGGGGGGGGGGGGGGGGGGGGCACACCCCCTGCACCCTCCTTCTAGATCTGTCCCTGTACATTACTAAATATTAATAAATAAATTGATTATTAGTCATGGTACAACCGTAAGTAAATTAACTAATTTAATATAAAACTATTATTAATAAAATAATAATGTGTCTTTATTTCAGTTGATAAAATACACATGAACATATCAAAAGTTACAATGGTAAAAATATTAAAAAAAGAGCTAAATACAGGAATATGAATAAAAATTAAAAACTAAATAAGCTACAATATTATGACATGCAATTATATTAAAAACTATATCTGAGTTGATTAGATGCTCATTCCTATGATTTATCTACTTGAATATGTATAATATGTTGTTAAACCCAGGCTGCGGCTTATCTGCGCGTGTTTACGGTAACATAAAGAGGAAGAAATTAATTGAAGCTGACTTATGACTCACCTCTGGATATAAATTAAATCTTTTGAGTGTGTTGATAGTGTCAGGATATTCTGTTACATTGCAGTTCATAACGGCATGAACACCTCCAAGAAATGTTGGGGCTTCTACAATAGTTTTATAATATGAATAGTAAAGACCCTGTTTTGATAGAAAAATAAATTACACACACTGTTAATTTAAGTATTTAAGGTTACTACTTTTAGCAACTACAATTAATGTGATTGCAAGTTGTAAAGGATCTTTGATTTTAGGCGAAAGGTATGAAGTGAGCAAGTTTTTAGATGGGAAGGAAGGGAAGGAGGGAAGGAGGAGGAGAAAGAGACAGCAGAAGAGAGCATGGTGTGGAGGGGTGAACCATACCTAAGAAGATTTGGGGAGAATTGAGGGGGGGGGAGGGGGAAGCTTTCAGTTTAAAAAGGATGGACATTTTTTAGCCCTAAAGAAGAAAATAATGGAGACTCTGACATGTATGTTGTCATAAAAAAATCAATGCGGCGACACGCACAATTTTATAACATTTTGCAAAGCACATATTTGTTAAAAGGCCATTTGGCACCCCTAGTTAATTAGGCTACATTATATATCCCGGCGTGTTCAATCGTTTAAAACTGATATCGGCAAACCGTTCGATAAATTGATAACTATTAATAATTCTAAATTAAATGTTATCGATTTTATCGATCAATCAATAAAAATTGATACTCACAATTAACCAACGCTGTTATTAATTGATATCGATTTGATCGATTTCATGATCATCCCACATACAGTATACATGCTTGTATCTGTTTATTTGCAGTCCTTCTGCAGTTTCCATGTTCTTTTTTAGAGTGTTTTAGCTGATTGGCACAAATTAGTTACCAATTGGCACAAATTACTATCCAATTGAACGTTCTGTATAATCAAACCCAATCAAACACCAATCGTTCGATTGGGTTCGGTAATCAAACATCAAACTCACAATAAAATTTGGTCAATCGAACTCAATTGAATGTTGGATTACCGAACAACCAACAATTGAACTCAATCGAACGTTCGTTTACCTAACTCCTGTTTGTTTATACTCTAGACATTTTATACGGTGCACCGTCCCCCTTGCCATACCCCGGGATAGGACGATTGTCTGTACAATAGCCATGTAAGCCACGTGGCTATTGGTTGGGGGAATTTTGCTAAGGTCGAATCACTGCTGGACACACATTCATTTATTCCAAAAAGAAAATGTTGAGAGCAACAAGAACCCCAAGTGAGGAGACTCACTTGGGGTTCTTGTATCAATTTCCGATACAATTCTTTAATTTTTATCGATTTTTATCGATTATCGTTTTTTTATCAATTGAACACGCCAGGTGCGTATACATGTACAAAATACTTTTTCTGTATGTTGTGTGCTACCTCCTGAGTAAATTGGACTCCAAGCATTTAATTTCAAATAACACTCCAGTCAGTTTCTGATGTTGAGGCCTTCCAAGAGGTAAAAGTGACAAGCATCATGACCCTGAATACTGGCGACATATAAACATTTTAACAGCGACAAGCGTCATTATTATAGCACCGAAATGTGACAGTGATTCAATGCGACAGCAACACAATAGGGTTAAAAACAAAGCGACATTTACAGCTGTTGGCTAGGCGACATAGGTTCTCAGAAAAATGTGACATTGTGACAAGAATATCCCCCCTTGGAAGGCCTCATGTTTACCTGTGGTGATCTAACTTTCTTATACAAATTAGTAAGAGAAACTTAGCATCCCTGGGGTGTACTCAGGATTTCAGGTGACGGGGATGATCGAAGGATTTTTTGGGGTTCGAAATTTTCGATTCTGGGATTTTTTGGGGTAGGGAAATGTGGCAAGTATTTTTTTGATTTAAGTAGAGATGTTTTTGGGTATTTAAAACAATCTGAAGATTAGTGACCTAGTGCTTTGGCTGCGTTGTTCTGTGAATAAAGTACAAACAAACGCGTTTTGCTGTTTATATTTGAGGGGTTAATTTTTGATCTAGGGATTTTTTTGGGCCATGTTGGAAGCCCTCGGGATTTTTGGGGGTCTTGAATTTTGCCCGCATTCAATCATCCCCGTCATTTGAAATCCCGAGTACCCCCCCCCCCCTGGCCCTGGGCTTACCATCTCCGTTCTGAAGGACAATTCCCTCTCCAGAGCCGACAAGTGCGAGAAAAACCGCTCATTTTCAAACATTCTAGACACGTGGTAGCTGTAGAAAATCAAAAAAGGGAAACTGTTTACTTTGTATTGTTCTTTAAACTAATATTGCATCAATTGTAAGATCCAATTGTTACATTGTATTCAATTAAAATGCAATTTACCACGATCCATTATATTAAATAAAAACATTAGTTAACTTACCTTTGGAAAATTCCAAAGCTCACAGCTGTAGATTGAGAAAATAATATATATATATCTTTAAAAAAAAACAATATTTACTGAAATATAAAACCTGTCTAAAAATAATTGGTCAATCGCGTGTATTTGCGTACGGCAGAGGCCGCTTTATAAAATGTAACGCAAGTTTAGGAAGAAATTTTAAAAACATTGTTCACAGCGGCAAAAATGAATAATAATATACATTGTACATACCAATGATCAGCACTAAAGAAGCATAACCAATGCCGTATTTCGTAAATGGAATCAGCGAAGACGAAGCATTTTTTGCGCCATTCTCTTCTTTGTGTTTTGCTTTGAACTTGATTCGCCCCAGTGGTTTCGACTGTGAATTCGTTCCAGCGCTTGACTTCTGGCCTTGCTGGCTAGAGGCTTGCTTTTTCTTTTTTGTGGTCATTTTAAAAAGAAATAAAAAATCGTTTAAAGAGAAGTAAAAAATAATTTAGAAGAAGCCCAATATTATTCTCTTTCTGTGTTCCTTTTGTCGCGCTTTTTGTTTTCAGCGATAGATACTAGTCAGCGGTGAAAGTAACGAGCTATCCACGTCATGTAACCATCACATTATCTGCCAAGATGGCGGACGACACGAACAGTTCGTGTTCATCAAACATGAACGATTCCTCGGTTAAAAAACATCACAAACAAGATAATTTAAGTTATAATAGACCAAAATATCGAGAAGCTCGCTGGGAGAGATCAGTTAAGGTTTGTTTTTATATTTTAGTTTTATATAAAAGTTGTGTTTGTGGTCTTGTGGAAGTACCACGAATTGAGCCTATCTTTTTTTCTGTTTCTTTTCAAGGTTTACACCATAAATTTGGAATCCAAGTATGTGCTGGTTCAAGGAGTTCCTGCAGTGGGTGCTACAAAAGAATTACTGGAACTGTTTGCACTTTATGGTGCAATTGAAGAGTAAGCTTTCATTTTTTTTTGTGGTGACAAGAGTACTGTTTAATATTATGTCTGTAATCTTATAAAAAATTGAAAGTCTTCGAAAGTCTATAATAAGGTTTAATCTCGGAAAGTAATGCTAGAACTTTAAGATGCTAAGAAAGGACACTAGGCATTAAAATAGATTACTGGGGTGCTGTTTACATGAACAAATTATTGTGTTCAATGGAAATGGAAATATACAGTGTATAACCATGAGTGTACATGTAATTTCCATCAGGTTGGAAATCCTTTCTCAGTAAAAATTATCAACAGTACAATGGACGAGCTTGGGATCTGGTATGTGGAGGTTGTTGAGGTATCCATGGCAACCCTTTGACTGACTGTTTAGATCTCAAGTTTAACCGTACCCCTTGCCTACCAGCTAGAGCCAAACACACTAAGCAACCAGCGACCATATTGAATTTTTAATCAGAGATTCTTTTCAAATAAAATATTAAAGTTCACCTAGATTAAGCATTTAAAATGAATTCCTCTCCCTTTTCCACATTCTCCTACTGTACTATTGACACGTACAGCTCCCTGGCTAACTCCTTGACCATGTTCATTTGAAGGCTCAATTTCTTCGATTGATCGAGGTCTTTTCTTTGCCACCTTCTTCTTTTTTTGTTCAGACTCTTCAGAATCACTTGACTTAAATTCGCCGTGACTTAAATCGCTTACATCAGAGTCGCAATCGGCAAAAGTTTCAGCAATAGCTTCATCTGTGTCCATTCTGCCTTCACGCACACGAGCCGCCATTTTGTAAATTGTCTGAGCAAAAAGCAATTTTATTGGGTCAGCGGTATTTTAAAAGTAGTGTCAGACTGTGCCAGACCTTTCTCAACAACTGGGGATGTTTTATTTACCAGGACAAGGACTACCAGGCTTTCAGTGATGTCCTTTGGTTGAGGATGTATATATACGTCCTCGGTCGTTGCGTGACAACAGAGAGGACGTATATATATACGTCCTTGGTAGGCAAGGGGTTAACCTTACCTAAATTACATTTACATTGTAGTCACATCTGAAGTCATATACTACACTTTGATTATCATAAATCTGCAATGACCAGTAGCATCCCATGGTCATCCAGATAACCTACATTAGCAACAATCCTTGAAACATAAACGAAGTTACCGGTACATAAATTATAAGAACTACCTGACCACTAGGTTTGCGAAGACTTAAGCTTTTTTAAATTTATTTCTTAACTTTCTTCATAATTATAAAGATATCGCATCCTGGATGATTACCCAACAGAAGAATTCACTGAGGTTTATTGGATCAAGTTTCAGAGGATCAATTCAGCAAGGTATTGTCGATGTGTACATGTTTAATATGTTTTACAACAAAAAGTATTGGTTATGTTGGAATTGTTGCAATGACTTTATATCATTCTGGTCTATACAACATCTGTTCAGTGTTGTACTTCTACAAAGGACTTGTTTTATGTGGAGTGTCAGGGACCAAGGAGGGGGAGGGGCTGGTAGGGCTATAGGGCCACCAGTTTTTTGCTTGCACTGATTTTTTAGGGATCCAAATGTGCGATAAAAGGAGGAACATTGACCCTTAATGCTTTTTTGTCTTGGCCAGATATTTTAGGCCTACCACTTTCCCTTTCCTTTTCTTTTCCTTCTCTGCGGCCCCTGAGTGTGCAGTAGTGGATCTAGTGGAGGGACCTGGGGGGCCCAGGCCCCCATCTTCTTATTAAAACAAATAAAAGCCTGAACTGAGGGCTAAGAAAAACTATTTTCAAAAGCACCCCCCTACCTTATTCTAGGGTCTGGATGATCACCTCCCCCCTCATCTGAAGGTCTGGATCTGCCAGTGAGTCTGTATTGCTGGTTTTCACTGTCACGCAAGTAACGATACTGTTACGCGCTGAAAACTACTAGATAGTCTACGTGTCCAAGTCTCAGGTCTGTACGGTATTCCGTACTCGAGTTATCCGTTGAAATGTTTCACGAAATTTTAGAGTGTACAGTATGGAATTCCATGCTGGAGTCCGTGTGAAGGGGCACCAAGATGGCCGCCGGAAATGAATGAAAACATCTGGCATTCAATTCTGCTATAAAAAGCGGTCAGTTCACCTTCATGAATATGTAAACACTTATATAAACACTTCTTGTAAAACCTCAATTGTTCAGATCATTAAAAATCACAGGATGAAACATTTTATTCAAGTATACGTGACAGCCTTCAGGCGGCCATTCTGATGTCGTGTGGCGGAAAACTCCGAAATTCAAAACGTTATATCTTTAAAACGGCGGATGCTAACGAGCTGAAAACCTTCAATAAGATATATGCTGAGGACGTCTAATAGCCAGTGAAGGATAAAAAGTCATGAAACTCGCGATTCTGGATTTTCCAATTTTGATGACGTCACGTGAAAACCAAGAATTGTTGACCATCAGTTCATCATAATCATAATATTCTGAAGTAGTGGTTTCAAGGTTTGTTTTATAGGCATAGTTTTCTTTTTTTTCCATTATTTTTAGAATTGCAAAGAAGAAGTTGGATAACAGGTCTTTTTTTGGAGGCATATTGCATGTTTGTTATGCCCCAGAATTTGAGACAGTTGATGATACAAGAGAAAAGCTTCAGGAAAGGAGAAAAATTATTGCAAAGAAGACAAGAGGTGAATTTTCAGGACTTTCTCAAACTCATTATAATAGTTCATCAACTTAAAAACAAAGTAAAAAATGTTCAGGTTGAAAACCAATCATTTATTGGACCAACGACAGATATACATGAAATAGTTAGGACCACTACCATGTAAAACTACTACTCTCCAGTTTGCATTTGCATAGGACTGCCACTCAGTGCTGTTAGCTTTGTGTTTATCTCTTATTCCAATGTCAGCTGTTAAGCATCATTTCTAAGGTCACATCCCTCAAATGTGGTTCATTTGACCATGCAGGAAATGAAAAAAAAATTCTGAGCTTCTTGTATTGAATTTTACAGCTTGAAAAATGCTAACAGCCAATGAAAAAAATTCAATTTTGACTCACATGAACTTGAAGGACTGTCTACTGTCTGACTATATAGGCCAATGAAATTGATTTCATAATGTCGGTTTTAGTCAAGTTTTTTATAAGATGACCACTAACATTACTTTAAAAAACTTGGTAAGCCCTTTTTGTTTAGTTTCTAAACAGTCTGATAATTTGTTGTTGTTGACAGAGCTGTTTGGTGTGCAACAGAAAGCCTCCTCATCCTTAACCAAAGGTGTGCCAATAGGAGATTCTTCATTAAAAAGGCCCCTTGAAGAGGAAATCAAAACCAAACTGGAATCCTCTTCCAACATCCATACGCAGCAAACAACGGTGCACCAAACAGACCATTACAGAGTACCACCAACAAGCACATTACATCAAGTGAACTCCTCTTCTTACACAATGCAGCCAAGTTCTACATTTGATTACCCAACCCTTCCACCACCCCCACAGCATTTTTATCCATATCAATATCCTCCACCTCCACCCTCTTGGGATTTTCCTTGGGTACCCTCAGCACATGCAACACTTCCAGCCTACTTGCAAAATTTGCCCCCTCCCCCTCCTCCCCCACCACCTCCACCCCCACCTCCCCCTCCTGAGTCACCTGTATGTGATGATACAAAGACAAGTGATGAAGGACCTGGGCAGCAGAGGCCATTTACTGTTTATATGTCACAGGTTATGATAGGACCACAGCCTGAAGAGGGGTGAGTTCATAAAATTATTTTTTACTACTTCCATGCACTCCTTTTAGTACAATATACATGTATTCTTTTTGAGTGTACAAATCAAAGTACCTTTTAGGCTTGTGTAATGAAACCTTAATCTGACTCGTTGTATTCCTTCTGCCCAGCAAGAAGTTTAACAAAATTGATTCGCGTAAATTTTTCCAACATGGAACCATTTGGATGAAGAAAAGTAGGAGTTAATTATGACTTACCTAAAACACATTTTATGTAGTCTTAACTCTCTAATTTACCAGTAAATTATTTTTATTGCTTTTCAGAGCTTCTTCTCACAAGGTTTCCTTGGTAACTATATTTTTTTTGTTATAAAAAATGTGTTATAATGCTGCTGTATATTTTTATGGGTTACAGGGCGAGTCAAAATACAAATACACAATGCCCTGATTCTATACACAATCAACTGTCTAATAACAGAATTACATGACTTTTGTAGCGTCCAACTAATTTTAGTACCTACATTTAAATTTAAGTTCCAGCTTTCATTTTAGCCAGGGCGACATTGCATACAGACTATACAGTTGGCAACTATTAAAGTTTGCTTGCAGAACTTTTACACAGGGTTCGGACAGGTCACGGAAAACCTGGAAAGTCGTGGAATTCTAGAATTTTATTTTCCAGGCCTGGAAAGTCAAGGAATTTAAGTGTGGGTCATGGAAAGTCATGGAAAATGGTATTGATTGTACAAAATAAATTAGACACATTATTTTTTTGTCAAGATTATAGTAAGAACATACCCAATATCAAGATAATTTCCACATATTAAATGGTCAAATTTGGGTCATGGAAAAGGTCATGGAAAGTCATGGAATTTCAAAAGCTCAAACGAGTACAAACCCTGCTAGGTGGTTGTGAAATCCTTGATATTTCATTGTTATTTGTCTGCTGTTTCTGTTACAGTAACAGTTAGTTACTGTACATGTTACTTTTGGTTCAATGATCAAATCAGGTATTATATGGAATAAGGTTACTGTTGAAAGTGATGATAAATGCGGGCTTTCCAGGATAAATGGCCCCTGGCATTTATTAATAATAATAAAATGTGGTGCTGCATATACTGTAGTTTTACATTGTCATAAATTAATGTGTTCTTTCTTTCAGACTGGTGACAATTCTCTCGACAAGACGGCATTTTCTATCAGAAACAGACTACACCAGGTACAGTTGTAAAACCCTGCAAGTTTTCATTCATTTTTTGGAGCTAAGTGATGACTTGAGTTGACTTACAATATCAAACTGCCAGAGAATGCCACAAAACTGCAATAACCCCTGAAGCCCCCGCCATCTCTTTACCCCAACAGCCCAACCTCAGTCCAAGGGTCTCTCTTTCCCTGCCCCCTCTTCTCTCGCTCTGGGAGGTGGGGAGAGAGAGACCCTGGGAACGAGGTTGCGTTTAGCCTATGCCCACTTAGTCCTCCAGTCACCAAAAACCTCAATCCAAGTACCTGTCGGAAAAAGACAAATGCTCCTTTTCACTTCTGATGTCAGGGAGGCCTGCAGTGGCCTCAGAGTTTGTGTGTGGTCTCTGGATAAGGAGATCCAGGTTTTGAAGTCCTTGTGTTGTCCTGTTTAACCCATTGACTCCTAAACCGGCCGTAACCGGCCGTGCGTGACAACCCCTGAATTTCCTAAACCGGCCGTAAAAAGCACATGGAGACCAATGCCCTCTCCCTCCCTCCCTGGAGTTTTTTGGTTCTCCTATTGTTCTACAGATAATAAGGGCAAATAAACCAATCAGAATCTGTTTTCTGCGCATATTTTTAGGGAACACTTGGGGTCCTATAAAGAAGGTTTTTCGTCTTATTTCGCGCGTTGAAAATGTACAAGAAAATCATGGCGCCGGGCGGCACATATTTACAAACTTCCAACTGGCCTTGTGTTTGATTCTGAACACAAAAAATACCATCTTTGAGACTTAAAAAGGAAAGAAGAAACACTATAGAATATTTAAGTGGCCCTAAAACCGAAAACCATGTGGTACATAGTAATAGTAATAGTATATCTTTATTGCGCCTTACTCTCCAAAGGGAGGTATTGGTCTGTTTACAACAAAGGTTTTAACATTTACTAATACATTTAAGAAATAACAAAAATTTGATTCTTATACAATTCATAATGTCAATATATGTAAAAATTAAATAAATTATAATGTTCATTGTGCTTGTAAGTTAAGAAGCTCTTTCCTTTTTTGAAACATTGAATGTATATATTTACCTACTACTTTTGATGTATGTTCATTGTCAGCTCTAAGTAGGTACTTAATCCTCTCGTTCTCACTTAAATATATGTACCTCAGCCTCGTCCCCAGGCCATACCGCGCTATGCGAGTGAGCGGAGGAGGACTGGAACCGAGCGCGATAGCGCGAGGCCTGGCACAAAATGGCAAAAAAGTCCCAGTTTAGCGAGAAAAAGTCCCAGATATAGCTCGACGAAAATATACGTTTTTCTGCGAGGAAAAGAAAATATTTCTGGTTCATGAGGAAACTGCATCCCTTTTGAACATTTGTGGACTATTTTAGATGGCGGAGACGAACTGTAATGCCGTTTTTTTCCTGCCTTGCAGAATGGTATTGGTCGTATTTAATAGAGTTAAGAAAATTATTCTGTTATCATTGTTTTCGTTCACTACTCGTAGTGATACATGGGTCTACATGTATCTAGAAGTTCTTTGTGGTAAGCAAATTACGTTCGCCAGGTACTAGTAACTGTGTTAGTTTTATTTAAACCTGAAAGGCGTCGATCTCAATGTTTATAGAGCTAGGATCGGGATTTTCGACCTTTGTTGTTTACAAATTTATGTGCGAAAACAAAGAAACAATTCAGCTTACTTGAGAGAAGAGGGCTAATCCCCCGATGCATGTATTAAAGCTTGTCATTGATTACCTGTAATTTTTTATTTAGCTTTTTAGAGAAAGAAAAAAATTAATCTAACTCTCGTAAACCAAAACTTTATTTGATCTTGATGTAGCCTGTCTTTTTCTTGTATACTCTGGCTCATTTCATTAGCAGGAGATGTTAATCCAAATCCTGGGCCATGTTCAGGTAATATATTACAAGTATGCTTCAATCATTTTCGTCAATTCAATGAGCTTATTAAATACAAATTACAGCTGGTCATGACTTCTTGCAGATTCCAAGTGTGAATTGATAACATTTCCATTGTGTAGCACCACTAAATAGCCAACAGTTCTTGTCAGCCCAAAAGGTGTGGAAATTTATTTCAATTTCCCTCAGTTGCAGAGTTAGCATTTCAGCTGAAGTTTATATATTTTGCTGCCAATTTTCGTGTAGTTTTGACAAATTTACCTGCTGAGATGTTCAAAAAGAAACAGAAGTGCACTGCTTTCCCCTTTAGACAAGGTACATACTGCATCATTGTAGACATAGCTCGTTTAACAAAGTATGATTCTTCTGCTATTCTCTCTGACATTTACTTGCAAAGAAACACATAAACACAATATATATATACTGTGTTTATATGTTTATTGCAAATAAATTAAAATATCAAAATATATAATGTTTAAATATTGTTTGAACCGCTCCAGAAAAGCTGGTTACTGGGGCTTTTGGACCAGTTTCTTTTTAACTTGTGAGCCCCATTCTGCATTTTTGATAGCCCAAAAATATTTGTATTTTTCCTCACATGGGTACACTGGCTATTTTTCCCATTCCTTAAACTACCACCTTTTTAACTCCTACTTGCAGAGATATTAAACTGAGCTTGACTGACACACACACACACACATAAACACAGTACAGTATACAAAAGTATTTACATGTATTCAACTCTTGCAATATATGCTAAAACTAGTAGTTATTGGAATTTAGGGGAGTGCATTTGGTAGGGTGGGGTGATTTGGGGAGGAGGCAGGGAAAGCTGGAGGCAGTGGAAAGTGTTATATTATGTTTTCATATTCTCTTGATATTTGAGGTCTGCCCATAGAAAATGTATGACATTGCCAGCTGATGAAACCTGATCTGCTTGTACCAACCCATCTTTCTAAAGCATAAGAGAAGAATAAAGCCTTTTGATTGATTGTGCCAAGCTAAGTGGCTAAAGGTCTTTAATGAATCCAAATAGAGTACATTGTATATCTAGAAGATACTCTGGATAATGTTTGTATAGTAACAATAGTAACAATATAAATATAACATTAACTAACAGTAACAAACGACTTTTAAACTGAAATGAAGCCATTCTAAACATTTTGATACCAGTCCATTCGGAACAGTTTTTTGTTTCCTTACAATCATAATCTTGTCAATGCTTAAGTGGCCGAAGGGAATTAGGTATGTTATAGAGTCTCACAAGTCTGAAGTTCACAAGAGAGAAGTTGAATCTGTTAAGCAGCTGAGTTGACACATTACAACTCGGTATCGTCACCAACAGTAGGCGAATTGCAGCGTTTGTTTCCCAGAAAACAAACCACTACACAGCTTTCTAATTTTCTGATAAGTAGCTTTAGTCATATATTTCGCTACTGATACTTCGAATAAATAGTTACAACTTCACTTACCTTGGATAAAACTGCGAAAAATATTCGAAAAAAGCGAAGGCAAAGGAACAAACAAAGCACACACGAAAGCACAGTTGAAAGTACTGATGGATATCAGCTTTGAGCCTTTTATCTTTTCACCGCTGTTGTTGTTGTGTTAGCGAGAAGCAAAAATACTCATCATACAACTTTCCACGAACGACCACTATTCTATCTCCGTTCACCAAGACACCAACAGAGAAATCGATCGATAGAGAAAGCTCCCATCGCCAGTTACAGTTAGTGGAACATATTCTTTAAGCTCTTTAGATGGTACAATTTGCTGCGCATAAAAATCGACATTTAATTTTTCTACCTTAAATAAAAAATCTCCAATTACTTCACGAGTTTGCTGGCAGACATGGATGAAGGAATCCCAGCCTAATTCTGACGCGTTTTTAAGTTCTTCAAGAAGTTGACTGAAGTTCAATCGTTGGACAGGCTCCGCCATATTGGATTTGCCGTTTATTGCCAGGCGTCCTAGGCGAACTTCCCCGACAAGCTTGGCGGGTGACGTCACATCCAAATTCGCCGGGGACGACTGGGGACGAGGCTGTATGTACCTTACATCAACCTTAGAAATGTGAGAACATAATTCATGTCTTATGGTTTTAAATCCCTGGCAACACATCAAAAAATGCTTTTCGTCTTCTACGCAATTTTGTTTACATACCAAGCATGTTCTTTGCTCTACTGGGATTGATGCTCCTTTATTTTCATATTTTCCAGTCTGTATTCGTAATGTATGACATCCTAATCTAAGCTTTGTCAGGCTTATTCTGTGCGCTGGGTTTTTAACTGTTGTTAGGTAATTCTCAAATTCATAGCTCTTTTTAACTTCCTTGTGTGTAAATTTTTCTCTTGAAGTTGACGATGAACTATTCTGGGTGGCGTGCCCAGCCAGTTTTGTGAATACTTATTTCTGAGGGTTTTCCTCATGGTTAATCGACCGTTCTTGATGTGTTGCCGGGTTATCGGTTCTGTTTCTTGATGCATTTCTTCGTTAGTTGCAACATCAAAAAATGTTGTAGATGTTGTTGCATATTGAAATGCCTCACTTAACAAAACGTTATTACAACAATACTTCAGTCTTTGCCAATAGCTGAAGATTGAGGTTTTTATGTCAATGATTAAAGGATAACGCCCAAGTTCTGCCCTGCAAGCAATGTTTTCTGTATACCATGGGACGTTTAACGTTTGTTTACAGAACTTGATGTGGACTTGTTCAATTGTGCTTTTATCGAAGTGCGTTTTATATCGTGACAGTAGTTCTGGTCCCCAAATTTCGCACGCATAAAGTAACACGGGCTTAACAAGGGCATTGAAAAGTTTGTTCTTAATCGCAATAGCTGCTGAATCCGTGTTAGAAAAGGATCGTTTAATTATCGAGAGGACCTTAGTGGCTTTTTTGCTGAGAATTTCCCTTGCATAAGTGTAACGACCGGATGAGGTCATTTCTATACCTAAATATGTTTGTTTGTCGACAATTTGCAAAGATTCATTGTCGTATTTAAAATTTATATTATATTTGTTTTGTCCGTTACCGCTGAATATGATTATGTTCGACTTTTTGGTATTAACTTTGAGCTTCCATTGCTGAGCGTGTCTATGAATTACATTAAGCGATTGTTGCAACCCTTCGGGAGAAGGACTGATTATTAACAAATCATCTGCATACATTAAGCAGTTTATAGTTCGATTTCCTAACATCACACCTGGAGATTTGCTCTGTTTAAGATATTGCGGTAGATCATTCATAAATAAAGAAAATAAAACTGGACTTAGACCATCACCTTGCCTTATCCCTTTGTTACATGAAAATAGTTCAGTAAGTGCGTTTTGGTTAATTTTAACACAACTCCTAATAGACGAATACATGGATTTAATAACATTCAAGAATTTCCCTTGTATTCCGTATGTTTGTAATTTATGTATCATTCCAGATTGCCATACACTATCGAAAGCTTTTTCGTAGTCAATAAAACCAACGTAAAGCTTCTTGTGTTGTTTGGTGTATTTATGGAGTAATTGCTGGAAAATAAATAAACTATCAGTAGTTCTGGAGTTTGGTCTAAATCCAAACTGTTCAGGATTTAGAACATCATGTTGTTCGATGAATTTATTCAATCTGTTTTGCAAAATTGATGTGAACAGTTTTCCTAAGCAGCTAGTTAAAGTGATTCCTCTGTAATTTGCTGGAGATTTCTTATCACCTTTTTGTTTGTATATTGGTTTTATGACACCTATGTTCCATTCAGTTGGAAAGGTTCCGTTCTCAATTATGTCGTTAAATATTCTCTCTAGAGAAGGCATAAGGTAATAACGCCCGTGTTTGATCATTTCATTTAAGATAGCATCCGTACCGGATGCCTTTTTATTCTTGAGTTTAGATATTTGATCATGAATTTCTTTTGCAGTGATAGGCGCATCTAAAATTTCATCTGTCTTAGTTGTTGTTTGGTCAGGATTGTTTGGAGATGTAACGTTCTCGCCGTGCGATTCTTGAGCTTTGTCATACAAAAGGTTTTGAAAGTGGTTTATCCAGTCTTCTGACGAGATATCAGAACTTTCCTCGACTGTCTCATTTTTTCGGATTTTGTTTATAAGTTTCCAGAAGTCGCCGCTTTGGTTGGACTTTAAGGCGTTTATTTCATTTAGAAGTTGATTTTTATATCTTTTATGCATCTGTTTTACTAGCTTTTTATATTTCTTTTTGACTGCAAAGTACTCTTGCCGCAGTGATTGAGGAGCTGTGGGATTAATTTCCTTTACAAGTTTCTGCAGCTTTTTCTTCAGTTGTCTGCAGGTATTGTCATACCATGGTTTGTGTTTCTTGGTATGTTTACGCGTTTTACGTGATGGTACAAGACTACGTTTGGCAACTGATTTGAGTATCTGATTGAACTGCGAAATCTCATCATCTATTGAACTGTGGTGTGCTGTATTGAAGGATTGGAGTTTGTCTTGAATATCAATTCTCGATAGTGCACTAATAAATTTGTCTTTGGATTCTAAATTCCAAAGAAACTTGGTAAAACTGTTCTGTGGAGACGTTTCTTTTCTTTGAGAATTTTTTGATGCGTTGTTTATAATATCGCGATTACGGGAAGCTAATTTGAGAGTAATTGGACAGTGATCAGAATTAGGTGTTAAAGCTTGTACTTGAAATCCTAGCACTGTGTCTTGAAGATCTTCACTGACTATTCCATAATCAACAGTGCTTGCTCCGTTGGTCTGATATGATGTTAGCTTGCCGTCTAGATCTCCTGTAACTCTACCGTTACAGAGTGCTAAAACCTTGTTGAAGAAGGATTCATCTTTCCTTTCACGGCCGCGAAGATCGAGCGAAGACATGCCGTAATGGCGCTTACAAGTGCGTTTTGAATTCAAATCACGGGCTTGAACACGGCCTAAATGCAGCTTCTCAAGACTTCTGAGAACGAAATGGTAATGTACTGTTATTGCTTCGAATTTGGGTGTAATTTTTTGAAGGATCGGTAGAGCCATTAAAAGTGTAAAGCCGTCTGCTAAAATTAAAACTTCGCCTTCGACATGAACATGTGGATAATTGATTCTGCCGTGCAGTACAGCACGGCTCGAAAAATTTCGATATTTTGATGCTTGTGAACTCATTTCTTGGCTTCATCCTAACTGAAAACAAATTCTAAACAAAGTTTCTTTCAAGTTTTTGTCATTTATCAATTTTGAGTGCGGAATTTTAGGCTTTTGAAGGCAAACAGATTTGTTGTGCACGTGTTGTCATCCGACACCTATTTTTTGGGAGACTTGCTTCTTCATTGTTTAGCTCCGCTTTGCTTTGAATTATGTCTATCGCTTTAGAAAATTACAACAGTGCTTCAGAATATACAAAGGAGTATGTTTATAAACATTAAAATTAAAGGAACGCCTAGAAAGCGGTGCTAGTGTTAAGTTAGTGGTCGGAATTCTGGGGAGAGTTGAAAACACTGACCCCCGATCCGCGGACTACCCACTGACCCCCCACTCCGCGGATCACCTACGGACTACTCCGCGGACTACCCTTACGGAGTACCCCTACGGAGTACCCTATAAAATGAAACGAATTTATGTTTGCGGGAAAAAAAAAAAAAAAAACAGGAGAAACCTACCTGTGCCACTTGCACGATCGATCGAAACAGCCGCCATCTTGTTTACCTCGATCCAGTCCTAACGGGACTAGCCTAGTACTAAAATCGGGAACGCCGGAACGCCGGAATACGAAAACCCGGAACAGATAAAATATATCGTGTAACCCTTACAAATATAAAGAGCTAACCGTAAACAGGCTAACCGAAGTTCATAGTAGGTTTACCGATGAATAGTAGGCTAACCGAAGTTCATAGTAGGCTAACCGAGGTGAATAGTATGCTAACCGGAGTGAATAGCAAGCCTACTATGCACTGCGGTTAGCCTACTATTCACCTCGGTTAGCCTACTATTCATCGGTTAGCCTACTATGAACTTCGGTTAGCCTGTTTACGGTTAGCTCTTTATATTTGTAAGGGTTACACGATATACATTTTATCTGTTCCGGGTTTTAGTATTCCGGCGTTCCTGGTTTTAGTACTAGCCGATGAATTCCCGTTTGAGTTTGTAACAAGAAGGACTGGATCGAAGTAAACAAGATGGCGGCTGTTTCGATCGATCGTGCAAGTGGCACAGGTAGGTTTCTCCTGTTTTTTTTTTTTTCCCGCAAACATAAATTCGTTTCATTTTATAGGGTACTCCGTAGGGGTACTCCGTAAGGGTAGTCCGCGGAGTAGTCCGAAGGTGATCCGCGGAGTGGGGGGTCAGTGGGTAGTCCGCGGATCGGGGGTCAGTGTTTTCAACTCTCCCGGAATTCTGTAATTTTGTAAGCGTTGTTTATATGCTTTGTCGCGCCGCCGTGATTTGAAGATAATTTTATCATCTCGAATTACCGCTTTTCTGCACCGAGAAAAAAGCTCAGTGTTATTGAATTAATAACTGTTTCAGTTGAACAGTGATTGAAAACCTATCATTTACCCGACTATTTTACGATTTTTCTTAAGAATTTGTACAAAGTCTACCTTTTTTGCGAGCTCCAAAATTATGCGCGGAGGTGAATAAAATTTTATCGCTGTCTTGTAATTTCGTTTGGGATCAATTTATCAATGCTGGGAATCTCTTTTAGTCATAAATTGATATTTCAACATGTCTAGTTTAAATAAACGTTTACTTTAGAAACTAATGGTTTGTCTGAATTTACTGCGCATATGGTTTATTTTTTCCACTCGTGCGTTTGCGTTGAATGCCGTAAAATAGCCAGGTATTCAGGTGTGGATGCGCGCGTAAAACTTCAGGAGTCAATGGGTTAATCATTCTCACAGAGCCGCTCTCCAGACAGGGTAATAAAATAATAGTGGCAGGGACTTGATGTACAGTTGTAGAATACAACTACACAGAAGTAATTGCCTCAGAATAAAGCAGCAACAATTGCACGTCAGCGGACGCCTCTAATCGCATGTATTTTGTTTGGAACAGACTTTGATCTTTCATCCTTCCCTTGGTGTTTTTTTTTTTTTTTAAATCTTCTACTCTGAACACTATCTGTCCTGATTGCACAGCAGTGCTGTGGACAACACCTTATCTACATGTAAAGCCCAGTCTCCACTAGTGACGCAAGCATAAGCATAAGAGGCATAAGCTCCTTATGCGAGGTTTTATGTTATGCTTCTGCTGATTCTTATCATTCTTAGGTCGCAGCCGTCAGCCACATAAAGACACTTAGCGACTAAAGGTCGCAGAAAGTAAACTTATAAGCATCTTGTGTCGTTTATGCTTTCACTGCTAGAGGGGACCGGGTGTACCTAAGTAGTTATTTTGGTCGATCAAAAATTGGCCAAAACACTTGCTCCATTTGTGTTTACAGTTATCAAGAACACACCAGAGTACACAGGGAGTCTCACCTTCCCCTGCACAAAATAGGCAACTAAATATAATTCAGGTAGGAAGCAATGCCAGCAGAAGTAAAACATAACTGCATAATTTACTTGAATGTTGGGATGGCTTCCGCTGAACATTCGAGCAATAAAAGCAAAAATAAAGATGCCCAAAAAAATCTAATAGCAAAGTGACAGTTTGAGTATAATTAATTTTTGCACTCATTGCTCGAACGTTCAGCGAAATCCATCTTAACCTGGAAAAGCCAGAAAATTTCCATGATGCGATATCCTCGGGGTCTGAGTTAATGTTGTTTCTCCAAGTAGTTATTATGGTAAAGTTGTATTTTTTTAACAATGTCACGAGCATGAGACAAAGAAAAATTCTGAGTCCCCGACGGGAATCAAACCCATGGCCTCCCAGATACCGATTGGGCGCTCTAACCAACTGAGCTACGAGAGACTCGTGGTGAGCTGAGCCATTTACTAGGATGATATGTGAGACGCGTCCTGCATACTGTTAGGATCAGCAATGTCGAATTCATCAATACATGTACATGTATGTCCCGTCGGGATGAATTCGACATTGCTGATCCTAGCAGTATGCAGGACGCGTGTCACATATCAACCTAGTAAATGGCCCAGCTCACAACGAGTCTCTCGTAGCTCAGTTGGATAGAGCGCCCAACCGGTATCTGGGAGGTATGGGTTCGATTCCTCTCGGGGACTCAGAATTTTTCTTTGTCCCATGCTCGTGTCATTGTTGAAAAAATACATCTTAATTATTTATCACCGAGCACAAAATTTACCATCGTTATTATTTACTAGTTGTTATGGTTTGCTCATGCCCACTTTAAGTCACCTTTCGATGTGTGGAATCCTTTATCATACCATTGACAGAATTTAATTTTATGGGTTCAGTCATGATGTCAATAGAACAATAAAATAATACTCAGTGTAAAACATTTTCTTTTTCTTTTACCGACAGAATCCTGGGGAATCAACGACCCCGTCTGTTCCCAAAAAGAAAAGAAAACGAATTTGAACACCTCTTGGAAAATAAGACAGTTTTATATTATTAATTTACGACTTCAAATAAAAGCAAGCAAACCACGAATGCTTTCATATGTACAGCACAGAAGAGGACCTGGAAATTTAAACCTCTTGTGCAGAGGAAGGAAGCACCCGATACAGCCGTGCAAAGCTTCAAGCTTCTTCGTTATTTATCAACAGTCAGCAGTTTAAAATCATGGACCATGTCAGCTCGATCTCTGATTAACGGCCTCTACTTTGTGCAGAACACAATAAGCACTCCAGAGTATCCTCATCAAGTTGGTTATGACTACGGATTTATGAAGATCATCAAGTACCTTTGTACGTGTATGTAACGAAGGGATCTAGTGCAGTATACATCGAAAAATAAGAAATGGTCATTGATGGCTCCGAAACGTATGATCCTGACTTCTTTGCACAGAAAGGTAACCTCGTATAAAGAACAACAACTACATCAGCACCTTTGCTTACTAATCCAACTGACCAAAACACTGCCTTTTACTTTGAGTGTTCTGCCCCTTTAGGGTCGAGTAGCCATAGTCGCGTGTGACTTCTGTTTGACGGAGCGCATTCTTGCACCGTGTTAAAAGAAGGATTACCTACCAACCAACCCATCCATACACCCACCCACCCACCTACCTCCTACCTACCTACCTACCTACCCACCCATACACCCACCTACCTACCTACCAACCTACCTACCTACCCCACCTGCCTATCATACCTTAGCACCTGCCAAAAAAAATACCGACTTGCTGGTGCCCAACGCTGCCAGCAAGTTCTTAAACGCATGGTCTGTATCCTGCCGTTCTGCGACTGTCACAGGGTGAGAGAAGAGTCAGGAGAATGAAGCTTTCCTGATTGATTTCGTAGTTGATTTTCTGTTTAAAATCAACTACGAAATACTGATTCAGAGATGTTAGCTCATATTTGATTGATTCGTAGTGGTTTAGTGTACTAACACGCGTAAAAGAAATTAACATGTTTATCTTTAATTCATTTTTTACCATTGAACAAAACGTTGACAACCTCATGTAGTCTTTTGAGAGACAAAAGGAACGATGTTAGTAGTGATTGATGTTGCATCAAAAAAATCAGCTTTTTTTCTCTTCTTTACAGAAACCTTGCAGCCTTATATATTCTAAAGTGCTTAGGAACTGAAGCTCCAAAGCACAGACAAAACCTGAATTATATTCCTCTTTACACTCGCCAACATTGTCATGCAGATGAAGACGTCCTTCAGTGTGGCAGTGGTGGAAATGTTTATGCAACTGAAAGGCATTGCTGTTATCACTTATTTGTTTTCCAATGTAAACTCCAACATTTAAATAAAATTGTTTTTGAACAAACCAGTTAAACTATTAATTTTTTGTTTCAACAAATAACCACGTGTTGGTATATTTATACTCTAGCAGGTTGCGTTTTCCAATCAGAACCTTTCAACAATATAGTGGACACGCTTAGCACTAGTAACATAAGCTTGTAATTGTATAGTCAAATGTTCACAGTAAAAAAAGAGATCTCGAAGAATATGTGGACCATAGAATATGTGGACCTGCTGTCTGGCTGATACTGCACTTATGAGGCTTCTCTCCTGTGTGTCATGCTTCCTGTTTCGTTGATTTAGAGGCTTTTCCTTTGTGTCCATCCTTCGTGCCAATGCAATCCTGCAATAACTGTTTCAATATCGGACGATGACACAAACGCAATTTATGTGACAGCCAAGAAAACACCACTTTCCTTCAGTCACTTCAATTTCAACAATGTCTCACTTAACATAACTAGTCGAATGTTAGAAAACGTGCTCATTCTTTTTCGACTGCTGTAGAGGGATTTTTGCACTCAACATGACTTTCAACTGTCATGTTCATACCTGCCGTTGGATACATCTGTTGCAGCTGCCACTGCTGTTGCTGCTGGTACAGCAGCTGCTGTTGCTGCTGGTGCAGCTGCTGTTGTTGTTGCTGCTGTTGCAGTATTATTGCTGCTGCTTCATATTGCGGCTGGAATATAAAAAACAGGATTTGACGGTGTAAGTGTCAGTTTAATCTCACTTTACAAATTATAAATCACCAAGTCCAGCAGTGTATGACAAAGAAAACCGTAAATGACAGAGCTTTGGAAACCTTGTTTTAAATAGCATTAATTTTTAACGAATGTATTACCCGTTAAGCTTGTGTTTGTTTTGACCGAGGTGTTTACACACTGGAGTACCAAGGAGGCTGTTAAAATAGTTTAATTTACACATCACACTTTCTAAATTATTTTTTCTTCAAGAATTTAAAACGTATTCGAACGATTTTAATCGTTAAGAAGAAATTAATTTATTAAAACAATTAGAAATTAATTATCAATAGAAGTTGACAGTGTCAGTGAATTACAAATGTTCGTGGCTATTCTAAGTAACCCTTATTGTCCCAAACTTATATATTAACTTCGATATTTAATTCACGTAAATGTCAAAACAGATGACGATGACAGCTGACGTTGCTATCGAAACATGTACTTAAAGCGAAAAAGCGTTGTCCCTTTTGTCGAGTTTCCCTAATGGTCGCGGGTCGCGGGTTTCAAGTCGCGTGTCGCGGGTTTTAAGAAAGTCGCGGGTTTTGAAAAAGTCGCGTGTTTTTAAAAAGTTGCGAGTTTTCGATAGAAACCATTTATTTCTCAGTAAAATTCATTCAAACAAATTTAAACTCGTTTTCTTGGGAACTACGTTACAAAGTAGCCAATTACTTTGCAGGTCAAACAATCAAATTACGAACTTCGGAACAAACTCCCCAACTTTGGTCCGGCTAAACTTCCCAAGTTTGCAAGTTGAGGAGGAACAAGACATTGCTCGAAAGTCATGGTCATGTCGGAAATTCAGGTGAAGAAAACATGGCAGCAGCCGTAATGTTCCAGCGATTCCAGTGGCTAGAGTTACAAAATATTTGGTTGAAGTTGAAGAGCCTGACGTCGTTTCGCATGAGCGATCTGCCGATAAATAAATTTTACGTCGGCGGAAATTTGGTCAAATTTAACTTTTTATATACAGCAAATACATCTTTAAAATTTTTGTGAGGCTTTAACTTCAATGTCAAGTCTTCTGCGTTTGTAAACCGAATGAAATTGGACGGCTTTACCGATCTTCACGTAAAATTAATTTTATACAAATGCGAAAGAGTCAGACAAATTTGAATTAAAAGTCGCGACACGTTTACGGCTCAATTCTATTTTTATGGTACGTGTTTTCTTCCGATGGTTTAGCGAAGCAAAACCATTCCTGTCAACATAACTACAGAAGGGTTTTTAAAATCTGCGCCAGTTAAAAATATTTTAAAGAGTTTTTGCCACAGAATACTAGTAAAATATATTTATCAACCGTACGCGTTCAATCATGAATACTTTGGTTCAACTTCATGATCGCTCGCGCGCAACGTTGTTTTCAAACTTAAAAGCTTGATTGCAAATCATGCAATGTTTGATACCCAATTTGAACATGTTTTTTTTTTCAGGACGTGATGCAACGGACGGTATATGTCATCCTTATACTTACTGTGGATCAGAACGTTGATACCGACGCCGTGCTTGTTCTAACAACTATTTTGAAACTCGAGCAGCTAGAATCGCTGAAATATTTCTGCCACCACTTTGTAACGTGTCTCGTTCCTCCTCAACTTGCAAACTTGGGAAGTTCAGAAGTTCAGTCGGCAAAGTTTGGGAAGTTTGTTCCGAAGTTCGCAATTTGATTGTCTAACTCGCAGCGTTAACGTTACTTCGTAACGTAGTTTCTAAGAAAACGCGATCATTTTAAAGCCGGCGTCTTTGCAACCGGTTTAAATTTGTTTGAATGAATTCTACTGAGAAATTAATGCATTCTATTGAAAACTCACAACTTTTTAAAAACACGCGACTTTTTTTCAAAACCCGCAACTTTTTCAAAACCCGCGACTTTCTTAAAACCCGCGACACGCGACTTGAAACCCGCGACCCGCGACCCGCGACCATTAGGGATTCTCCTTTTGTCCAAATCTACCGAGTTTCCCTAATGGTCGCGGGTCGCGGATCGCGGGTTTCAAGTCGCGTGTCGCGGGTTTTAAATAAGTCGCGGGTTTTGAAAAAGTCGCGGGTTTTGAAAAAAGTCGCGTGTTTTTAAAAAGTTGCGAGTTTTCAATAGAATGAATTTTTTTCTCAGTAGAATTCATTCAAACAAATTTAAACCGGTTGCAAAGACGCCGGTTTTAAAATGATCGCGTTTTCTTAGGAACTACGTTACGAAGTAACGTCGCGAGTTAGACAATCAAATTTCGAACTTCGGAACAAACTTCCCAAACTTTGCCGACTGAACTTCTGAACTTCCCAAGTTTGCAAGTTGAGGAGGAACGAGACAAGTTACAAAGTGGTGGCAGAAATATTTCAGCGATTCTAGCTTCTCGAGTTTCAAAATAGTTGTTTGAACAAAGCACGGCGTCGGTATCAACATTCTGAACCACAGTAAGTATTAGGATTACATATACCGTCCGTTGCATCACGTCCTGAAAAAAAAAAACATGTTCAAATTGGGTATCAAACATTGCATGATTTGCAATCAAGCTTTTAAGTTTGAAAACAACGCTGCGCGCGAGCGATCATAAAGTTGAACCAAAGTATTCATGATTGAACGCGTACGGTTGATAAATATATTTTCCTTTTTTTTTTTTTTTTTTTTATTATTTTATTTAGATAATTGACACCTTACTTACAATAATAAGTACACTTAAGTAAGCACAATACTTACAATACTTAAACACTAATAAAGACAACACTAATACACAATAACCGGATTTTTTTTTACAATACTTGTAATAATACGACGGAAGAAGAAGAAAAAAAAAGTACACTAGAAGCGCAAAAGAAAGATACACTCTTTTTTTTTATAAGAATACAGTTTTTCCGACCCAGGCTGAATATTCTTATTTTTCTGCTGGCTTTAGGCTGAAATATTCTTATAAACATTCTTAGAAAATATTGTTTGACATTTCCGTTTTAGCAAGTATTGGGTAATCAATTACAAGTGTTTGGTGTCCAGAATTGTTTCGTGTTATATTGTGCACATGTAACATTGCTTTTGGTTGCAGCCTGGCCGTTTTGGCTTTAAACAAAGCATTCCTCACAAAGATAAAGTGACGGAAATGAAAATACCTGATTTTGTTTCAACTAAAAACATATTTAATTGTATTGTATTTACAAATCTTCAACTCAAAACTATATTCTTTTCAAAATCTCAGCCTCAGGTTTGTTCTTAAAATATTCTTAAAAATTCGCCAATTTCAGCTTCGATATTCTTATAAGTATACAACTACACACACACAATATATAGCTAGCAGCTGGCTTTGGGTAACAACAAAAGAGATTATGTGTTTTCACTGCTACAAAGGGTGGTCCACTTGTTCCTATGTTTATTATAATTACCATTTCTGATAGCAATCTCTCTTTCTGATTGAATTTTACTTTTAAGCAAACAAAGAAAGACCTCAAACATTGGATTTTCAGACTTGATTTTTGAAAGGTAAATGTGATATTTGCCTATTAAAAAGAAGTGGTTTAGCGCATAAAAACTAGAAGATCCTGATTTATAGCCATAAAGAATTTAAATAGGTTTTGGATTTATGTTTTCAAAGCGTTTTACGTTCCACCATTCGATTGCCATTTTCCAAAACTGTTTCACATTAGGACACTCGCAAAACATGTGTTCTAGTGTTTCATTTACATAATTACACAACTCACATACTGGTGAGGCTTTTATCTTCATTTTATATAGTCTTTGGTTTGTAGGGAGAATGTTATGGATTAATTTGTACTGAAAGCTTCTTAGTTTATTTTCTATTGTGAGTTTGAAAGGTAGTTCATAGATGGCTTCCAAGTTCGTAACATTTTGATTCTGTAGGCGGTGTTTTCCTAGTATTCTGTGACAAAAATATTTTTAACTGGCGCAGATTTTAAAACCCTTCTGTAGTTATGTTGACAGAAATGGTTTTGCTTCGCTAAACCATCGGAAGATTAGAAAACACGTACCATAAAAATAGAATTGAGCCGTAAACGTGTCGCGACTTTTAATTCAAATTTGTCTGACTCTTTCGCATTTGTATAAAATTAATTTTACGTGAAGATCGGTAAAGCCGTCCAGTTTCATTCGGTTTACAAACGCAGAAGACTTGACATTGAAGTTAAAGCCTCACAAAAATTTTAAAGATGTATTTGCTGTATATAAAAAGTTAAATTTGACCAAATTTCAGCCGACATAAAAAATTTATTTATCGGCAGATCGCTCATGCGAAACGACGTCAGGCTCTTCAACTTCAACCAAATATTTTGTAACTCTAGCCACTGGAATCGCTGGAACATTACCGCTGCTGTCATGTTTTCTTCACCTGAATTTCCGACATGAACATGACTTTCGAGCAACATGTCTTGTTCTTCCTCAACTTGCAAACTTGGGAAGTTTAGCCGGACCAAAGTTGGGGAGTTTGTTCCGAAGGTCGTAATTGATTGTTTAACCCGCAAAGTAATTGGCTACTTTGTAACGTAGTTCCCAAGAAAACGAGTTTAAATTTGTTTGAATGAATTTTACTGAGACATAAATGGTTTCTATCGAAAACTCGCAACTTTTTAAAAACACGCGACTTTTTTTCAAAACCCGCGACTTTTTCAAAACCCGCGACTTATTTAAAACCCGCGACCCGCGACCCGCGACCATTAGGGAAACTCAAATCTACCCAACATTACTTTTAAGAGTTTCCCTAATGGTCGCGGGTCGCGGGTCGCGGGTTTCAAGTCGCGTGTCGCGGGTTTTAAATAAGTCGCGGGTTTTGAAAAAGTCGCGGGTTTTGAAAAAAGTCGCGTGTTTTTAAAAAGTTGCAAGTTTTCGATAGAAACCATTTATTTCTCAGTAAAATTCGTTCAAACAAATTTAAACCAGTTGCAAAGACGCCGGTTTTGAAATGATCGCGTTTTCTTAGGAACTAGTAACGTTGCGAGTTAGACAATCAAATTGCGAACTTCGGAACAAACTTCCCAAACTTTGCCGACTGAACTTCTGAACTTCCCAAGTTTGCAGGTTGAGGAGGAACGAGACACGTTACAAAGTGGTGGCAGAAATATTTCAGCGATTCTAGCTGCTCGAGTTTCAAAATAGTTGTTTGAACAAGCATGGCGTCGGTATCAACGTTCTGACCCACAGTAAGTATAAGGATTACATATACCGTCCGTTGCATCACGTCCTGAAAAAAGAAAAACATGTTCAAATTGGGTATCAAACATTGCATGATTTGCAATCAAGCTTTTAAGTTTGAAAACAACGTTGCGCGCGAGCGATCATGAAGTTGAACCAAAGTATTCATGATCGAACGCGTACGGTTGATAAATATAATTATGTTACTAGTATTCTGTGCAAAAAAACTCTTTAAAATATTTTTAACTGGCGCAGATTTTAAAAACCCTTCTGTAGTTATGTTGACAGAAATGGTTTTGCTTCGCTAAACCATCGGAAGAAAACACGTACCATAAAAATAGAATTGAGCCGTAAACGTGTCGCGACTTTTAATTCAAATTTGTCTGACTCTTTAATTTCGCATTTCTATAAAATTAATTTTACGCAAAGATCGGTAAAGCCGTCCAGTTTCATTCGGTTTACAAACGCAGAAGACTTGACATTGAAGTTAAAGCCTCACAAAAATTTTAAAGATGTATTTGCTGTATATCAAAATTTAAATTTGACCAAATTTCAGCCAACGTTAAATTTATTTTTCGGCAGATCGCTCATGCGAAACGACGTCAGGCTCTTCAACTTCAATTAAATATTTTGAAACTCTAGCCACTGGAATCGCTGGAACATTACCGCTGCTGCCATGTTTTCTTCACCTGATCATGAATTTCCGACATGAACATGACTTTCGAGCAACATGTCTTGTTCCTCCCCAACTTGCAAGCTTGGGAAGTTTAGCCGGAACAAAGTTGGGGAGTTTGTTCCGAAGTTCACAAATTGATTGTTTAACCCGCAAAGTAATTGGCTACTTTGTAACGTAGTTCCCAAGAAAACGAGTTTAAATTTGTTTGAATGAATTTTACTGAGAAATAAATGGTTTCTATCGAAAACTCGCAACTTTTTAAAAACACGCGACTTTTTTCAAAACCCGCGACTTTTTCAAAACCCGCGACTTATTTAAAACCCGCGACACGCGACTTGAAACCCGCGACCCGCGACCCGCGACCATTAGGGAAACTCTACTTTTAACGCTACATTAAGATAAATTCTCTGCATGCAGATTTTTTTTATATATAAATAAAAACACTCAACAATACAATTACTTACAATACTACGCAGACTTAAACACAAACGTATTAAACTAAAAATTACCCTACTTTTCTTAACTTCTCTATTTACAGTTACTTAGTTACTTAGTCAGCTACGGTGACAATCTTCTTCCTCTTTTTTTTTTTTTGTTGTTTTTGTTTTGTTGTTTACAACACACCCGAAAAAAAAACTACTTACAATATAACTCCTTACACGTTAAGGAGAAAGGAGATATTTTACCCTCTATTGGTTTCTGAGTGATCAACAGTGTTTTCAATTAGTTCTCTTTGTTGTGCTGCATTCACAAAGTCATGGAGGACAATGGGCTTATTATTTAATTTACAATTATAGATATAATAGCGCATGAATAGTGTGAAGTAATTGAATTTGTTGGTGATACTTTTCTCATATAAGTTAGAGGAAATTCCGAATAAAAGTTCCTCTATAGTTGGAGAGATCTGTGAATTGTACGTTGTATTGAACCACAGAATGACTTTTTGTATGAATGATTTCGTAAAAGAGCAGCGAATAAAAGTGTGGTTGATTGAGTCCTTTTTCCCACAAAAGCAGCATCTATCGTCCGTTTTAATACCGTATTTGAATAGTTCTTTCTTTGTCACTACGATTCTATGAATCAATTTAAATTGAAATTCTTTTAGTTTTGTCTCTTTGCAAAGTTTGTCTCTTTGCAAATAATTTAAATATCTTTGCCCAATGTTCATCATTTAAAGAAAGTGTTTCACTCCATCTTTTGGGACCGGTCGGACCTCCGGTGTGAGTTTTATCAATGAAGAGATTGTAGAAGTCTCTTGATTTGGCTTTATCAAGGTTGAATGTGAAATTTCTGTTAAAACGGAAGAGATGGTCATTACTTGTGAAGAACTGTTTATTAAATGACTCTATTTGTCTTGCTTTCAACCGTAACCGGTCAGGTATGCATATGGCACTAATAACCTGAAAATATTAAAGAAAGTTTGTGTTGCATGAAAATTTTTCTTTAAATTCTTGGAATGAAAGGTAGCTACCATCCTCCTTCAACAAGTCTTTATAGAAACAATTCCTTTCTCCATCCAGCTGCTGAGAAAGATTGTTTTCTGATCTACTTGAATTTCTTTATTATTGTATAATACTAAATCACTTGCTTGGTCGTAACCGTAAAGCGTTTTTAATTCTTGAAAGGAATTGAGAATGTTCTTGTAAAAGGCTGGCAATTGAGAAAAGTACTTTGTGTCATAGTTGCATTTTAAAAGAAAGTATAAGCCCCCTTGTTTTCTGAAATAGTGGTTTGGCACAGAACACCAGTTTGTATTTCCAGCGTTCAAGAGTCTGGGGATCCATGCTAGTCTCAAGGCTTTAAACATAAGATCTACATCTGTCATACGTAGCCCACCTTTCTCTAAATTTTGGTAGAGAACGGTTCGTTTTATGTTATCCTTCTTTTTTCTCCATATAAAATTGAACAATTTCTTTTTCAGCGTCCCTGCGATTGTACGTGGAACTTCAATACTTGACGCGGAATAAATGATCTGTGAGATACCCAGCGTTTTGGTTATTAATACTCTACCAATTAGCGTGAGAATTCTAGCACTCCACATATCCAGTTTTGTTTGTAGCTTTCTTAATTTCAAGCTAAAGTTAAGGTCATCATTGCCTTTCTTGTCATACGAGAAATGAATTCCTAGGATCTTCACAGGAGTATGCATCCACTTCATGTCCAAGGGGTTGGTTTTATTGTTGGCCCATTTTCCAAGCCAAATCGCTTTTGTTTTTTTCATGTTTAGCTGTAGACCAGCTATCCTACCGAAGTCATTGACTATATTTAAAGCTTTTTCCACTGAAATTAAATCTGCACAAAAGAGATTTGTGTCATCCGCAAATTGCGACAGTTTGAGCTCGTTGCCAAACAAATTAATGCCTTTGACCCCCGGGTCAAAGGCATTAATTTGTGTTCTGAGTCATGTGAGGTTAACAAGTATCCAAAAAAAACTACACAAGGTACCTGCTGATACAAATGATACCAAGACGCTATTTGCGGCATAGCCATGGAAACAGGAGACGGTTGAGATGGCACATGGGACTGAATCATAGCACATGGTTGAGACGGTTGAGATGGCACATGGGACTGACTCATAGCACATGGCTGAGACGGTTGAGATGGCACATCGGACTGAATCATAGCACATGGTTGAGACGGTTGAGATGGCACATGGGACTGACTTATAGCACATGGTTGAGACGGTTGAGATGGCACATGGGACTGACTCATAGCACATGGCTGAGACGGTTGAGATGGCACATCGGACTGAATCATAGCCCATGGTTGAGACGGTTGAGATGGCACATGGGACTGACTCATAGCACATGGTTGAGACGGTTGAGATGGCACATGGGACTGACTCATAGCACATGGTTGAAATGCACCCAAAGGTAATTGGAAAATAGGCGATTGTACCGGCGTCTGCCCTGCTGTCGTATATTGAGGCTGAAATATGAAAAACAGGATTCGGTGATGTAAGTGACAGTTTATCTTAATTTTAACTTTTAAAAAACTTTTTTAAAAGTTTTTAAAAGTTTTAACCCTGGCTACGGTCCTTCAATATTTTAACCTTACTTTACAAACTCGTAAGTAACTAACCAAGGACCACCAGGATATGACAAAGGAAATCGTAACCATGGCGGACGTTTTTAACGGTTTTAGTTGATTTCGTTTACGCCTTAATGTTTGTTTTGACTGAGATCTCACACAATATCTAAACACTTCGAATTTTACCAAAATACTCTGCTACACATCACATTTTCAACTTTCTTATAAGCGTTTGGAAATCGGATAAAACATTATATATTGTGTTTGATACAGTACAATTATGGCATTGGATAATTATCCCGCCTTCGTGTCCATTTCAAAAATTCTTTACCAGAGCCGAAGTATAACTAAGGCCGTAGCTAGCAAGAGGGGCAAGACGAGGCACTTGCCTCGTCTTGATTTTAACCCAAAATGTAAAACAAAATATGTTTAGTAGGGATAATATTCCCCAGTTGAACAAGATTAAATTTTTTCAAACAATTTCTTATGAAAAATGTTCAAGGAAGAGTTCAGAGAATATAGTTCTCCAAATGTTCTGGAGGGCTCGCCCCCAGAAACTCCTAGCAAGATCTTGCCTTGTCTTTGCCAAAGGTCTGGTTACTGCCCTGGTATGACTGGCTCTCGTGTGGTGCAAAAATGCACTTTGCTGTGCTGAAATAGCTGGAAGTACTCCTTGAGCCAGCAGTAGAATGACAGAGTTCACAGTTTAAACCTTGGCCTATCACAGGCTTTTATTTCATATCAGTAAATCAAAAGCATCAAGTTAATAGAGAAGGTGCCTTTCTCATTCTTGCACCAATTATCTAAGGAATTCTTAACTAATCAAAGACCGAAACCATTTCTTAAGGAAAAACTGAAAAAAAAAATTGCTATTATGCACTTACAATAATTTCGAAGTCAAATGTCAGAGTTCCTTTAAAAATTTTAAACTAAGTTGCATATACCAATTTTAGGAATAATCAAAAATCAATACTGTAATCAACAAGTTTCAAGGATAATATTTTCTCTTTTCAAAGTTCAAGGACTATTAAGGTGCATGCAATCCCAATGTTACTTTATTATTTTAGCTACATACCTGAACAAGATACATAAAGATTTACGCTAAATGTACTATGCATATAATGGTAAATATATTATAATGTTCATCTAGTGACAGTAACCTAGTGTCATTTGAGTGCACTGCATAACCAAGCATGCATGTCTAGTCTGTAAACACAGAAATGTACCAGTTGCACTTTAGTACCTTTCTTACAACCTGTCCGTCTGAGGTTGAACTGTTATTGTCGTGTGATGAACCAAAGCCATCTAAGCCACTAATGCAACCACCTCCTCCAACAGGCACTAAAGAGTTTCGCAGTTTCTCTACATTCCACAGCTGCTGGAGGACAGGCGCAGTAGGATCCTTGATTAACAAGAATAAAATACGTCGTCATGTCATTATATATGGCAGTATCACCAACACTTAGCGCTACCTGAAAATCCAATGAAGGTGCAGAAAGTGGCCTGGCATTGCTAAAATGCACTGTACTAGTCATGAAAATTGTTGAACAGTAGTTTGGTCACGGGCAGAAAGGAACGTAGTGGCCTAAAACTGAAAAACGTCGGGCCGACGTTTTCAAGTTTGAAAGTGTTAATTGAACTAAATCACATAAAAACAATTGATTGCGGTTCATTTACATCTTAGAAAATACATTTTTGCCTTTCTTTTGTTGTTCAAAGGCTATTCCGTTAAAAAGTAAGTGTACCTTATAATTCTAGCACAGATAACACAAGAACTTAGAAGATTTATCGTGACACTGTCCCTTTAACAAAAAGTTATTGACGATGCGATTTACCTTAGAAATAAAAACTTTAAATCACAGAAAGAAAATTTCAAAATATCATAATCTATTTTAGACTGACACTCAAATAAATGCGTCCGTCCGGCCGTCCGGCCGTCCGTCTGTTCGCTCGCTCGTTCAAGTCTTGGCTAATGTGCAACACACAGCTACAAAACTTACCATTCTCACAGTCATGGGCTTATATTTATTGACTAAAGATCGGCCATGCAACACAGCTTCGTGAAGTAACATGTAAGGAGATTTTCACTAAAAAGATCTTTAGTAAAATGTTTTTACATTTTACATAAACTTTGCAAATGGGTTTTACCATGTGTAAACTTTCTTTCATTTACTTAAACACATTTTAAGATGTGCCAAAAGTAAGCAAACATTTTCGCCACTTTCATATTTTCCGTTCCGATAATAACAATTAACCTACGCCAGATAAAGTTGCTTGTGCCTGCTTCAATATGCAACAACTTGAAACGCAAAAGGATACACACTGCATTAAGAGCTTCAGTTGCCTTTTCGAATACCACAGTGCCACAACCTTTGGATATAAGATCTGAATCCAATTCAATATCTGCGCGAATGACATTCCCTGCAAAACATCACATCAGAATGAAATACCTGGTAATTGTGAGGAACAAGCCTCGAGACAACTACCACAAACCGAGAGCAGGCAATCTTGACTTGAAACAGTACTAGTGGGCGATCTTTTAAAACTACAATTTATATTGATTAGAGCCGGGTTTACAACTATTATTTGCTCGTGCAGATGAAAAATACTGGTCAAGTTATGTGACCAGTATATTTGTTGACAAGCTGGTGAGTTAGCTTTTATGTGACAAATTATAATAAAAGTTGTCACATACGAAAATTGCTCTCGTAGACCACTCATCGCATAAAATGTGGCAAATATTGCGTCAGCATATGTGGTCCCCAATCTCCCAGTCTTCCACTGAGCACTGTGCGTGCGTATTTCTGTGCGTATCTCTGCTGTCGAAGGTCGATTACAGGAGCACATCAAATGTTTGTCACATAAAAATTGCCCGTGTAAACCCAGCTTAACTGATTTGTGGATAATTTCCAGCACTTGCAAAGCAAATCACAATACCCACAACGCTACGCTAACAATCGATAGAAGGCACTTGTATTGCCCACCAGATTACCAGTTAGCCACCACTGTAAATCCCAATTTTTCTAGCCTTCTATTTCTCGAAACTCTCAAAGTCTCGAACCAATTTACGTTTAATTTGCCTTGGAGAATACCACTCTGTAATTTTATCCCCGATTCCTATTACGTCCAGATTTTTCAAATCAATTTTCGTTTCCCTTGCCTTGAAGGTAAATCGGGATTCTACACTGAATCATGCTAAAGGATAGGGTGAAACACAAAGATGTTAATTACGAACTCACGCACAATTGACTTCCTCCTTACCGATTGTTGTGAATGTTCGTTTTAGCTTTTGCCAATTTACGACTTTGTCCAGCTTTGGGAAAACAAAACAAATGGAAAACGGTAATCATCAATATTTCTTGCTTTATTATAATTGTTCACGGTCTTACATTAATTCAACTGAACTTATTTGGGGGCGACATAACTTTAGTGTTTGAGGCGACGTAACGTAAGTTTTTGGGCGATGTGACCTGAAATGGCGCACGTAACTTGGAGCGACCGTGAAATGGGGCGACATGACCTGCTGCCTTTCCAGTCCACAAGGACAAAACTCAGTTGAAAAAATCAGCCTGACTTTTTCAAGTTGAGATCTAAACTTCCTGATGGCGTCACAATAATATCACTTTTTTTGTCTCTTCAGTACACTTGCACGGTGATTTTTAATAAAGTTGGACCACTATTCGTAGTCTCAAAATGTCTTTAGGCTCTTGAGTTTTTCACCCTTTAAGGTGAAACCAAACATAACAGTACTAACTCATGTTAAATGAGGATGATGACCCGATTCCTGATGGCACGTCTTCATATTTAAGGTGACTCGATCGAAATAAATGACGTGCTGTATGCCTTTCAAAAATGTCTTATAACTTCACCATTTCTGACTCGATTTCCTTCAAACTTTCGCATTTTACTCGAAATTTATCGACGAATAATACACACGTCAATATGTCGATGTAATTATCGTGAGTTTTGCGCGATGTTAACTTTATTGAACACACCTATTTGGATAAAACTGCTATTTACAGAAAACTGAGCGCTAGGATTTCGTTTAAACTTCTGCAATTAACTAATTATAACATTTTATTATGACTCTCTAAGTTTCCGTGAAATCGTCGGAACAGAATCCTCGATACAATTTGATCATCAAAATATTGATCTCGGGCAAACTTCAAGGCTTGGAACGCTCCAGCTCTTCCACATTTTACCCAAAAGTACCATAACCGAAGACAAAGAAAGTTCAATTCATCAGTTTTGTTAGCTCCAAATCACATTCGGCTATTTACAACGATGAAAAAGTTTGAGCAAATATTATAAACTCACCAGTTGCGTCAAAATGTAGGAAGGTCGCCAAATTTACGTTTTTCTTAATTGCATGAAAACTAACCGTACGAATTGCTTAAAACAACCGGACCATTAATTTGAACATCTTACACAAACTTAGCGCTGCTTTACGTTTCTGGAGCTGCCTTGATTTGGATGAAATAATGTTTTAAAGTGAAGCACTACTCCAACCCTATTGTGAACACGGCCATGTTGTTGTTTGGATTCTGCAGCTAACGCTATGCAAATTTCCTTGGAATTTACGAGAATTTGAAAAATTTGCACATGGATAAGGGGGGTGCATTGACAGTGTTCAGTTGCTTCATGTTCTGATGTAAGAGGTGTCCTTAATTTATGCCACATGAAATTTGAAAAGGGTTGGTACTAAAGTTGAAATTAACACATTGTAGTCTGTTTATTGTTATTCAAATAACTGCTGTCTTATGGGGTAAAATGCACCCTCCTTATCCATGTGTGAATTCTTCAAATTCTAATCAAATCCAAGGAAATTTGCATAGCGTCAGCTGTAGAATTCAAACGACAACATGGCCGAGTTGGAGTAGTACTTCACTTTAAAAAATAATTCATCCATATCAAGGCAGCTCCAGAAATGTAGAGTAGCACAAAATTTGTGTAAGATGTTCAATTTAATGTTCCGGTTGTTTTAAGGAATTCGTACGGATAGTTTTCATGTAATTTAGAAAAACGTAAATTTGGCGACCTTCCTACATTTTGACGCAAATGGTGAGTTTATAGTATTTGCTCAAACTTTTTCATCGTTGCAAATAGCCGAATGTGATTTGGAGCTAACAAAACTGATGCATTGAACTTTCTTTGTCTTCGGTTATGGTACTTTTGGGCGAAATGTGGAAGAGCTGGAGCGTTCCAAGCCTCGAGGTTTGCCCGAGATTAACTTTTTGATGATCAAATTGTATCGAGGTTTCTGTTCCGACGATTTCTCGGAAACTTAGAAAGTCATAATAAGATGTTATAATGAGCTAATTGCAGTAGTTTAAACGAAATTCTAGCGCTCAGTTTTCTGTAAATAGCAGTTTTATCCAAATAGGTGTGTTCAATAAAAGTAGCATCGCACAAAACTCGCAATCATTACATCGACATATTGGCGTGTGTATTAATCTTCGATAAATTTCGAGTAAAATGAAAAGTCTGAGGGAAATCGAGTCAGAAATGGTGAAGGCAACAATCGATAGAAGGCATTTGTATTGCCCACCAGATTACCAGTTTACTTCTGTAAATCCCGCATACAGGCATACAGCACGTCATTTATTTCGATCGAGTCACCTTAAACAGGGGCACCCAACGGGAAAATTTTAATATAGGTGTCAGAACACCGTTTTAAAGGAGAAGTTCACTCCAGAATGGCCATTTATTTTCTCTACGCCAAATAAAAAGTTTACACAAATAAATGTTATTCGCCAACATTTCAGCCTCCAACGTGAGCTATAACCCTACGAAATCTTTCCCAAAACTCGACAACTGAACGCCGCCATCTTGGAGCTGGTAATGTATGCGTGACGTCAAAGAGCTCAGTCTGAAGTTTGGCGGGAAAATTTAAATACTCGAAACTCGTCGTTTCTTCGTAGTGGCTTTTGTTTGTCAAAATGCCTGTTTGTGCAGCTCCATTTTGCTTAAACAGAGCTCCAAGAAATACAAAAAACAAGGATTTTCGACTATTAACATATTCCCGCCAAAATTCAGGCTGAGCTCTTTGACGTCACGCATACATTACCAGCTCCAAGATGGCGGCGTTCAGTTGTCGAGTTTTGGGAAAGATTTCGTAGGGTTATAGCGAACGTTGGAGGCTGAAATCTTGGAGAATGACATATCTTTGTGTAAACTTTTTATTGGCGTAAAAAAATAAATGGCCATTCTAGAGTGAACTTCTCCTTTAACGTAATAAGTGTCGTTTTCGTGCGATTCAAAGCAGTGTTCTTGAACGCTTAGAAAAGTGTATCTCTTCGGATTCGCTAGCTGAACTTTCATCAATCTTGAGAAAATTTTAGGAAACGAAATATAATTACCCGAATTTACGAGCCGCTATTGCCTTCTCGAAAATCGTAGCTGGCTTTTTTTTGTACCGAAAACGACATTTTCTCTCTCCGAAAACAACAGACATTACTTTTCCAATGTCACGAAAGTTGGAACTGGAAAAAATTCCAGTTTTTCGTCCCAACTTTAATCCAAAAATCGCAGGAGATTATAGGTTTTCCAAATCGAACAGATATTCACCGAAACGATCTGTTGGGTGCTCCTGTTTAAAGGAACTGAGTAACGGATTTTAGCCAAATTTATACATAAGAAAATGGCCATCAATTGAGTTAAATATAAAACGAACCACTTAAAATAGCGAAGGCACATTTCAATAACACGGCAAATACCAAAAAAGGAACGGATGGGCAAAAACTGAAGAAGATTAAAACAGATTGCGATATGAGTTTCGGGAAAAAAAACTGTCAGACTGAACAATCCTCAAAGTTAACCTCGTTTGTTTAACTGTAACGCCCGGAAGGCACATCATTCGTAATAAAGTTATGTTTTCAGTTTATTTAGGTCCATAGTGAAGAAGTAGCTTCTTCACTAAAAATTAAGTTTTACAGCGACTATCCAGGGCTGTAACCAGACCGTTACCATAGACGAGGCAAGAACTTGCTAGGGGATTGTAAGGGCATGCCCTCCAGAAAATTTTGAAATCAAGAAGCTCTGGAACTCTACCTTCGCCATTTTTTATAATGTATTTTTTGAGAAAAATACATAACGTTCAGTTTGGGGTTATTATTCCAAAAAACACATTTATTCATTAATTTTGGGCTAAAATCGAAACGAGGCAAGTACCTCGTCTTGCCTTTTGCTAGTTACGGCCCTGATATTTGGCAAAACTTAATAACATATAATAACTCAGCCGTAAAACAATCCCTTTTAATCATAGTAACTTACATTGCCAACAAACACTGTGCACGATAACGGGTCTGTCCTGTAACTGACTCCCGCTAAGCCTAAAAGGTCCCCAAGTTTATCAGGGGGTCCCTCTTGGCCTGGATTACCACTCCCAAGGCCGCTTCCAAAACTGTTGCTCAGTAGCATACTCTTTCCACCATAAAAATGGGGGTTGAAGGCTTTTTTATCCTATGACAAAATTGACAACCAGAAAAATTCTGAGAATAAGGCATATTTCTAATACATAAAGCGCGGCTTTTAAAATTAACACCAATAACTAGAGATTCAGAGTTACTGCTTAGAGCATTATTTTGTTGCTAGAAAGTTTTGTACACCAAGAGCTACTATAATAGTGTCAGTGTCGCAGTTTATGTCCCACATTCTGCCATTGGCTGGAGTTTTCCTACTTGGTAGTCCAAAATTCAACTTCTTTGCTACAAGTTATGTAGATCTATTAAAACAGCAAACCCATAAGCCTACCAGCAGATGGAATTCATAATAAATTTACATTTCATTTGCAATATTTCTTTCTTTAATTACAGGGTTCACACCGTTAATAAAACCACCGACCATCTACCACAAGGTCAATATGATACCCTTAGATAACATGGGTTTCATAAGGAACTGACCACCCATGTAAGACATAATAATCTGGCACGAGGTCAATCTGCTCCCCTCAGATGACGTGAGTTCCATGAGAAAATCAACACCCAAGCTAGACAGAATAATCTAGCACGAGGTCAATGTGATGCCCTCGGATAACGTGAGTTCTATGAGGAACTCACAACCCATGTTAGACAGAATAATCTACCTCGCGGTCAATGTGATGCCCTCAGATAACGTGAGATCCATAAGGAACTCAGGTCAATGCGATACCCTCAGTAATCGTGAGTTCCATGGGGAACTCACCACCCGGATAAGACAGAATAACCTAGCACGAGGTCAATGTGATGACCTCAGATAACGTGAGTTCCATATGGAACTTACCACCCAAGTTAGACAGAATAATCTAGCACGAGGTCAATGTGATGCCCTCAGATATCGTGAGTTCCATATGGAACTTACCACCCAAGTTAGACAGAATAACCTAGCACGAGGTCAATGTGATGCCCTCAGATATCGTAAGTTCCATCTACTAGTATTAATGTTTTATTTATACACGACCCCACAAGCTATGTAGTTTTTTTAATCCATCGTGTTTAAATAAAGGTTTTGATTGATTGATTGAACTCGCCACCTGGGTAAGACAGGATAATCTAGCACGAGGTCAATGTGATGCTCTCAGATAACGTGAGTTCCAGAACTCACCAACCAAGTTAGATAGAATAATCAAAGCCAGTTGCTGGCACTGTAACTCTTTCTATATTGGCAAAACAAAACGACAATTGCATGACAGAAAGGTTGAGCACTTTAAAGCCCTCACTCAAGTGGGTTACACTTCTGCCATTGCTAATAACGCAACTTCCACTGGACGCAACATCAAATGGGGCCATTTCAGATCTTAGCCAGTGGACGATGTGAATTACAGTGTGAAATAAAAGAAACGTTGTTAATACGGGACTTAAAACCCACCCGCAATGACAACGTTGCAGTGAAAATCTGTGGCTTTATTAGCTCTCACCTATTGTTATCACTGTTGTTAATTATTGTTTAGCTAGTTACCAGTACCTCGCTTTGTATTTTTAAGTTTTAAAATCTTTCGCTTTTTGTAACCGTCACTTCTGAAGATGCGTGCTGTAGCATGCGAAACGTCAAGCAAATTTTAGATTATTTTTTCAGACCATGCGTAGTCCATGTGTTATGTTTGTTGCCGCTGTTTGTATTTTATTTCTGCAGAATAATCTAGCACGAGGTCAATGTGATGCCCTCAGATAACGCAAGTTCCATAGGGAAGTCACCACCCAAGTTACATAGAATAATCTAGCAAGAGGTCAATGTGATGCCCTCAGATAACGCGAGTTCAATAAATATATCTTATTAACCACGCGCGAGGGCCGTACTGGGCGAATATTGGCCCGAGGTCTTGACAGTACGGATCGAGCGCTGCGAGGTCCGTACAAAAAAGACCAAGGGCCAATATTCGCCCAGTACGATCCCGAGCAAGCTTGGTTAATAAGAGTTTTATTACACGACTGGAAACTTTGTGTTGTGAGAATTGCTACCCGGTAGATGTCCTGGAAAACAATGTGCGGCAAAACTTTTCCGCGCGCTATTAAAAAGAAGTTATAATTATTTCTGTGTTTAAGATCATTTCATTTTCAAAGCAATAGAAACTCCGAAAAAATCTTGCAAAAAAAAAATCTTGCGCTAAATCGCGCTGGAATTAGCGCGGGATCATCCGGGACAAAACCCGGTCCGATACTTGGAAAATATCAGCCCTCGCGGGACCGGAAATTAAGTAATCTGATTGGCTGATTCAGTTATTGGCCCTCGGACCGCCTTAGTCGTGTAATAAGGAATTATACCATAACCGAGAGAATTCTCGCGCGCTGATTGGTCAAAAGTTATGGTCGATGAGAGTATAGACCATGAAAGTGACGTCAGGTCACGCCACGCACATGCGCGGGCTAAAAGTTGTGTAAGTTTGGTCTCCATGAATGAAAGCGAATTTCATCGTGTTTTGTTAGAATCAAGTACGCATTTGTTTTCGGAATTCAGGATTGGACTTCTTCTCAGGTGATCTGTCAAAAGAAAATTGACCAGGCTTTTGAATTTTTGGTCTAACTGAGAAAAAAGGTGCTAGCGAACCGGCAACGGACTGTCGATGTTCAGTGAACGAGCGCTAACAAGATCTTAAGGAAGAAAACTAATCTTGCTCGCTTCCATCGATAGGCACACACTCAACGAGAGAGGAAAAGGAAATTCAAATGGTTATTCTTTGAATTCTCGTTCATCTTCTTTTGTATCATTGTCATTTTTACGTGTCGGGCCGGAATCTTTACGTCCCACCGGCAAAGTTGCTTCACGGTCAGGCGTCGCTTTTGATAAATACTTCTTCGAGTTTGTTATGGTATAAAACAAATCGACCACATTTTTCCATGGTCTACACTCCTATAGACCATAGAAACGACGCTATAAAATGTCCAAATCTTTGCAGTGAAACCACTCGCCTAACGGCTCGTAGTTCCACTTGAGTTTTGAACATTTTCTGACGTCATTTCTATGGTCTATTTATATAATAACCTGAATTCTACGCGCATTTTGATTGGTTCTTACTTATGATCTATCAGAGTACAGACACATGGATGACGTCACGCGGTGGTGTGACTCGCGCGCGTGATCAGAGTTCATAGTCCAAATCAGAGTTGTCAGCAAAGTTTTTCAAACTTGCAGGGCCACAGCAAAGCAAAAAAGTTCAGCTTAATTACAAATCTTCAGCAAGAAACACTACGCCAAGCATCGTTCACCTTTCGAAGCATTTAACTGGGCGAAACAAGCTTGAAGAAGACAGTAAATTATTCGAGAAATTATCCGAAATCTGTATGAAAGTTTGACCGATGTTGTACAGTTGGACGACACCACGGAAAACAAACGGTTGAACGCTTCGGTTAATGCTTACAGATTTGAACAACTTTCCAAATCGGAATAAAGGTTAGTTTTTTCATTGACTTTCAATTGACCATTTTTCTGTTTATTCAATCGGATTAACAATGCTTCGTGTTAACGAAAACTTAATAGTGAAATCAAAACAACTTAGCTCATCGGTACGAGGCCTCATCGGTACGGCAGCATTGCTCACACAGAAGTGTGCTGAAGTCTTGTGTTATTATATAAAACAAATAGATTTCATTTTGCCGTGCGTCTGTTCAGTAATAGATCACAGAAGACGTCAAAATGTGGTGTGAACATCAGTGACCCACTCGGCTAGCGCCTCGTGGGTCACTTCTCTGTTCATACCACATTTTGACGTCATCTGTGATCTATTACTGAACAGACGCACGGCAAAATGAAATCTATTTGAGTGTAGACCATGGAAAAATGTGGTCCATTTGTTAACTCACCACCCAAGTTAGACAGAATAATCTAGCACGAGGTCGATGTGATGCCCTCAGATATCGTGAGTTCCATTGGGAACTCACCACCCATGATAGACAGAATAATCTAGCACGAGGTCAATGTGATGCCCTCAGATAACGTGAGTTCCATAAGGAACTCACCACTCAAATTAGACAGAATAACGTGAGTTCCATGGGGAAACTCACCGCCCAAGTTAGAGAGAATAATCTACCACGAGGTCAATGTGATGCACTAAGGTATCGTGAGTTCCATTGGGAACTCACTACCCAAGTTAGACAGAATAATCCAGCACGAGGTCAATGTGATGCCCTCAGATATCGTGAGTTCCATTGGGAACTCACCACCCGGGTAAGGCAGAGTAATCTAGCACGAGGTCAATGTGATGCCCTCAGATAACGTGAGTTAACTATCGATATAATATTAGTATTTTTATATTTTATATCTATTTATCTATTTATATAATATTATTGTTTTTTTTATTTTTATTTTTATTATTTATATATTATTTTTTTTTATATTTATTTTTTTATATTTATTTTGTGTCCCCATTTCTTTTTATTAAATAAATTTACATTAAATAATTTTTTATATATTATGTTATGTAGTTCCATAAGGAACTCACCACCCAAGTTAGACGGAATAATCTAGCACAAGCACAAGGTCAATATGATGCCCTTAGATAACGTGAGTTCCATAAGGAACTCACCACCCCAAGTAAGACATAATAATCTGGCACGATGTTAATATGCTGCCCTACCAGCAAGAATGTCTTCCTTGTAGACTTAGTACAATTAAATGACACCACTTAATTAGTTATATTGTAGAGAATTAGTGATGTCATGAGGTTGTTCAATCATCTGCGTGACAATAACTAGTCCAGGAAGGAAGCCTTTTAGAAACAACACCTCTTCCTGGGGTTCAGGACCACAGTTCTTATCCAGAAATTTTGCATGATCTTTCAACTGCGTGCCGATATTAAGTTTTAGCTCCCCATAAACACAGTTGTGCATATCCTTTCAAGGAATTTGTATTCAAGATCAAAACTCTTTCATGCGTACAATTTGAAACTAGTAATATTGATTAAACGGGACTAACCTCCTGAACGTAGAGCCTTCTTCCTTTAAATTCCATACCATAAAGTTCTTTAATCGCTCTTTCTGCATCCTCTTTACGACGGAACCCAACGACACTTACAAATTAAAGTACAATGGGAAATGACTACCATTCATCAATATTTAGGCACTGGCATGTAGGATATACGATTAAACATTACTTCTTCAAAGGGCGAATTTTCCGAATGAAGAAACCAATCATCAAACTAAGATTTTTTGTAAAAAAAACGAAAAAATAATTTAATCATTTCAGTCGAGCTAGTTAACGCAGTCCTCTTTTGACCAGAACTGTCCAGACAATAATTACCATCACTCATGAACTTGACTAAAAATCAACCAAAGGTACCACCAAGAATGCCTTCCTTGTAGAAGTGTTTCTTTTGCGTAGTTATACTTAAACAATTATTCATGATCAGTTTTACCTCTGGACTTATATTAAACATTAATTGATTGACCTTAAATTTGTCAAGGTAAATATCTACTTCACTTTCTGTGAATGTTTAAGTTATTTCTCACTTTCCTGAGCATATTTTTATCTGTGTTCTCTGTACACATTATACCGTAAGCACATACCCTTTTCCCTGTAAGAAAACAAAATTCCGTGTTACACATATACTGCATAATAAGACAAAACTGCAGCATTTCTCAACGTTAAAAACAGCATATTTTTATGCCATAATTCCACACCATATAATGAAATTACCTTATTCTAAATATCGCAGCATAAATGCCTTGCTTTAATTTTTCATACTTTTTTACCATTACATAGTTTGAAGGCTTCTTGTAGTATTTATATGGCTGTTATAAAATCACCTTACTTGGTTAAACAATTTGTTATTGGGAAATCTGTGCTGAAACACTCCACTCCAGTAAATTACTACCTGCCCGCGTTAGTTTTCGTCGTTTTGAGGACATGTAACGTTGCGACAAAACAACGGATCTTTTTTCCAGCGTCGTCTCTCCGCAATCACAAGAAACTTCAAAACAAAGAAGCGCTCATAAAGGATTTGCCGCCAAACTAGAATGAAATTTGCATATGATCACCTTTTGCCAAAACCACATTCGACCTGTGGTCCAGCATTTTTCTGATTGCAGCGTACGGCTGAGCCAACAAACGTATTGTTGATCATTCATTTATAAGCTTTACAATCCTTCTTTTTAAGCAACACAGTTCATCTTATTGACTCATAGACTTAATATATTATAAGAAATTAACGCTCCATGAAATTAACGCGAATTTTAAAACATCGCGTTCACTTTTGTTAGCGTTAATTTCCGCGACATTGATTAAGTGAAAATTTTAAGCGTTTATCTTCTGCGGCCTTAATTTTCCATTAATATTACCCCAAATTCTGGATCCTGTTCAGGCAAAGTTGATCACTTTCTCTTTCCTGCAAAATGTATTAGCTTGTATTTTGATCTCTTCCATGTGAAATCGTACGTAGACTAACGGGCACACTGTTTACGATATTTCTAGTTCATGCCTGCTTTTAGGAGGGCAGTTCGACAACTCTTCAATGCTGAAATAAAATTTGTTCTTGTAGTCGCCACAAACTCCTTATTTCCTTTATTCAGGAATAAGTTTCCTTCCAATTCACGTTGATTTATGTCGCTTTAGTTTCAAATACCTTAATGAACAGGAGCGTCAATGGTCCTATAATAAGGTCAGAAATATTTAATGTGATTTCCTCAATTGGTACAAATATGTACTTAATGTACAGTCTCTATCAATGCATGATGTCCTTTACATAATGTTGTAATCCTATATAACTATCAAGTTAACCAATTGTATTACAACACTGAAGTCAAATGTACCTACCTTTGACTGACCATTTTGGTGTCGTCTTATATGGACAAATTGAACCTCGCCAACTACAACAATAGATAATGACAGTTGGTAAATTTGAAGGTCGGTGAATATATGATAACGATATTAATGTCTATTTGTCACGAGCGTATATTTTCATATTTATAACTCTAGATTTAACTCTGCTAGTTAACCTGTCCGTATACTTCATTTTCCATCTTTTTTTCCATTAATTTTTCTTTAAGCCTACTTAGTTTTGTTTTGTGTGTTTGTGTGTTGTGTAGTTTGCTATGTAAATGTTAAGTATACCTGACCTTTTTATAAATTATTGTAATAAAAACCAGTATGGCTGTCCAATCTTGTTAGCCAATCGTGGTTATTCTGGGCAGCCACGCACTTTACTTTATTTTTTTATTATTGTATTGTTAATTTAATTGAATGTATAGGGTGCAAATAAAGTTGTTGTTGTTGTTAATTGTTGCGTGTATTCAAATTTGAATATGTTGTTGAATTTAGTTTAGCTATGATAGCTATGATCACTTTCATTCATGAAGATAGACTCACTGCACCTACAACTCGAAACAGGAAAGGGAAGACTATATTATGCCCTTTGTATACGTTTCACCTCACAATCGATTAGTTAAACAAGTTATCTTAAATTAAATTGACTTGTTCAAACGGAAACCACACTTTCTTGAATGAAACCATCTTTCGCATTGAAGAAAATGATTTTAAGTTTAAACCACCTAAAAACCCAACCTGGTATTCTGTGGAATAGCAATCAAGTTCAAAGGAATTCGCAGAAAAGGCCCACAACAGACATGACAGAAACAACTCGAGGAATTCTTCCTATGCAGACTTGTTCCTGACCAGTTTTATGTTCCACCAATGTGTACACTGAGTCCCAAAAGATTTAATACAATAATAGTTTCGTAGTTTAATAGATGGCAACGCCATAAACAGAAGGCTATGAAGGACACTTGCCTAATTCCTAACCGTTTGCTAACATCCCAAAAATGAACAAGTGACAAATTCACTTTGAAAGTAAGGCTCTTGTCGAACACTGAGTCAATTAAAACTGCTTCCTGCAAGTATCCCACCAAGAATCCTGGTTCCTACTAAGACGAGAAAAAAGCACCTTTCTATGTTCCTTTGTACCCTAAATCTTTAATTGCTTTCTCATGGGATGGCGTACACTCACAGACAGTGACTACAGTGGAATGGTGGCATTTTTTTTTTGCAATCCACTAAGAATTCTGATGATTCCATCTGGAAAATCTGCGGAACAGGTTGAATTCTGCAATAATCCCTGCAGAAAAAATCTAGAGTTAAGGACTACTCGATCGAATACTATGGCTAACTTCAGTCCCATATCCAATCAAGATCCAACAGGCCGACAACAACAAGATTTGGTGGCTTTCCAAGTGAAATCTGGAAGTGTTCCAGGTAGAAATCTGATAGCATTCCAGGTGGAATACCCGGGGGGTACTCCCTATAATGGCCTATACGGGGAGGCCCCGCCCGAAAGGGGTACCTTTTTCAGGCTTCAGGTATATAAAAGGGTAGGGATTTCACAAGTTTAGGTATACGAAAGGGTATGGAAATCTGTCATTTAGGTTTTTGAAAGGGCCTTAAATTAAAATATTTCGAAGAGATGCAATTTATGGCTGTATTATTTCAATTTATTCAGCGCTACTTTAAAATGACAAGAAAACGTCATGTTTTAAGACTATACCATGACATTCAGGTATATGTAAGGGGTACCTTTTTTCATTAAAAGATATACAAAAGGGGTGCAAATTCTGGCAAATGGTATATAAAAGGGTACGGGGTAAGAGCTCGGAGCGGAGCCTCCCAGTACAAAACTTTTTTGGGTACCCCCCCCCCCCACAAATGGTGAGATTCCAAATCCAAATTAAGTAGTCGGTAAAGCTCTTAGCCAGTAAATCTCCTATCTTTTTCTTTTTTTCTCCATCAATCACCAAGACAATTTTATGGTACCAAGCTAGCTAAATATACAAATGTACTCTAAACCTTCATTTCTTTCCACAAAATCTCATTTTCCATCAAAACGTATCATAGCATACTCCCTATGCAGGATATCGCTACAGTTACATGGCGTATAGTGATGTGTACCTCCCACATTTCTCCTGTATGACAGTGATATTATGATCCATGTGCAAAATAGTTTTGACTCCAGTTGAGAGAACAAAATTTTTCCCAAGTAGCTCGTGGCAGCTAATAACTAGATAAACATCTTTTTTAGAAATGTCTCCAGTCAGTCTGAACTCATGAGGATGTCTCAATAAGACAGTGCAACTATATTTTTCCACTGTTCTTCATTAAATTGGGAGTAAGACGTCTCACAACAATAATCTATTGTACAACAAGATGCTCAAGGGTAAGCCACGAAGCGGTTTCTTTGAACGCTGCAGCCACTCACTAAAGCTAGTTATTTATTCCCACCAGCTATACTAGCAGGATTTTTTCCTGCCAGGATTCTCCACCATACCCTTATGACAATTAAAGACTTTTCCCAGCAGGATCCAGTGTTTAGGTTGCTAAAGAGGAATTCCAGACAGGATTCTAACAAGAAGCAACAACAGGAATTTTTCCCAGGTGGGGTTTTGGCAGGAACCAGGATCCTTAAGGTGGGAGGTGGCTATTTATAAACAAAGCACAAGCTCAGTTAAATTATTCACCAAGTCTGAATGAATCTGAACTTCAACTGCAAACCAAAGCAAACAAAGATATAGTAGCAGAAGCTGATAGCTGAAATTAATGATAAACAAAAAATCGGCAATACCACTTTAATTACAGTAAGTTATAAATTTTCGCTTGTGTGATCTGACCTAAGTGAAAACAGCAATACTACCTTTCTCCATAAACTCCTTCAATTCTTGAGTTTCCACTTCATAATGAAGATTTTGGACAAAAATTCTTGTCGTCTCGAACTTGATTCTGGAACTTGACTCTTTATCCTCAGGTTTTGCATACGGAGCATATCTCCTCTCATATCTACCACCCCTTTGCTGAACATCTTTATTATATTTGTCACCATAACTTCCTGTCGTTAATTCATTCAAATTTCCGCTGTCTGTCATATTGTCTTTAGCAGGAATAATTATAATCTATATGTGGTTGCTTGCTCTGCAAAGTAGGGTGAACAAACAATAACTTATAAAAAAAACTATGAAAATTAATACTTACAACTTTTTTGCTCATTATTTATTTGAAATCTAAATTAACAAGAGCAGTTTTTCTTTTATTTTTAGGTGAATAGGCCAAAATATATAAAAAAGGGTCATTTCATAGGGCGGGGCCGGGGGGTGGGGAGGGGGGGCATTTAATAATGAGGGAAGGCAATTTCTAGAATACATGTAGGTCAATCAGTTTAATACAACTCATTTATGTACGACAAAAATGATATCTTTGACAATTTTCTTAGTACAAGTACTGTACCATCCAATATTTCCCCCAAGATTGTTTGGTACATATGGTAAAAATGCACCCATAATGCAGTCTGTTGTGTCTTGTTTTAGTTGTGAAGAAAAAGAGAGAGGGGAGGATGGATTAAAAGAGATGAGATGTACGAGTTGGGGGGATCTTTCTTGCTCAAAAAAAGGGAGGCTATAAGAGAGGGGTGGTAGGTTTTTATATTTTTTATTTTTTTTGATTTTTGGGAAAAAAAAATTAAGCGTTTTTGAAAAAATAAAAAAAAAAAAAAAAATTTGGGGGGGGGGCGAAAAAAAAAAAAAAAAAAAAAAAAAAAAAAAAAAAAAAAAAAAAAAGGGGTGGCTTATTTGAGGAGGGCTGTATTTTCTTGAAAATTTAGGTAAATAAACGGTTATTATCAACATCGTCATCATTACTATTATTAGAATTATTATTACAATGCTTTTTTTTGCAAAGGGAAATTTAAAACGTAACTGAACGCTTTCTAGCCCAGCTACATCCTTAAAACTTGGCGAATAAAAACTTTTGCCTGTTGTCCAGAATTCAAATTTTGTAAAAGATATTGGCCGTCGGATTCCCATACAAACACTGTAATTCCTACTCGCTCTCCCAATATAAGTGGCCTTGTGTAAAAATCTTTAAAGGATAATACCTCCAGAAGGCTTCAAAAAAATGGTTTAACATATAATACTCGCGGATATCGAACAACGGATTTATTATTCCACTACTTTTTCCACTTAGTTTCATAGTTTGGGTTCGTGTTCTGTAAGTGTGTCCGTCCATATTTTTGCCCTGTTGTAAAGCGTAATAACCCTTACATATTTTGCGCGTTCTTAACTTTGGACCCAATATGGTAAAATGGCGCAATGGTGTGGATAATAACAGCGTATAATATCATAGGTGACAAATTACTCCTTAATTTTGGCGCGAAATTTTAACGTTAATTTATAATTTCACATGTGAAATTATAAAATTGCCATGGCAACGTAGTTAGCGGCAAGATGGCGTCCGGAATAAAAGATGTTTTAAGGTCGCGGGGGACACCTTAGGCTCATCATTATACATTTATTTAAAACGTATGCACGAGGTGCAACGACTGACATCGACAACTTTACGAGATATTCATGACTGAATAAAAATATGAGTGCGTGCGCGTGATTTAAAAAAATCATGTTTCTTCGATATTTTGACCGATTTAAAACAACACTTAGCTTTATGCATTGATATAGATTGTAGGAAGTCTGTGAGCTTGTTTTTATTCAAATTTGAAAATTTCTGCAGCTCAGAGTAATCACAATAATGTTCGGCATAAACAATTGTGTCCTTTTTAAAAACGCATTGTTCTCACCATAAAAGCGTGGAATATAATTATCATAATTACATCTCTCCTTTGGAAACTGATCGTGTTTTGGTCGGGACACCTTCGGAAATCTCAAAGTTTGGACTTTTCCGACAATTTTGTGGCAGAGAATACAGCGCGGATACATAACTTCATGACTTGCCACTACAGATAGGTAAACTATGAATACTGTAGTGTGTCATAACAGAAGCGGAATTTTAAAAGAGCGCTTTTAGAAAGAGGTAGAAGGCATTCAATTAAAATTTGCGCATTTAAACCGCCATTACTTGCTGGCAAATCTTAAGTTAAAAAATCCGCTTCTGTTATGACACTCTAGAGATATTGACTGATTAGTTTTTGACAAGATCAGAGTGTGCTGTCTCCTACTCGCTCCGCAAACTCTGCCACAAAATCATGTTCTTCCCAATTTGACACTAACAAGGCTATAACATCGCCGTTAAGTCCAATTCACCAAATTAAAGATGACATACATAATCATTCATCATTTCTTTATGTCTTTGTAAAATTTGAGCTTAATCGCACTCATAACAGCGAAGAAATAAGCGTTTTAAAACATGCAAGTCTAGCGAAATTTCGCCTCATGAATTTATTCATGCTGTAGGTATCCCCCGCGACCTTAAGGCTTAAACTTTGTACATTTTCGCTTGAATTTCATCTTAGCCAGCAAGCCTTGGCCATGTACTAAATCTTTTGATGATATTTTATATTTCAAAACGTCAAAACGACTTCAAGACTTAAGCCAATTACATAAATGGCATCGAGCGGATTTTTGAGCGTTTTACACGGGCGCCGTTTTCAGTTCATTCAAGACGAACTATGGTCATAATGTGAGAAATAATTGACAGTTGATTAATCTTGGAAACTTTTTGTCAACGGCAAAAAGGAATCTCTGAAAGTTTTTATTCAAAGACTAAAAACCCTTGCGAACTTATGCAAAATGTATGCTTTCAACTTATCAAATCTCAGAGTTCGCGATACAATGTTATACCGGTCAAAAACATCTAAGATTGCAACGTAATTTGTCACCTATGATATTAAAATGTAATCAAATGGTATACTAGAAAATAATTTCATGGTATAATTTAATGGTATACTAGAAAATAATTTCACTTGCATTTTGTCAAAATTCTAATAATTTCCCTCGCCTTAAGGCTCGGGAAATTATAAGAATTTTGACAAAACGCGTGTGAAATTATTTCCTAATTTCACTCGTCACCATTTGATTACCCATACTAATTTATTTTCGCGCCAAATGGAGGTTATTATTTTTATGTTCCAGCAAATAAATCCTGACATCCAAAGAACTTCAGAAAAAGTTGCATTTCATCGGAACGACCTTTATGAGTTAATTGTTTTGAAAGGAATCACATAAACATTGCATACTCTAAAAAAACTCAAACATGGCTTGTGTCGCAGCAATGAAGCCTCAAAGTTCTCAACTTCCAAAGAAAGAAATAAGTGAAAATAAGGTTACGGAAAACCAGTGCAGAGGAACTGTCTTTCAGCGGAACTACAATGTTTACTAGTAATATCCCCGCGATGTTTTATTTACCCTGTGAATTTTAACGCGCTATCTCTGAACTAAGGGTCACTTTCGTCTCATGTAACGACACGCGACGCTGGTACTTGGCTTACATATTACTTTAATTCCTTTACGAATTTTGTTTCGAAAATTACCTTCATTGAACAATTCGAATAAGAAGTCCTACTCACCGTTTAGTAGCTTCAATCCTTTCCCTCGACTTGCTGCCTTTTGCCAACCAATAACATTTGATCATTCCCACGCTAGGTAAAGGCGGTGTCAGGTTACAACACGTGAATGATTGTTCTCCAATTATTGACGTTTTCCGGCAGTTCTGAGGGATACTCGGAGACCCAGGGGCAGTTAGTGGGGGCGGGGAAAAGTCTATACGGACGAAAAAAAACCGGCGAAGAAAAGTCAAGAACGAAAAACTGAGCTTTCGCCCGTATAGACTTTTCCCCGCCCCCACTCACTGCCCCTGGGTCTCCGAGGATGGGGGATACTGGGAACGGAAAGATTTTTCCGGCTGAAAAGGCTTCTTCATGCTTTCAACCAATGCGGGAAATTGCTTTTCCTTGCTCATCTTTTGAAAACTGCGGATTATGCATTTTTCTTTTGAGGAATATTGGAGGAATGTTAGAAGTCTTAGAAAATTCCAAGTAATTAAAATGTCTACCCAAATCTCCCAGAGTCCACGCAAAGTGGGGTTTGGGTGCTAAATGCGTTTATTCATTGGTTGGTTTTCTTTTCGTTTTCTCTGCTGTTAGACTCAACATTAAAGTTTATTGTCTTCGATAAGGTAAGCTGGGTAATTTTTAGGAAACGCTCACATACTTTGGAGAGGGTCCTGAAGGAGTATGGGAGCTGGGATTTGCCTCTTTTTGGGCTGGGAAAATGGGATTCGTGCACTGGGACTGGGATTTTACCACTGGGAATGGGAGAAACACTTTGGAAAATGGGAATGGGATTTCTCTTCTTTATTAGACTTGCTAGTCTCTGACTCTATAGTTTAGCACAAATACTCGAATTATCCCACTTTGATGGCACAAAAAAGTCAGTATTTCTCCAGGGTTTACGCTGCGGTCATATCATGTCTGTGATCAGCGGTTTGTTTAAAAAATAGACAATAATTTTACATGGTTGTGCGGAGATATGAAATTTATCTTCGAGTGTTCAACTCGAAGGCTCATGAGTGAGCGCAGCGAACGAGTGAGATATCGATTTGAACACAAGAAGATAAATTTCATATCTCCAAGCAACCATGTATTATTTTTCTCTATTTTATAAACTTACTAATAACGAGGTTTTTGACGATTTTCGAAAGATTTCCAACCATTTCCTAAAGATTTCCGAAGATTTTCAAACTGTTGTCCGAAGGCCATACGAGTGTTTCCGAATATTTCCGAACCTTTCCAAAAATTTCCGAAGATTGCCGAAGATAACCGAAGATTTCCGAGTAAGGTCCAGAGATGTTTCGAATTAATATCGATAAACTTGGGCTCATTCACCTTTGAAACATGGCAAACTTGTCAGCATGTGATTGGTGATATCGTAATTAAAGTGATTTTCCAACTGATCTTTATGAAGTTGATGAAAGTCTTAGTGGTGTGGACAGTGAATATGACAGAAGAATTTTGTCTTGATTTCAAATCTACAGAGATGATAAGTGATGCAGAAACTGTAATACTCGATGACGAAACTTCACAAGATGTTAGTGCCATTAATGATCCACTTGAAATAAATTACGCAGATTACAATATATGCTTCCTATATGTGTTGAGCAATCGGATGAAGTTGCTTTTACATTAGACAAACTTGCCAAAAATTGTTATATTTTTATAAGTACTTTCAAAGATTCCTGCAAGTGTCCTGAAATCAGAGTTCTTTAAAACTCTGAAAAAGCTAGGTGGTCAGAATATAGTCAATACGATAAGAGGTCCCATGTGGCATGGCATGGGAAGAGGGGGTGTCTTTACCCCAGAAACGATGAAGCCAAATTTAGTCATTATATGTACAGGATTGTAACCTGTACTTACTAGTATGGAAATGGGATTTCTTGTTTATGAACTGGGATTTGGACCAAAATAAGCCTGGGAACTGGGATTTGGACCAAAATTGGGCTGGGAACTGGGATTTAGGACCCCCCTTCAGGACCCTCTTTGGACGTACTTGGTGGGGGTGGGGGGGGGGGGGTGTCGCGTGTCGCCTTTTGTTGTCACCGTGGCTTTTTTCGGCCGGTTTTTTTTTTTTTTTGCAAATCACAAATCCATTCACTTACTTCAATTTATCTTTTATTTTGCGTACAAAATACTCTTAACATATCAAAACATTTTCTCACTCGGTAAGTGGTATCTACTTTTAAATTACATCAAAATTATCCTTTCATTGTTAACCTTGTAGACGTGACAAAATTTGGCATTGCTAGAGCCCAGTCGTCTATAGCCTAACGTGCTTATCAATTACACTTTGCCATTTGTATAGGAAATTACACGACCTCCTAGAGTTTTGCCAATTTTGATAACTCTCCAAACGTCAATCGTACCTAGTATAAAATAGAGGTACTGCGATTTGCTATACAAAAAACAAATCTAAACTACAATTTGGCATTCAAATTTGTCATTGTTGAGAAATCACAGTCACACATTGCTCAATAGTAAAAGAGTAATTTATACACGAAAGTTTTCGAGTTCGGAAAAATATTTTTTTGCCCATCAAACACGACTGTTGGAAGAAACAAAAGCAAAATATAGAGGAAATTAGACATTGCGTGTTACGCGCTTTATGAGAATGATGATAGAACTATTCATCAAAATAAGTTCTACAATAAAAAAAAAAAAAACTTTCACTTTCTTTTTGATATGAAAACCTTTTTGGCTGTTATGCAACTTGATACAGCCTCATAAAATTATGTTCTATACTTTCTTTAAATTACATGCCAATAAACGATATTTTCTTTAAATTGCTACATTAAATTAGGTGACATAACTTTCTTGAATTGACAAGGTACTACTTCTTCTGCGAGACGTGACATAGTAAATTAAACTGCGTGACAGTTCCTGTAAATTGCGTTACATGACTTCTGACATTGGTTCTTTAGAGCGGTTTTCACTTGAGTGTCGAAAGTAAATTGCGTTTTCTTTGGTTTTGCATTACTACGCTTAGTGATTGGCTTAAAAATCTCGCGCCACTTTCTCAGCCAATCAGAACTAAAACCAAAACCAATCGTGACTCGCTCGCGCACGTTTTTCCGCGCTTTGTGCCAGCTACATGTATTTGCTTCGAGTTTCGATTGGTTCACTGGATTGTCTGTGTCCTTTGTGATTGGCCAGAGTAATTACTTTGGTTTTGGTTTTACGAGACTCAATTGAAAACTGCTCTAAAACCGACCAAACACTAGTACACATGGTCACTGGTGAAGTGCACAAGAGCCTCAGGTAACGGCTTCCTTACAAGATTTTATTAGTCTGGACTCATGGCCGAGTTTATACTTTCGTCTGTGTTTTGTTGAATTGAGTACGGCTCAGGTCTTCGTAAAAACTGCAGAAAAGAAGAAAAATATATCCATTTAACAAGTACATTCGAACCTCTCCTTGCAGACAACTCTAAACTATGGACAGTCCACTTGGTCTCAGGGATAGATGCTGGGGGTGGGGGTGGGGGTGGAATATTTAAAATCATAGAAACAGTACTCACCGAAATAAAGTCCAAGAAGGTGAATCCAAGAGCTAGGTATACCTGTAATAAATACATATCCGATTGTTATTTACGTCGCAACCAAGAAATTTTTACGCCTGTTGTTTTCGATAAAAATAACTGCATGGTCAATGCTTGAAAGCTCTAGAAAGACTGAAAAAAATTCGTTACACCAAATCGTCGTTCTTGAATCTGTTATTTTGGTCAGCGTTGCCCCATTTTTTTTTTCACCTAGACTGCGAGCAGTCAGTTTTTGTTCCTGAAATGCTACGCGAGACCGGAAGAGTTGAAATTTTCGCGTCGCACACTAGAAAAAGAAAGAGACCGGCTGCTCGCAGTCTGACACATACACCTGAATGGCGGAACGCGCGGAAGAGTTGGGTCGAGTACATGAAAGCGAGGCGAGTGCGGCATCACTTCGAACCAAAACAAAGCAAAGTATGTAGTATTTGTTGTAGTTCTTGAAATATCTCGTCGGTTAGAAACTGATTCTTGGCTTTTGATGACTGCTATTGGAATCCCAGGTTTTACTACTGCAAATATGGCCCTATTGTTCCGAAGTGTAGACAAAATGTGGGAAATTGTCGTCGGAAAACCGCATCGATCTTCTTAGTCTCTTCTTCCGCCATTAATGAACATGGTGTATTGTCTTGCTTATTTAAAGGAGCCATTTTTTCCAGACTTGTCCTTCGTAATCTATCTTAATCTCCCTCATTCATAAACAGCGTTGTATGTTTTCGGTTTATTATGAATTCTTTGGTATTTTTCCGTCTTATAAAATGATTACCTTGTGGTTATCAATACAGTATTTGCATTTTGAAAGTAATTTTAAACACCGTAGCGTTGCTCTATTAAATTTGTTTTAAAGGCAATTCAAAACTGAAACGACAAGTTTCTAATGTTTGACATATGTTAACCTCTTACAACATTTCGTGCCCGTCCTTATACTCAGAAGCATCTTTGTTCCTCACTTATACCCTCGCAAAGTGCTTTTTTCTTACTCTAGTTCGCGTTAATTTCCTTTACATATCCCTACCATTCAAGAAGCTTACACTTACCAGGAATAACAGGAACGTCACATAGAGAAGAAGAATCAATCCAACCAGAACATAGTAGCCTGCATTTGGTGGTATTTGTGACTAAAAAACGACAATAAAAGAGATGTATTAACAAAATTGAGAGGCGAGGTACGCTTATGCTAGGGGCAGTGGCCTGCGGATCGAACGGTCCGAGTTTGTCGTGTTGTGCTCTTGGGAAAATAAATTCACTCCGCTATATTCTAAACATTAAACGACGCTTACACTCTAAAACTTTTATTAGCTGAAAATGTTTTTAATTAGTTCCTTGATACATGCACAACTGGACTCGTTTTCCTGTTTTTTTAGACTTGAAATTAGGTCTGAATTTTCGACATTGTGAAAGTAATAAGATAAATGAGAAGAACTTTAAAGCGATTTCGTGACTAGCGTGACCATCGCATTCAACGTTCAAAATACGTCACGCAAGAATTCATAGAGTTAAAAACTACCACCTAATTCTGCCTAATTCACAACTTACCACATATTCAGCAACAAAAAACAAGTTAATTCCTATGACCAAAACGGACAAACCCCAAGCTACACCTTGCATCACCCTGAAAAAAAAAAAAATCGCATTAATTAGAATTTTAATCTGTTCACTGCAACAACTCTTCCATCGCCGACTTTTTGGCGGGAAACACTAGAAGATATGACCGGCGCTGCGGAAAAAAGGCGGGGGAAAACTGGAAGATATGACGAGAACGGCAGTAAAAAAGGCGAAAAAAAAAACGTATGACGAGAGCGGCACAAAAAGGCGGAAAAATTTGGAAGTGACAGGCATAACACATTATGACGAGAAATCAACATAACACAAAACACGATTTTTGCTGCAACCTACCTTCCATTCTTAAAGGATTTCATGATCGTTTGATCTCCAGTAAAATGCAACACAGGAATTAAAGCAAAAGGAAGCTGTTGAAAAAGGAGAAAAGAAATCAACGCCAAAGCAATTATTGACAAACATATTTTGCCCTGGCCTCGACACCAATTTATAGGAAACAGTGTGTATGTGCTCAGCAGGATTCGAAAGGAAGTTCCGCCCGAACATTAAATTCGATGTTTTCCAAATAAATTGTGACTGAACTGATAATATCGTTATATCGGGAGGATTTTACGCTCGGTCCACTAAATTCTCATCGTTATATCGAAGATCGTTATATCGGGGTTCAGTCCCATACATTTTACTCTAACTTTTGCCGGGACATAAAATAATCATCGTTATATCGGGAATATCGTTGTATCGAGGATCGTTATATCGGGGTTCTGCAAGATTTATGAATTGAAACCTACATGTGTATAAAACAGAAGAGTTTCTGTATAAAACAAGAAAAATATTATTCTATTGCTGCGATCTTACGGGTGTAGCCAGAGTGGAAAATCGGGAATCGCATTTTATCTTCCCAAAATTTGCCTGCGAGATAGTGTCAATGCCTTCGGGAAGATTCAAAAGAATGAATAATTTTTTTTAAAAAAAAAAAGAACAAGTAAGCATTTAGTGCTGTCATCTCTTTAATTTTAATATGGCAAAGGTTTTATTAGTATTTCTTAACGCTAAATACCTGTAAACTTTGCAAGACATTAAGAAAGTCATTCATTCCAGTCAAGTCTTGAACTCCTTCAAAAAACGCTACAAGAAGAGTAGGAGCGATGGCGATTGATCTGGTAAACAGCACTCGCTTCCACCTTGCCCAGGAAATTTTTAAGAAGCCCTGCATTAAAAAAAAGATTGTGCGACATTATAAAGATTAAGCATGATGTTATACGGCTAACGGCAATCCCACAAGAGCTTTCCTTTCATTTTGTTACTTTTTTATCGAATTCTAAAATTAATCCTTATAAAAATAGGGGGAAAAAATCACACATTCAAGACAAACACAAAACTACTCATTTCCGCGTACGAATGCCAAACAGCAAAAGTTGAATTTTTGCTGTTCGTTGGAAAAATAAACGCCATGCTAAATCTGTCAAACTATAGTATACTATGTGCATTTGACCATGATTCTCTTTACAGCCTTCCTTTTAGAAAGCACTTACACCTCGTTTCAGAGACGGCGGAGCCGGGGGGGACTGGGGGGGCTTTAGCCCCTCCCCCACTTTTTCCGAAAAAATAAAGACTTACTAAGAGAAGAGACTCTTAACCTCCCCCCCCCCACTTAAAGTCACTAGTCAGCCCCCCCACCTGGAAAAAAGCTCCGCCGTCCCTGCGTTTTCAAGTGCCTCTATTTCAGTAATATACCGGTGCCGATATGCACATTACAAGTGTTTTTTTTAATAAACCAAGTGCCACGTTCTTTCAACACAGCACAAGGCATATTTATTCAACTAACAGCAAAATGAGTTTCATACCTCCATAGCAAACTGACCAGAATAGGTACCCTGAGAAAGTAAATCACACACAAAAAAATGTTGATTAACTTAATAACAGTTCTGGGCAAATACATCAGACTGTGGGATGTTTCAGCTTCACACATAAGAGACCGTTACGCAGGGTTCGGTTGTTCAAAGGACGGATAACGCCATCCATCGGATAAATCGCTATCCAAAAGATGAGTCTTGCTAAAACACACGACCCTACGGCGTTATCCTTTATTTGAACAGCCTAGACCTGGGCCCGGTTGTTCAAAGCGTGATTAAGCTAATCCAGGATTAGCGCGAAGTTTGATTTCAATTTTATATAATTTCGTTGAGGTTTTCTGTTAATATTTTCTGTCCCACAGTTTTGACATGGACCAATCTCAAACTTAACAAAATATTAGCTTTATTGGAAACCCTTTAAAACAAGAGAAATTAAAATCTTGATCATCTTTTAATCCTGGGTTAGCGTTAATCGTCTTTCGAACAACCCGACCCTGGTAGACAATGTAAACGAGATGAACTGAACACAAGTCAATTGTTTCCTTGTTTGATACGAGAACCTCGCCAGACAAAAGGATTGATGAGGAGTACAATAGCTTTGCACGTGCAATAAACATCGTAATACAGTTTTCAGGGATCCTCTGCAAAACCACAACATGAAACCTTATTCTACGTAGAAATTCGTATAAAAAAGATAAAATGATTTACTGACTGACCGTCATTGTAGAGCTCTGTCCAGCTGCAAGGATTCCTAAGCCCCAAATATACAATGCTGCAGGTCCGAACATGCAGCCGAGAAACACACCCTGAAACAAACATGAAGCTCAATTAAAATACAGTATAATGTTTCGCAGTTGCCAAATTCAGATTTCTAATATGGCCAGACATCTTTCATATGGAAACCAGTGGAACAGAGCTGAGTGTCTGTATTATGGAGGGACCCGTAAAGAGCGGTTTAGGTAGTGATCGGACAAGCAATGTTTGAATCTGAGTTGAAATTACCAGCTAGATTTCTTCTTAGAGCGGTTTTCACTTGAGTGTCAAAAAGTAAATTGCGTTCGCTTTGGTTTTGCATTACTACACTCAGTGATTGGTTTAAAAATCTCGCGCCACTTTCTCGACCAATCAGAACTAAAACCAAAATCAATCGTGACTCGCTCGCGCACGTTTTCCCGCGCTTCGTGCCGGCTACATGTATTTGCTTGGAGTTTTGTTTGGTTCACTGGTTTGTCTGTGTCCTTTGTGATTGGCCGGAGTAATTACTTTGGTTTTGGTTTTACGACACTCAATTGAAAACTGCTCTAATTGTACAACATGAAATCGTATTACTTGTTAATAGTATCAATAACCAAACTCGAGCTTAGGAAGTCTTTTTAGGAGGCTAGCATGGCCTAGTGGTTAGGGTGCTGGAATTAACCCGGAGGTCGCGGGTTCAATTCCTCCTCCCTGCCACTAGTTGGTTTTGTGTTCAGTAGTCCCAAATTCAACTCCTCCACGCTTTGTAAATAGCCAACTGGTCAGGCTCCTGCCGGTTAGAATTTTTTACACATTTCTGTTCTATTTATAATTTTCTGTTCCTTATTTACAGTGACCACAATAAGCACTGCAGTGCTAAATACTGTGGCACTTGAATCAGAAAGCAAAAGCAAAAAGGAACCCTTTTAAGTGCAGTAATTGACACAGTAACAGACATGGGTCGTACACCCACGTGATCGTACTCCAATTAAGTAACAAATATGAGCGTGGAGAACCAATTAGACACGAGAATTCTGTAACAATATACAAGAACCGCAGGCATTTTGAAATATTGCACATACTGGCAACATTTCCAAGTTATCTAACACCACAATTATTTAACACAATTATTTCCTTACCCCTTTATAAAGATCTCCTTTAATGGTGGAATTCCAGTGAAGCTGTTATTTTGCACACAGAAAGAAGACAGATTAATATTTTATGACACATGGTAGAACAGTCATAACTTTAATCAATACAAGCCACTAAAAAGAGAACATCACGTATCAGTGACTGAAGTGTCACACAATTTAGAGCTAGGTGAAATCACACATACAGTGTGTGACGTTGGAGTCACTTTTCGGCATAATGCGTTAAGGGCTCAAAGTAAACTGGTTCCATATGCGCCTAGATTTTTATATATTTTTTTTATTTTTTTATTTTTTGGTTTGCTACTTCTCTGAGCGGGCGCTATTTTAACAATAGAGTGTTTCTGTCGAGGAACTATCGGCTGATAGTTGCCCCGCGGAAATTTGATGTTCTTAAAACAAATATTAGCCCGAGAAGCGAAGCTTCGAGGGCAAATATGCTAGTTTTAAGAACATCAAATTTCCAAGGGGCAACTATCAGACCAATAGTTCCGAGACAGAAACACTCTATTGTCTTTATTGTTCACCACTAAATTTTCTTCCGCGCGCACATACAAAAACAAGCATCGTGAATTATTTTTACTTTTGGGGATAAAAAACTCAATTGAAAGCCGAAATTTGACAAACGAAACAAAACCAGACGAGAAACCCACTAAATGCACTGAATTTGGTTGGGTTTTTTTGTCTGCAGGCACGCTTGTTTACAAAAAAAAGGCACGGGTGCGCTCGGGAGGGCACTATGGGCTGATAGTGCCCTCCGGCGCGCGGGCACTATCGCGTCACGTGTTCAATTTAAACCAATCAGAATCGGAGAAAATTTAGTGGTGAACTATAATGTCTGATATTACGGCCTGGGGCATTCTATTGCTTGATAGTAGCCGTGAAAGATTGTAACACGTGATCAGTTTTTGGCCAATAAAGACAAAGGAAAGTTAAGTAGTGAGCTATAACGATCATTAGAAGGTGCCTATGTAGCCAACCACATTGCGAGTTTCACAGTAGACAATCAATATGACAATAGAGCCAAACATGACTTGATAAAATCGTGTCAAACGGTTATAAAATTAAGGCCTGAGAGCGGGGGTGGGGGTGCGGAGAGTTAGAATAACATTAATCAAGAATTTAAAGGGACTATGTCACGCAATTTAAGGCAATTTTGGCACTGCATAGCTGTTCATAGAATTAACTGAAATATCAAAATAACGGCTTAAAACTGTAGAAGAACTCAAAAGAAACAAAGAGGCCAAAATGGGGCATCGATGAGAAAAACTTGAAAAGATTAAAACGGATTGTGTTCTGGTAACCTTGCAATCTTGGTAAACTTACGGCCTTATGCGCCTACTAGCGCGAGGAGACTTGATGATGATGATGATGATGAAACCTGAAAAAAGTCGGCCTTATTTTTTTACGTTTATCTCAGTTTGTATGAAAGTGTCATTTACAATGCTCGAAAATCATCCTTGTTTGTTATGTGGCCGTAATTTTGCCATAAAAGACCTTTGCTCTGCCAATTTAAAGATTAGAGCTCTTAATTAACGAATATAACTTTGAATAGAATTACCTAAAGCACCGTGATCTGGCCCCTTTAATAAGTTACAGTGCTTTGTTTTTGTTGTAAAGATCAGATCTTTACAAGTGTATTGAAACCTTAATTTTGGGAATTGTTAAAAGTGTCGGAGTAATAGTTCTGCAATATTTTGTGAAACCCAAATATTGGTTAAAAATGGACACTCGCGTTTTTTAGCCTCGATTATTCTCTCATTTCGAGATAAAACGGTGAAGCCATAGATGTTTGTATTTTACCTCGGAGCAATTCTTGGTGCTTCTTCTTCGCCGATTCTTCGTTAACAATGTTCTTGAATGGACCATAACAGTGTTTTTTTTTTCGTTGACGCAAGCACTTTCGCCGAGTTATATTCTTTTAAAATTGTGTCAAGTTTGACACACTTTTTGAAAGTCCCATTTTTTGGGAATAAATCAAGCCGTTTAAAATGTATAAAAATAACAAAGTAACATATATAGTTCTATGGATACAAATTACACGTAAGGAGTTTGTGAAGAATATAAACAAAAGCCTATTACAAGCTTTTTAAACTCTTACATTATCGGATGGCGAGCTCTGATTTACATTGAATATTTCAGCTTGGTGGATCTTGTTAACATTGCAGGAATCATACTGAAGAAAAAAAAAAGAATCATTCAACAAATTATTTACACTAGAATTTTGAGACAACACGCCTTGTAAGAAATCTATAACTGATTTTTTTAGAGATTAACTGACAATTCAGTTACACTGATAGAAACGAGATAACGTTGTTCATTGCATAACTAGTACATAGTCAGCTACATATTTGTAGACATGGTAAAGTTAAAACTTATAAACTTACCACATCAATGTACTTTTTTCCATAAAATGCCTGAAATAGTATCAGTTGAAATAACAATTAATACATCATACCACTTCCAACAAATAAAAATAGAGCTCTCTACCCTTACAAGTGAGGCGTGGTGGCCTAATGGTTAGTGCGCCTGACTCCGAGTCAAACGGCCCGGGTCGAGCCGTGGCCGGGGCGCTGTGTTGTGTTCTTGGGCAAGACACTTAACTCTCACTCTCCACCCAGGTGTATAAATAGACACTGGAGAACGTACTGCTGGGGCCGGGTAAATCCTGTGATGGACTAGCATCCCATCCGTGGGGGAGTAGCAATACTCCTAGTCACTGGATGCTACGGAAACCAGGATAAGCTCTGGCTGTATGGGCCACTAGGCTCAGACACAGACTTAACTTACTTATCCTTACAAAGTTTACATGAGTATCAAGATTGGGTATAAGAACTGTTAATGCCTGGCTGCTGCGGGGCGGCAGGCAAAACGCATGACAAAAAGTTAACAATACAATATTAACAAACACCTTATTAACTAACACTACCTCAAAACTGAACTAGGAGAAGATCTCCCTTGGCGAGGGCCTGTACCAGGAAGAATTTAGGTGATATTCACACAGAACAGCCCTCGTCCTCAGTTATCTAGCAGTTAATATTGGAATACTTAATAAATCACTCTAAAACCAATTCTTTATTTACCTCTGCAAACACTGCAACCACGAAAATGTTGATGACTAGAGACACAAACAGTGCAATAGCTATAACAAAAAAAAAAAATGTTATCACATTTCACATGGACCTATATGTACTAGAAGTGTTAAATTATTGAACCTTTTGAACACAAGGTAAGCAACACAATTGAGATTAAGGAAGATTGAACTTAAAACTCGATCTGATTCAAGTTCAATCCAAAAAAGAAAGAAAAATGCTCAATGCTGTAATGAACGATGGAGCTCAAATTATATGTCGAAATCCTCAAAAGCTATCACCAAATCCAATCACCATCTTTTTTATCTTCATAATCTACTCATTGTCTAAAATCACCTATTTTTGTCTTGTGATCTGTTTTAATACAACAAAAAGCTCAGTGTCCTTTGCTTCTAAATGGACAATGATTAGATAAAGGAATTAGTGGTCAGATTTTTGTGCTCCTCAATAGACAAATTCGGCTAACGTGTTTACATCGTTGTTGCCACCCAATTCAGACCATGTGATGATTCCTTGGGAGGTTACAATTGTGCAATTTGTCACACGTAACTGAGCGCATGGGAGTATGAACAAACAGAACAATTGTAATCTCCCAAAGGAATCATCACATGATCTGAATTGGGTGGCAAACCACGCCCATTATTTAAAGGTACACATGCTTGATTTTGTAATGTAGAGCTTCGCATGTACTAATGATAAATAATCTACAAGTAGTGCTTACATGTAGTGGAATCATTACCTGATTCAATAAAATAGTACATGTTTGCTTCTCTGACTGCCTCCCGGTCTTGTCTGTTAACATCTCTGGACTATGACAATGAGTAAAATAACAGAACAAATATTTATGATGAGATCTCCAATAATAATTACAGTGAAAATCATAAAACCGTGAACACCTTTATTGATCTTGGATATGAAAATTGTTGCAGAAAACCATCGAATGATAGCTCAAAATGGCGGAACATTTTGACAACTAGTTTCTCTAAAAAAAATTTCTAAGTATAATTTAAGTGTTCACGGTTTTCGTATTTTCGCTGTAATTATTAAAAGGTGCCAAAGGTAACAGCCCTCATTATTTTTGGATTATGAAAACAGCGCTTTCATCTTGCTTCTTTGGTAGGGTGCAGTGGCCTGGTAGTGGACTGGACTGTGGATTGGGCAGCCTGGGATTTGAGCCCTGGCTAGCGCACTGCTTTGTGTTCTTAAGCAAAACACTTTACTCTCATAGTGCCCCTCTTCAACCAGGTGTATAAATGAGTCTATCTACACACTGTAATTGATTTTGTCCATATGGACAGCATGTCAAGGCTGTAGGAAATAGAACACATTTTTGTGGACACATTGTTGCTTGTGATGACACTGCACAAAGGGGAAACATTTTCTTGCAAACATCAACCGTTTATGAAAAAAATCAGAAACATTTAAATTTATCTTGGACACAAATTTTGTGATTGCAACAAATGCTGTGTCGGGGGGCAAACAGGGAAACGTCACAAACAGTGTGAAAGCCACAGCCTTGAGATGCATCAAAAACATAGGGCACAAAATGAAGAATGCCTGGCATTGCTAAACCAACCAATCAGAGTGCTTCATTGCCAATACAATATTGTGTACGCACACTGTACTAGACCGGAAAAAGGTTCTGAGGCACATTTTTAATATTACGCTATTTATAGTCATGTTCTAAATCTCCTAATAATCTAGCTTGCCCTGAACTAGGAGAGTATCCAATTTAAGATGGTTTCCGCCCAACATTCGAGCAATACAGGCAAAAATAAAGTTACCAAAAAGACCTCTTAGCATGGTAACAGTTTAAGTACAGCTTACAAAAACCTGGCAAAAATTTAGCACTCAAGCTGACCCTGCGAGAGAAAAATGGATTTGAAATTGTCAATATTTCAGTTAAAACAGACGTTTCATGCCAGTTCAAAACAAAATGGCGCGGGTTATAAACATTTTTACAGGGTTTGACTTTAATTTTCTCAAGAATGCTTTAGAATTTCATTACGAGGTCACTAAGACAAATGAATTTCGATAAGATCTTTTCAATAGTATACAAAATGTTGCCGTTCTATGAGTAGATTTTTGGTACTTAATTTTCTCACTCCTTGCTCGAACTTTCAGCGGAATCCGTCTTAATTGTACCAACCTTTACTAAAGCAGAGTGAAGATACATATTATGTGGCATGATGACTGCTCCAACTATTCCCACAGCCTGTAAAACAATTTAAAACAAATGATACATTTGTAGTTAACAGAGACAAGACTTGACATAATATTTCTTGTTACTAATTTCTGTCAGATTTTACTGGTTTACAAATACTGACATTTTCACTCAGCACAGATGACCAAGGATAGAAGACATCCAAAATAAGTTTATCTAATTGGGTTCAGAGAAAGGGGCACTGAGAAACAAATAAGACAGTTAAGTTGTTTTGGGTTGTTTCAACTTTTATCCAATCCAACAATTACAAATTCCCAGTGCTTGTTGCATATCTGATTGCTTACTGTAAACACAGACGTGTTTCCAGCTTTTGATTTTTTCTTGCCAGGGCAACAACAGCTATCTGTCTGTCTTTGTTCACAGGCTACATAATAATTACATGTATGTGACCTTGGTGGGAAAACGCATCTTATCAAAGATTTCAATTTGGGACAAACCAGGTGTGGGAAGGGTTTGTAAAGGGTTCAAAAGGGTTTGAACTGCACCTGCAAACTAGCTCTTCAGCTAAGCATGCTGACCACGTTAAATAAAGACTGATTGATTGATTGATTGACTGCAAAGGGTTTGAAATGGGTTTCAGTCCAAAGTGTTTGTAGAGGGTTTGAGTCGAGAAGGGTTTGTAAAAAGCACTATATTATAGTGCCTTGCTATTTTTAATTGCTTCCTATCTACACAATGTTCATACCTGTAAAACACTTGCACTGTCACAGTTTTCACACCATGGTACAAACAGTCCTTTTACTACTTCACCCTGATCTGGAGCAACTTTTATGTACTACAGGTAAAAACAAACAAAATGTTGACTTTTAGCAAAGCAAAAAAGAGTGAAGCTGACAATAATAATTTTAATTTATGTACATCATTGACAGTATTATTTTTTTTCTATGTAACTTGTATTTTAATTTTGTTTTCTTTAATCGTTGAATGAAAAGAATTGAGAGAGAACTGGATGCCAGTGCAAAACAGTCGCGAGAGGAGTCATTAGTGCTTTGCCATAGCTGTTTCTTTCCCGTCCTCTTGCATTGGTAAGTAGTGAGGCTGTAAAAAGCCTAAAATTGCAATAACGTTAAGACTTGTGTTGTTGATTATACTTGTCTGTCCTTTGTACAACGACTCTAGAGAAAGGCTCAGCCACAAGGGAAGAGACTTGCCACAGCCTTCACATGCACCCACTGCGACATGGATTGCCACTCTCGCATAGGGCTGTACACCCAAGGCACAATTCCATAATCCTCTAGGATTGACGGATGCCTACCTTTTTTTTATCTCATGATAACGAATACATCATCACAAGATATATATTGCATGGGGTACAATACAAGTAGATCTATCATTAATCTTTCATCCCTTAATTTCCATTGGATCCCTTTGATTGCTACATGTATGTGTAGCTCTCAGCATCATACATTTTTATAAAAAGTGTTTATTTCATAGCTTTTCCCAAAGGGCTTCTCACTCTTTCACGGACAACCTTTTTAATGAATTACATCATTGTACCCGTAACACTCATGAGACAGAACCTTACCTCATATCCAAATGAAACTGCCATTACTGTTATCAAAAATCCAAAGAATGCTTCTAGCTTTCTAAGACCTGACATAAAATAACAATTACCATTTGATAATTACTATTTTATTTCATCAGTAAATAACAGTTCTCTCTGGATTCAAGATTCTATTCTAAGTGCGCTTAAGGCTTTCATACAGACAAAATTTAAATGCTGTACGTGCGCAGTTGACCAAAAAGCTGGGATCTGAAGGTACAAATTTCTAAAGCAAGGTGCTGTATTTCTTGGGAAAAATAATTTTCATGCAGAAAGAAAAAATGAAAAAAAGGTAAACATGCAGCTGTCCCAGGCAAGCAAAATTTGAGAGCTCCTTGCTCAATCGTCAAGTTGGATATTTTTTTTAAACTCGCTGGAAAAACAACTATCTGAAACAGAAGCATGTACATACAACTTGTGACTTACCATATTTATCAAGAAACAGGAAAATAAAAGTGTCAGTGATTGTGATTAGAACACCAGCATACAGAGGAATCCTGTCAAATAAAAAAAAGTGTCTACATTTACCTGCAAAGGTTTATTTCTTGTACATATTTTATTATTAACCTGCCAACTTTTTCTAGGCATAAGATTTTTATCCTGAGATTTAATCCCAGGATTTTTGAAGATGATATGACCATGTCCGAAGTTTTCAAAGATGTCCATAAAGCAGCCCTACCGAACATAATTATTATGATCCCAGTGGATGGACATGACTTGTTTTGCTAAACACAGCTTCGTTCCCAATGCTATTCTTGTCAAAACTCTGAGATTTTGGGGAAAGCATCGTCATTAATTTTACTCAACATTTTACATGGAGTTTTTGTTTCTCAGATAGGTTTGATTTCATATATTTTTGGATAGTGTGCCAGTTACGGTTGTTATAAATTATCTCACATTTTTCAACAGGTGTAAGAAATTGGTGCGTAAGTGTGAGTTGGCATGAGATCGAAGTTTTCAACTTGCAGGCGTGAGATTTGGCAGGTATATTATTATTATTTGAGAACTTGAAAAAAGTGGAAAGTAGTTAAAGGTTCCCCCCTCTTGAGCCAGTTCGCACTGTGGCCATTTGCTTTTTGGAGACAAGCTGTTCACAAACTACTTTTTGAACACAGAGGACACACTTTGTCACTCTCTTAATAAAATGACATCTCAATAATAAATTTCCAAGCTAAAGCCTTCAAAAATGTAACTGCTGGGCTTCCTGTTGCCCAGCTGGTTCCCTGTGAAGACATATTTAGTTTTGCACATGCAGAGGTTGCATTATGCCCTCTTAGAACGGTGACCATGAGGGCCACTGAGTTAAAACCTTAGTTTCCTGGGTTTTGTGTCGTTTAGTTAAAATTTTCAGTGTTTTTCCAAAAGTTCTATATTTGTAACGTCGTAAGAGTACTGTGAGTTTTCTCATGGAACCCGACGTAAAGGATTTGTAAACAAAATACTCAACAAGTTCAAAAAGATTTGTGTATGGTTTGTCGTCGTTCCCAGCAACAGACAATATTATTATTTTGTGCAAAATCAGTACCAAAGCGAAAAGTGCCGTTAATAGCATAGAAGGAAAAAATCATTAAAAAAAAATAGAAGTTTCATCCATGTAAATTATTTCTGTGCACTTACTTTCCATTTGATAGAAGATTAAAAGCTATTGCAGTTCCAATAACTTCCTACAAGTACAAGGAGAAATTTATGTCAGTGTTGATTTAAGTTACAACAATAGGTTGCAAGTGTGACATGAGACATCCCTGAAGGTACATGCAGTAATCTTAAAAGAAATCTACAATGTTCATCGTTTAAGAAGCTTTAATTGCAGCCAAAACCCGTTGTGTCCAATATTGCTTTTTCAACAAACTTTCACTCATTTTAAGGCCAATAAAATTATTGCCCACTTGGAAATCATGCACTCCCACTCCCCACCCTCCCCTCCTCTCCCCTTGGCTCTTTGTTTCTAGAAATGTTTGTAAGCAAAAACCCATCACAAACAGCTTTGCCTGGAGATGGGGGGAGGGGGTGTGAAATTATGTTTCTTTGGTTACAATGTAAATTATGCAGTGTAAAAGTGGACTATCTATCTCAACAGTTGTGACAGAGATTGACCATGTAGTTCACACTTCATGTAGCTCACATTTGCACAGTCACAGAGAATGCAAAGAGATACCTGCATGTCGCTGCCAATGATTGCAATCTCGACCATGATCCAGAGGATGATTCGAGGTATCTTAGGATACTTCTCATAGCACATCTCAGCAAGATGCATGCCTACAAAGAAACACCTGGCATGAGTAACTCAACAACTTGAGAGTAACTTGTGATGTATGTGTATGCTACATTTTACATAGTACAGTAGGTGTAGAGAAGTAGGTGTAGGCAGTTAAAAGTCTGCCTTGAGGCTAGTGGCCCAGCATGGCATTAAGCTACATGGGGTGTTCACTGGAGAGTAAAGCGTCTTAAGAGTGTCTTAAAGACTAAGTGTTTTGCCCAAGAGCACAGCCCAGTGACCCCTTGCCCGGGCTTGAATGCAGACTGCTCCATCCAGAGTCTGACATGCTAACCATCATTCCACAGTACCAATCCCAGAAGGGGGAGAGGGCCCAGGGGGGGTACTTGCAGTATACATGACGGGGAGGTCCAACGTATTTTGGGGGGTTGAAAATTTACACCCTCAGTATTTTTTTGGGTCAAGAGATCTGTCATGTATTGTTTTAGTCATAAAGTCTGTTTGATTGAATAAATCAGTATCGAGGTGCTAGGTCTTGTACGTTTTGGGGTAGAAAATTTTGATGCCAGGTATTTTTTTAGGTGTAAAATTTCAGGCTCATTTATTTTTTTGGGTTCCCAAAATGAAGCTAATGTATACTGCAAGTACCCCCCCCCCCTGTGGGAGAGGGGTGGGTATAGCACTACCACTAATGGTAACATATAGTTAAGGGAAGGATAACATTTTTTACTATAATAGATTATGGTGATAGTAAAGATTTAAAATTGTCTTGATTGAAATCCCATTACATTAAGATCTTGGATCACACACTTCTGCCACCCTGCCTCCTGTGGCTGAAGCAATTTTATTGGTCTTCCTATAACTAATTAGCAAGTAACATCTATTGTCAGGGCACTGCGTGCTTACCTGTTACAGTTCCCAGCCTTAGGGACAACCTCTGATGAGAGAGAAACAGTAATGAGAAAAATTAATCACTGGTCACAAGATCTGTATTCATTAACTGTGACCTTTCACGCGAAAACGTACACTAGCGGCTTTCTAGTAAACGGGTGAAATAAACTACTATCGAACGGGTTGTAAACGAGTCTTGAAGTCGTTTGAAACAAGTTCCACTGAAAGTTCAAACGGGTTATTAAGTATTCCAAACAAGAGGTTAAACGACTTGAACGGCCCATGAATTATTCTGAACGAGTAGCCGACCCGTTTGCAAGGCTCATGAATTATTCCGAACGAGAAGCCAACCCGTTTGCAAGGCTCGTGAAAAAATAATATTCAAGCGGCCAGTCATGAACGGCTAATTCGGCGTTCTTATAATTTTGAACGATTATTAATGCTAAACTGTGTACATGGCCAACATGTAACAAGGAAAGTAGGAGAAGTAATATCAAACAGGAGAGACAGTGTCTGTGTTTCATCTGGATATCCAAACCACGAGAAGAGTGTTGAAAAATAATATGATGCCCAGCGGAGTATTTTTGACAAAATTCCAGGTGATTGGATAGCCAATGAAACATTATCAGGAGTGTTTGATATTATCTTCTCAATCAAAACAAAAAGGAAAATAAAATCGTAAAAATCTATGCTTATCAAGTCCAGGTATCCAAACCTCTGTCACAGTTATAATTTTCTTTGTTTCACTTGATGAATGATTAATGAGTTTGAGAAGCACATGGAACGAATAGCTGAATGTGTTTGGTTGGATCCAAGTTACAACAAAATCTGTTGACCGGTAGAGTAAGGTTAAGTCTGATTTGAGTCAAGTGTTCCAAAAGCCAGAGCTTAGACTGGTTTCAGTAGCATTGACAGTACTGCTGAGTAAGAGTATTTCTAATCCCCTCCTTGGATGGGACACTAGCCTGAGTGATTCACAGCCATTGGGAGTTACCATCCACCAAAACTATTTTAATTTGTTGTAGGTCAAATTGGTTTTTAGAGGTTAATTCTGTTTGCAACCTAGGTTAATCCGTTTCAACCTAAAGATAACACTTTTGGAAAGACACAAAACAATTTGAATTAATTAAGAAGAGATACAAATAAATAAATTCAAATTGTTTTAAGTGATTTAAAGAGTGTTGTCTACAGGTTTGAACAGATTTATTAAATAAATTAAAAGTACAAATGTAAATACCGGTAAATAAATAAATAAAATTAATAAAATAATACAGTAAAACCCCGCATATAAGATCCTGGATTTTTTTATTTAACCTAAACAGGTCCTTATAATTTTATAAATGGTACTTAAAGCAAATTTAGACTACCAAGGTTCTTAAAAATTAATAGGTTCTTATACACATATAAATCATTTAATATACCATAATGACATACAACACGGTACTTAAGCTTGATAGAAAAAATGTAATGTCAAGTTACTAAAAGTTACCAACTTAAATTTTAGCCTTTAGTTAATACATGTACAATACTAGGTTCTTATGTGGAGGGGGCTTAAAATGAAAATTTTAGCCTAACAGGTTCTTAAAACCCAGGTTCTTATACGCAGGGTTTTACTGTAGTGGGAGGCGAGCACTCTCAACACCGTGCCACCACTGCTTCCCCTAACTTGAAAACCAATATGTCCTACAATATTACCACTGTGGGGAGGAGGCACTATGAGTGAAAAAATGATTCCAGCCAGCTAGGGCTTGATCCTGGACTTCTCTAGCTTAAGTCCAACAAACAATTACCATCAGGCCACCTGTGGTAGGCGCGGTGGCCTAATGGTTTGGGTGCTCGACCCCAAGTTAAATAGCCTGAGTTTGTGCCCTGGCCGGGGCGCTGTGTTGTGTTCTTGGGCAAGACACATTACTCTCGCAGTGCCTCTCTTCACCCAGGTGTCGAAATGGGTATGAGAAATTTTTACTGATGGGGGGTAACCCTGCGATGGACTAGTATCCTATCCAGGTGGGTAGCGATACTCCTAGTCACTTCATGCTACAGAAACCGGGATCTACAGTGTAAGCTCTGGCTGTATGACTCGAACACAGATTTTACATTACCTGTTTACTGACCAGGTTAAATCCATTTATTTTGTTGCAAACAGAAAGGGAGAGTTACATGTACTTATTGAGAGCTCTTGAAAATGATAAAAAATATAGTTACTGTACCTGCATTAGAAGTCCCATGAATGTTGAACACATAAGAATCCATAGCAACTGTGTGAGAAATCAGATTAATTTTGTGAGTTTTCAAAATTTAATGTTTAGTGCTTCATGTTCTCATGAAAAGTGTCTTGAGAGTCAAGACTATTATAATTGGATTTCCCCTCCGATTCAAAGTGAGCTGACAAGTGCAAAAAGGGGAGAGATTTGACTCATTGTTTTATTGCAATAGAAACTCAGTATTGACAGGCCTAATATCATGCCACCACCATCGCTTCAATAACTTATATTTAAACCTTATTTATTTTCACATTTCTTTTTTTATTATTTGTCAATGTCACCTTGAATTTTGCCACAGCTCCTGACTGAAGATCAGACTCAATGTTTCCAGGATCCAGGTAAGCTATGCTCATTAAGAAACCAGGACCAGTGAATGCCCACAGCCGACGGAAGCTGAATTTATACTCCTGCAATAAAATTTAGTGATTATTAAAAAGAGTCTTGAACTAAAAATTCGTAACAGTGCTACAGTTATAACAAACTATCTGGGACTATGCTTTTTAATATTGTTTAGGGGTGGGTTGGGTAACAAACTAAGCTGGCTCACTGATAAGCCCAGACGGCTCTTCTGGTCTCTTTACCTTCAAAATCACCCCAAATCTTTGTTTCCTTGTGAAATTTCAGCTGGTGATAAGCTCTCTTACAACCGGTGAAATTAGCAGGTAGCTGGCTCTTAGCTACATGTACATCCCTGCATTAACAAGAGTCTTAAATTTAATGCTAAGAGATGAGCTTGCATTTCATTGCAAAACCTTTGGCTTATACAATGTAGCTAATTCATTGTATTGTAAAACCTAATGGAACCCTGATAAAAAAAAAAAACCATTCCAAGTCTCTATAGCAAACCATCAATGCAAATCTGAGATCTACGCAAAATTGACAAAATTCTCTTCAATCAGCCGCTCCCCAGCCCCCTGAAAACAAGTCCAAGCAAAAAGATACGACCACTAGGCCTAACAAACAGAATTTTCAGCACAGACTTACATCGGACTCTTGGCCTCGTGGAATGGGGACTCTTTGATCAAAGTAAGTACTAGCTATATCCCTATTGGGAGAAAATCTCTTTTTATCACTGCCAATGCTGTCCATTTCTGCACTTAGTTCAAATGAATTGGAAATGTCCTCGGCTGTTGATTACAAAGAAACACCACTGTTACTGTCATTCTCTGTAATACAGTTAAGTACCCCTTATTTATTGGGCTGCTATTAATTACGCAGCAACCCTTGTTAAGCAAAGGTGTAGCAGCTCTCATAAGCTTGTATACCTACATGTACTGGTCTTCTAGTGTAGCAGTTGCTATTGTTTTGAGCACTGTCCATGTTGTTAGTTAAATAAAATGTTCTGAAGGATAGTGAGCCATTCATGTAAGACCTTGTAAGAACAGCTACCCAACCCTTATTAAGCGGCCAACTCTATTAATTTTAAAGTGGCCACGGTCACCTTTGGCCATCCAATGGCTTCTTATATATAGAGTGTATTCTTTATACCCCTATAATTAGGCAACCACCAAAAATTAATATACATATATACATGTAGTCTGGCCTTGTTTCCAAAACATTGATGACAGAATAAGAATGTGAAATAGGGTGAACACTGATAATTAACCCGTATTACGCTACCAGCCCCTATAAGTGGCCACCTGCCATTTCCCTAGGGGTAACCGCTTAGTTGGGGCTCGACAGCAGGAGTCGTCACAAAGTGCAAGGCAGCAAGGCGTGCAATCTATTCTGGTTAGCCTAAAAAGCACTTTGCTTAGCCTAAATGGCACTACGCCTAAAGTGCCTATGAAGTAAAAAATAATTAATGCTCAATTGAAAGACTTTTACAAATAAAGAAGAATGGCGTTTACCGTTTTGAAAGATCTTCTTTCGTTTAGGAGATATTCACGTTTTTTTGTTATGCAAATGAGGAAAGTGATGATGTCATAAATTGTTCCACAAAAAGATAGATCTAAAAATATAAACGTGATATTTCTGAAACTTGGCATCAGTAGTGACCTTCCTTAAAGGTGCAAGATGGCTCATACAATGACATAACCATGGCAACACTCTTGGTTCCAGGCTCTTTCTGACATAAACCAAATATCTCAATTTGCAACCCTTTAAAGTGGGACAGAGGGTCCAGCTTAGAACAAACATAATGCCCTATTACCCTAACTCTCCTCATTAGCTTGTTGGGTGTGGATCATCTTTGATTAAGCAAAAACTGGGGATATCAGTATTAATTAAAATAGGTATTTGCAGCAAAACTGTTGCCATGGCAACGACACGACAGGTGTCATTTTGTGTCTTTTATGGTGTACATTAATCGTGCCAAGTTTGAAGAACTCAGCTCAAATATTCCAAGAGATATTCTTGATTCAATGCTTCATCTTTTTGTGGAACAATGAATGACGTCATCACTTCGCTCATTTGCATAATACAAAAATGTAAATATCTCTAAAACGAAAAAAGATATTGCAAAAAGGAAAGCACCATTCTTCTTTACTTTGAAAAGTCTTTAAAATAAACAGCAATTATTTTTTACTTCATAGGCACTTTAACCTTAAAAGCAATCCAGTTAGCCTTTTGCTAGCTTACAATAGGTAGCTTGCGGTTAGCCTTTTTATTTGGAGTAGGGATTTCTGCCTCGCATGCCTCATTGCCTCACCTCACATGCCCCGTGGCCTTGCCACACACGCCTTGCATGCCTCACTGCCTCGCACATTTGCAAGACTCAACAGCACTCATAAGGAACAATTCCCCCAAAACTATACAGGCCTCAGGCCTCAGGCCTCAGGATGAAATCTTCGAGGTAGTGATCCCTTGAAAGAATCCTCTAAATAAATTCACAGACTTTTTTACCAACGAAACTATTTTTTGGTCTGTAACCTGTCTTAGCTAAAAATGTACTCATTACCTTTATACACTTTATTATTTATGTCACCTGCTAATGGATACTTCTTTTATTTTTTTTTATTTTTTATTTTCTCCAAAGTGTATTGTATTTTGGAAATTCTTGTTTGTCAATGACACTCTAGATCTGTACATGCACATGTATAACAATTATAACTCACAAGTGCGTTACAACAGAGACACATCTTACCCTTTTGTTTGAATCTTGGTAAGTACTTGTACATTAACAGCTTCAATTTCAGTGCCTTTATCTTAGGGCCTGTTTACATGGAGGGAGGGTGCCCCCCTGGCTTACCGAGTTACCCAGATAAAAGTACTGAAACGTAGCACACCTTAACATGCAGAATTTAAGAAGGGGTGAAGACTTATCCTGGGTAGCCAGGATAGCCCTGGCATAACCGTTTACATAACGATAGCCCGCCTAAACAGGGGCTTCGGGTAAGTAGACAGGGTGCCCTGGTAAAGAGTTTTACAGTATCTAGCATGTTAATTAACGCTTCAATTTAATGCTTTTCTAAAGAAACATAAGAAAGTCGGCTCAGCCAGGATAGCTTGGTTAGCCGGGAAAATCTTGTGGCCGGGGCACCCTCCCTCCATGCAAACAGGCCCTTTGCTAACCAGGTTACTGTGTAGTGGCACTGCAGTTACACTTGTTAGTGTCATAAAACCTTTTTTCTAGAAACCAAACGATACTCTAAAGTTGTTTAATATTATTGTTTTTGTGCCAGGACAACCAATAGGAGCAGTCTACAAGACTGTTGTTGGTTGCTGAAGTTTTTTAATTAATAATTTTAACATCCTCAGGAACAAAAGTGATCCTTTGAGTCAAGACAAACTCAGATGCTTGTTGGTTAGCGACATAAGGTAAAGTCATAGTTATTTTGGGTAAAACTGACCAACACAGGACGTTTGTCCATTCCAGGGTTCCTGACAAGTTTATGGGAAATATTGCCATAAATGTCCTGGCAATTGGACAGCTTGTCGGTTTTAGTTTATTGGAGAAGTCCCAACAATTTGATTTTCTCAAGCTTTCTCAAAGTTGTCTAACTTTGTGTTACAAGCTACAGTTGTAAGTCATTTTTATGGCCTATAAGAAACTCTAAGTGGATAGGTCATGTTCTGTGTATGGCACCAAACCGAAACCCACACGTGGCATTATCCTGGGCACCAAGCGGGAAAAGAAGTAGGGGACGGCCAAGGGAAACATGGCGAAGAATGGTGGAGAAGGAACGCGCTGATCTGGGACTAAAATCGTGGGCCACAGCAGGCACTGTGGCCAAGAATAGGAACAGATGGCGAGCATTGATGTCGGCCATATCCCCCACCCGGGGACAAGCAACTAAGGGCCTGTTTACATGATTCCGGAATGACTTTACTCGTTCCGGAATGAAATTCGTTCTGCATTTACATGACAGAGTCGACCGGTTCAACCAAAGGCATTTTCACGTGCACGATTTCCGCGCGCGATCAAAAGGGGTGGCGCATGTTTTGCGCAAACATGTTTTTGTGCCCATTAATGGCCGTATCTGCAGTTTTGACGAGTAATTTGACCATAGAGCTGCTTCTTTGGGCTAAACAGAAAATGCTATTACGTTTTTTCGCTTTGAATTCAAACTGTGGAGTCCGTATGCGGTTAAACAAGTTGCGAGTTCATCTCAGAACGAAATTCGTTCTATGTTTACATGATACCAGAATGAAATGTCATCCCAGAACACAACTTTCATTCCGGAATGAAAACCGGAATGAACTCATTCCGGAATGACTTGACTTTCGTCTCGGTATCATGTAAACAGATACAGAGAAATGTATGGGGATGGAATGAACTTGTTCCGGAATGAAAGTCATTCCGGAATCATGTAAACAGGCCCTAAGAAATACTTAAGATACCCTCAACAACCATAGCTCTTGCTAGTTCTCCACCAGTGAGCACATGAGAATTTTCTCACTTATTATAAAGATTATCCTAAGAACATGTGACTTGATATTAAGTAATATGAATCAGAGGTTATAATAAGTATATGTAAGATAGAGATCACCTAAGTTATCTGTATTATCTGATGCAGGATTCATAACATCACCCATTCTGATGTATTCAATGGTTGTATTGCGCATAACGATCTGTTTAAACATTCCATAAATATCAGGGCAGCCAAATCAAGACCTGAAAGAGAAAATGTTTTTACAAATTATTCAAAGCAAACAGTGGAATTGTGACACGTATTAAAAAATTTTGCACATGCATCTTCATGTAAAATCTACACTGGACAATCAATGACTTTTTAACAATTTTTACCAGGGTATAAGTAAAAGTTAACCAGCTTTAAAACTATGCAATAAAGTCAAGGAAGCAAGTGCCAGTTCTCCAGGGGGCTACTCAAGCAGCGTGTATGTGCCACCCAGGTATGCAAATTTGGACCCCATTGAAGAAAGAATTTGTATTAGAAAAGGGACCATTCTAGAAATTTAATAGTTATTTCTAAATGGTCTATTTGTCTGTGTTCTAGGAAATGTTTGAATATACATATAACTGGATTTATGAAAACGTGGTCAAAGAAAAGCCGGTGACCTGAGTGTTTTTGCCCAAGTACATTACACTGCGATATGGCCTAAAAACATGCCGAGAAAGGAAAAAAAATGAACTACAGCGCTGAAAGGTAGAAAGGAGAGAGGAGGAGAGAAAAAAAAGACTGACATTCACTTTGCGATTTGCACTTACAACGGTGAAAATTTCACTAACCTGGTTTTCATAAATCCAGTTATACATACCGGTATATATATAACATCAAAATCCTAACCCCATTGGGCGTAACACACCTATAGACAATTAGGTATTTTGGGGGAGTACCCTCCCCAGGGCCAGTTCACACCAAAACTCAGACTCTGAGAGAGGATGGAGCACACAGTTTTTATCTTCAAGTTGCTAAGCAACTGTTATTGCATACATGTAATAGTGTGTCAACTTTCAGCACTCTCAAGACCTTTCGCATTTCTTCGATTGAATAACAGAGACCTTAAGATACCCTGTTTTGGAGTATGGGTATAGATACATTGTCAGTACGTACACCTGTGTGTCAGTGAACAAATAATTTTATGAGTAATAAACCACTGCTTATCGCAGAGAAACAGGTATTTAAAATTATGTTATGGGGTAGCACAAAATAATAATAGTACTTTTGCCTTTATCATGTGTGAAAATGTAAGTATCCTATTTTACTCGTACCTTTTAAAAAAAGTATTTTAAAATCCGTCATAAGAATCTGAAACTTGACAATGATTCAGCAAATTTAAGATTGGCCAAAAACGACTCTTGTCCCCAAGACTGAAATTTTTATAAGGCTTGACCATGCCCAGTGCATCACCGAAACATGCTGAACGTTTCTAAGAAGCACAGAGCACACAGAGTACCGTAGTTTTTGCTTTCCAAATAATTTAATGGTTCAGCATTGAAATCAAAGGGCATATGATGTCATATGAAAGACGCTTCGATTTCAAACCAAATTCAGGAAAATAGCGAAGAAGCCATGTGAAATTAAACAAGACCAGTAAAAGTCGCTAAGGTAAAGTCAAGCCTTTACGCGAGTAAAATGTGAAAATCACCCGCTTAAACAGAACACATCCCAAGTATACAAGGTACCTTACGACTAACAAATAACAAATTACAGCTCAATATCGAATCGAATGACAGAATCACCGATCGATGATTAATCGAACCGGCAAACAAATCATGCGATCAGGGGAACTCACGAGTTATAGACATCAAATGAAATAAATACATATCATACCCACTAGAAAAACTAATTTACAGAACATTATCTCACAGTGAAACAAACTTATGCCGAAGAAGCAAGACAAAAAAGAATTACTTACCGAAAGATGTGACGCCATCTTGATCTTGCTTCAGGCCGCCATTTTGGTCATACCACATCCACCAATGACATCGCTTCTAATATCACGCATATGTAAACTGGCTTGTTCTAAACTCGCGTTTCATTGGCTTAGAATAGTCTTCCTCGATGATATTTTTTCCTCCGAAAATTTTCTCATCGCAAAATTATTTACCGGTAGATATCTCTCGAAAGAACGTTTCTCACAAAATTTGTGAGCGGTCATCATACATTTGCGCGTCAAAATTAGCCTGTGTCCTATGCAAGCGCTACGATCAATAAAATAAATACGTGAAAATACACGTTCAACCAAAATAATAGTAATATTTTCTTTATACGTACTTGTGCGAGCTACAGAAAATCACTCTCCTCTTCTGTACAATTTATAACTGATACAAAGAAACTGTCACGTTCAGGCGAGACGATGATTTCACTAAAAGTGATCGAACGTTCCAAATATTACGTACGGGTTCGAAGCACCGGCCTCAGGCGGTCGGTATAAAACGCAGACCATGCAGATTGCAGACTGCAGACTGCAGACCGTGCAGGCGGTGCAGACCGTGCAGACTGAGTAATTTTTTTTCTTCTTTTTTTACATTGTGTTTCACAAAACTTTTCACGAACGGTTTCCGAAGTTCGTTTGAAATTCGCGAAGTTCGCTACGAACTTTAGGGGGAATTTCATTAAGTAGTTGTCAATCAAATTACGAACTTCGAAACGAAATTGTGAAATTGCGTGCAGCGAAGTGGAAAGGTTGAGGAGTTCGCAAGTTGAGAAGAAAATCGTCCAGTTTGTTTAATTTGGTGAAATGAATCCGTTCCCAGTAAAGCAAAAAGCAATCCCAAGTCCAGTAAAGCAGGACATCAACGGACTCAAAAAAAGCAAGGCTGCCCTGAAAATGGTTTGTGAATGTTACAACTGAGTTTTCCCAATGTCACCCGACACCCGACTAAAAATAGATTACAAGTTCTGCCGTGTGCAGTTTCGAAGGAAAAAATTTCAACAGATGAACCGGTTTACATATAAAAATACAGTTTGTGTGTGCTGTAAAAATCTTCTAAAGAGAAAAAAAAACGTCTTCCTTCTTGAATACGCATCAGTTTGGAAATTCTGCGGAAAACCAGAACTTTTCAATTCCGTGTTGTTACACTTCTATGTTTACACAACACGCAAGTCACGCCATCTGTCTGTTCGTGATAAACTCTGTTCCTCTGAAATAATTTATATTTGCAAAAAAAAATAAGCTTTTTTTTTTTTACTAATAAACAACACTTGCTTTGGAACAATTGAAATGTGTATTTATTTACGAATTACTTATATTTTATTATTAAGGACAGTGTAAAAAATTTTAGGGGATTTCTCAAGAAAACCCTGTATTCCCAAAGCATAACTACCAACCGAAGCATTTGTTTACATTATAAAATTGAACTAGAAACCTGAACTTAACAAATAAACTGCTATATCCGACCAGTTCTTTTTACCTATAACTTAAAATGTTCCAATGTTTACAGTCTAACGCGCTCTCTGACAGTAGAAGAAAACTCAACAAGCTGGAGGCTAAATAAAATAATCCTTGACCTTGAAGCCAACTTTAGATGATTTCCTGCCTTCCTGGACTTGAAATTGCCTTTCCTTGTACCGTGAACGGATTCATTTCACCAAATTAAACAAACTGGACGAACTTCTCAACTTGCGAACTCCTCAACCTTTCCACTTCGCTGCGGGACTCTGTAAAGTGCGGATACGGACGGCGGATGCGGACGGCGGATGGCGGACGGCGGACGGCGGACGGCGGACGGCGGACGGCGGACGGCGGACGGCGGACGACGGACGGTGGACGGCGGATGGCAAAAAAAAAAATTCAAAAAATAAAATAAAAAAATAAAAAATAATTAAAATTATTTTTTCTCAAAGGGTTCTTCTGATTGGTTCACAGTGCGGGCAAGGTTCTCCTATCTCTTCCCACAGGCCACGGTAACGCTTTCGTGAGTTTCATTTCGCGGCGAGACGAACGAACCCATGACAGTTTTGCTCTCCAAAATCGATGTAGTTGCTCACAAACCGATTTTTGAAAGGGAAAATAAGCAGTGGAATTGAAGGCCTTGAAGTTCTCCAAAAGGCGAGTATTCATTCTCCATATTGACAAAGTGAAATTATAGTTTTATGACCGTGGTTTGTCAATCGTTGTTTGTGTATTCGCACTGATTTCACGCCATTGCGGTTAACTGCAAGTCGGCGCTTTACAGACTCGATTTATCCTTTCAAACGCCTTGCTTCTCTGCTACTTTTCTCCAAACTCGAATACTACTTATCGCCATTCAAGAAAATGAGATGCTTTATTTAAAAACAGTCAAATTACATACATACATACATACTTTATTGCATAGCTCCCCCTTGGGGGCTCTTCCGCCATACAGAAATTAAAAAGATAAAAGATAAAAATATTTACAATAAAGAAGATATTTACAATAAAGAAGAAAAAAGCATAAGCTTATTTCAGCTTCATTCAAGTTTCCCTTTGCAAACTATTTATCAAAACAAAATACTGTGGAAATCAACATTGACGTTTTTGACTCGTTAAATACAAATCCCAGCCTGCAAATAAATATATATACTACCATTTTCATTTTTGGAGCGACCGTGAAAGGCAAACTTTTTTTGCGTTTTCTCACGTGTAAAACATTCAAGTTTGTCTAGACAAACTGTCGCGTTTTACAAGTAAACCATTCAACGTGGGTGTCGGTAACACGCCGACTCGGGTCGGGGCCGGGGCCGAGGTTGGGGTCAGTTTTTTAATTTTTTTTTTTTAATTGACTGATTCACTGAAAAATTTACAGAAAAAAAATATAAAGTTTAAACTGTAAAAGTTAAATTTCACCTCTCGCCTGTTAGACCTCAACTAAAATGCTTCTCTTACTCTTGATCTTATAAGGATCAAGATTTGTGCCGAATTTGTGAAGAAAATGCTCTTTTTTTCGACTCGAAATGACCCACACGCTAATATAAACTTTATATTTTTTCCGTGGCCTGTGGGAAGAGATAGGAGAACCTTGCCCGCGCTGTGAACCAATCAGAAGAACCCTTTGAGAAAAAATAATTTTAATTATTTTTTATTTTTTTATTTTATTTTTTGAATTTTTTTTTTGCCATCCGCTGTCCGCCGTCCGTCGTCCGCCGTCCGCCGTCCGCCGTCCGCCATCCGCCGTCCGCATCCGCCGTCCGTATCCGCACTTTACAGAGTCCCTTTATTTTTTTATTTTATTTTTTGAATTTTTTTTTTGCCATCCGCCGTCCGCCATCCGCCGTCCGCATCCGCCGTCCGTATCCGCACTTTACAGAGTCCCCTTCGCTGCACGTGAAATTCACAATTTCGTTTCGAAGTTCGTAATTTGATTGACAACTACTTAATGAAATTCCCCCTAAAGTTCGTAGCGAACTTCGCGAATTTCAAACGAAGTTCGGAAACCGTTCGTGAAAAGTTTTGTGAAACACAATGTAAAAAAAGAAGAAAAAAAAATTGCTCAGTCTGCACGGTCTGCAGTCTGCAGTCTGCAATCTGCATGGTCTGCGTTTTATACCGACCGGGCCTCAGGTCGCTTTGTTGATTTGTTTGTCTTCGGTCCAAAGTTTACTTGCGTGACCCATTGGGGCCATTGCGTATTAAATGTCCTAGTTTTTTGAAGAATTGTAAGCTATATTTCTCCTAAAACTTTACCCTATTGAAACCTTTAAAGAAGTATTTCTTGAGGCATTATGTTTACATCTTCATTAATAACGATTTTTGTAACATTATGCGTATCGCATATTTAAATGCCTTGTTATATTTTCGGTTGCATAAGTTTACTTCACGATTCAGCTTTTTCGTGGTTTACATTTAAGTTTCTGTCTAAATAACCGAAAGTTGCTGGAATAAACTTTAATATTTATATTCTGAGAGGCCATTTCAGATTTGAGTTTACCTAAATGCTAGTTAACACTGTAAACAGAAGGGATATTTGCATACAGAACGAAATCAGCTGCTTGGCAATGATGCGACACAGCCAGCATCTCGTTGTATCAAAAGTGTACAGAGCGAAGGTAAATACTAAATTAATACATATAAATAACAAATTATAGATATTCATTATACCTTGTGTTGAAGCAGGTGGGTTTTCATTCTCTTCCATCGATTTGTACATGTTTGAGATTCGCTAATTAATATTCGACTCGCAGAAGCAAGCTTTCTGTCATGTCATCCCGGCCCGTCACACGATCACCATGAATATTATTGCGTCACTGCCGGAACTCACGTACAAATAAGGGCAAAAGAGACCGACAGATTATCTATGTTGTCGATTCGCGCTGCGCACTCTAAACTCTAAAACTTTGAACATACGGTGACTTAATTTACTTACAGGAGCGACACCGGGTAACTATAGCAAAATTGTTAGGCAAGAAACATTCCCCAATGAAGAGTTGGGGGAGGGGTGCCTGGGGCGGCACAGACCATGGGAAACGGGAAATCGGTATATGTTTGCGTCGATTTTAATCTGGCATAGTAGTTTCACATTTTGAATGGCAGTTTTACGAGATATTTTATATTTAGATATTTTTTCTATGTTTTTCGCTGAAAAAACATGATGTAACCAGCTGCTCGACAGTGATCAGCATCAAATTTCTCCCCACAATATCCAAACTTTATCATGAGGAAAGGTTATGAGAATTAATAAAATGATCACTAAGAAAAATTCTCCCAACTAATACTATAAGAAAATGTATGGAGATAAGTCAGTGGAATTTAATGCGGATATTGGGACCTGAAGGGTTAATGATTCTGTTTGTTCGTTTATTTGTTTGTTGTTTCTTTTGTTCTCAATGTTTCATTCAGACTGTTTGCTCCATATACTACCCCTCAACGAACCCGTGCAACATTTTAAGGGGACTAACTGGTGACGGTACATGTGAAAAATATTGAGCCCCATACAATCGAGATCGACCATACTGCAGCTATATTCCTGACTCGAGGGAAAGAGGGAAGGTAAAGTCCCTGTTTATCAATCTTTCCCGATCTTCTCTCCTCTCTGCAATACAATCTTTGAGCTCAGTAATGCAAAGGGAGTCGTGTTTTAACACGTTCAAAAACACTCATTTTGCAGTAAGTCAATTAGAAATATATCCTATTCAGGAAACCTTTTCATTATAGTATCACTGATCTAAGTCGAATAGTCTGGCCGGCTTAACCGAAAAATGAGGTTTAGTCAACATATTATAAACTGTTTGGTTTCGTTGTCATAGCACGATTGGTTTGATTAAAGTATTTGTACTACAAATGTACTTATTTCAACAGTCAACCTTTTTCAAGATTTTATACTAAATGGATTAATTTTCATACGCTAGGTTAAGGAAAATTTGTCGGGAAAAGCGTAATTTGTTATCGTTTTCATATGGTCAATCCGCCGGTCCAGGTAAAATGACGGATAAAAATCTTTTTTTTTTTTTTTGTAATTTTAAAAAAAATAAAGTTTCGTCGTAAACAACCCTGATTGATTTATGGCAAAAAGGTGAACTCTTGCTGCTGTGTATTAGAGTACGAAAAAAATGGTAATACAAATAATCTTATTTTTTCATAGTACATGTAGTATCAACTTTACTTGTAATGTTACAGAAGAAGGTATACAGTATGTGGCCCTAAATCCGGACAGCCCTTGGTACGGGGTTGGTACGGACACTTTTGGTTCATCATGCATTTTTCCGATAGGAAACAAAGTTTTAATAAAACCGAACCTTTCCAAAGATTTCTTGATCTGTTTGCTGTCTTAACCTCGCTCGAAGTCTTTCCTGCTGGCGGTGAAGTCGAGAATTTCAAGTCGATGTGAAGGTAGGTGAAGTTTGTTTTCGTGATGTTTATTTGTTCATGGCGCCCCAAATTAACTGGTTTTCTTTACATTGGTGTATATCCAAAATGAGGACGCTAAAAGAGGTAATTTTTGGCAGAATTGATGTACAGGAAATATTCTTTCGACTAGTGCAAAAAATTTGATTGACCGCTTGAGTTTCCGTCCAATGTAAGAAATTTTTATAATTTCTAAGTAATTTTCCTGACTAGGTCCTTGGTCCAGACACTGACGGCAACCAAATATAACTTCAAACTTCTGAAGGTGGCAAGCTAAATAATACTGAAAGAAAAAGAGTCTAACAAAAGTTACACCTTTCGTTTGAGTTCTAAGGCATAATAAACATCATTTTACAACAATAAAACTAAAACGAGAAGTTTTAATTCAAACTTTGCAAATCACGCTATCAGTGTGATAAGCGCTATAGTTAATATTTGCTGTACTTCTTGATGAGATGAAATAAAACTCTCTTCCATATATAAATTTTTTTTTTCTTTTTTCTGAATTTCACTAAAATATATAAAGAATGTGCAAGAAGCTTCTTTAAATTAGATTTTGAACAGTTGTTGCGTAAATTTTGCGTGCTGTCCGGACCAAGGACCCGCTGTCCGGACCAAGGGCCGTCAAACCGAACCACCGTTTCCGATATTACAGAGTGATCGAGTAAGAAGTGAAGCTGTTGTCTTTTCACATGTTAGCTGGATCGCACGGTAACTTACAGGACAAATTTCAGCTCTCTGCTCTTTTTCTAAGCTTAGAAATACACGTTCGCGTCTTTTTCGTCCGGACCAAGGGCCACATACTGTAATTTTTGTAACGAATAGACTTGGTAGGCAATAACTTCATCGTTTGAAGCCCCTTGGAAGGCATAAATCTGTAAATCTGTAGTCGGTCATAATATTATCATATGTGGTATATGATGCAGCCATTAACTTAAACTATACGGTACGGCTATAATGCTCGATCAAGCTGCTTGCAGGCTGGTAACTAGTCAATACATGTACGCCTAGCGGACCTATCTTTATCTAACTTATGAAAATGAAAAAAAAAAAAGAATTTTCTCTTGCATGACATGGCTAGCAGGAAATTTGGCAAATTACCCAAGCTCGTGATCTCGGTATCACGTAACAAGCTGAAGCAGTACTTATTCCACTGCGTTGTAGAATTGCGGATTGATTGCTGAAGCATCACCATAATCATGGCTGTTCAAAAGCAAGCTATGCCTTCATTTGCTTCCATAATTTCTGTTTTGTCCATTGTATTCTACTGCGCCGGCTTTTTAAGAGTTGAGCTTGAGTTACACGAGCACAAGAAAAGAATAAACGCTCTTGAAAGCGTTGCGGAGGCCAAGCCGCCGTCAAACGATCCAGACATAATCAAGAATGCTCCTGGTAAGTTTGTCTTACATTACAAGCTAGAGTTTACAGTTGTTACAATCATATAATACAACTAATCAGCATAAAAGTTCTGTCCAAGTGAAAATACTGCTGCTTTTGGTAAAAGAAATAACCAAAGAACATGTTTTTGCTTGTTTCGTTTGTGTTCTTCAGCCTCAAAGAAAACCGAAGGTTAGCAGGTCAAGTTTTCTTCAGTCCAATGCAGATAATTTCACAAAAAAATGATGACTAAAATAATAATAAGGAACAAGCTCGTTCAGTTCATTTGTTCAGTTCTTTCAAACTTATCAAAATGTTGTTTTCCTGAGCGCGAGCATGAGAAGTCCAACGATGCCAATTATTTCCGTCTCAGTCATCTTGTGAATTAAAGAGCTATAAATGCTTGCCAGGAGCAAGGATTCCTGTTGAGATGGTAGAACGAAAAAAAACACGCACCAGAAATTCAGTTTTGCTTCTTACCTTCAAAGCCAAGTTGAATTCAGAACGAGTTAAGCTTTTTTTTTGACACTTTCCTGTAAAGGAAATTATTTTTTCTTCTGCTTTTGTAAGTAGATTTTTTTTAAATATTAATTTTCTTCGTAGGAATTCAATCCAATAACCTTCATAGACACATGCGTCAAGTTGACTCAACTAAGAACGCGACAGAAGATAAAGGCACAGAGGAAACAATGCTGAAAATCAACAAACTTTTATCAGGGATGGGAGTACAGCTCTGTCAATCAAAGGATGCCACGTGCTCGTCAGGTCGCCCAGGCCCTCCCGGTCCACCTGGACCAAGAGGACTCAAAGGAGCCCGGGGACGAAGAGGACAGAAAGGACGAACTGGAAACAAAGGAGACAAAGGTATTATGGGATCACCAGGAAAGAGCGGCAAACAAGGACCGGCAGGCATGGCAGGAACTAAAGGAGAAAAAGGATCCACGGGCATGCCGGGAACGAAAGGAGAAACAGGACCTGTAGGCATGCCGGGATATAAAGGAGACAAAGGAGCAGCAGGCATGCCGGGATCAAAAGGAGACACAGGACCCGCAGGCATGCCGGGAACCAAGGGAGTCAACGGAGCCGCAGGCATGCCGGGAACGAAAGGAGACAAAGGAGCCGCAGGCATGCCGGGATCGAAAGGACACAAAGGAGCCGCAGGAATGCTGGGAAGAAAAGGAGTCAAAGGAGCCGCAGGAATGCCGGGAATGAAAGGAGTCAAAGGAGCCGCTGGAATGCCGGGAATGAAAGGAGTCAAAGGAGCAGCAGGAATACCGGGAACGAAAGGAGTCAGAGGAGCCGCAGGAATGCCGGGATCGAAAGGACACAAAGGAGCCGCAGGCATGCCGGGATCGAAAGGACACAAAGGAGCCGCCGGCATGCCGGGAACGAAATGAGACAGAGGGTCTGAAGGCATGCCGGGAACTAAAGGAGAGCCTGGTGGATTGATATCATATCTTGCAAGAGGTACATTTTTAAAAGTCATGAATTATACGATTTACGGAGAGTTAGATTGCATCCAATCCTATGTTCGACATACATATGTTTTTCTGTATCCTTTTACTCATCGGCATTCTCCGGTCGTTTTAAAAGTGATTCCATTGAAAAATAATTTGTGATCACATTTTTTCAAAACTTTGCACAGTTGTTAACTACAACTAGTGGTCTCCATGCTATATTTAATAAGTACTTTGCTAGTTTGAAAAAGCAATATTAAAAAAACCTAGCCTCTGTTGCGGAGGCGCTCACTACCTGCAAAATGTTTTCGATATAAGTAGAATATGGGTATTTCCCTTTAGTGAAACGCCTACATTTTGCCGAAAAAGCGAAAGCAGTGGAATAATAAGGCTACTGAAGCAACTATACGCTTCCATTGAAACACGTAAAAACGGATCATAAGAACGATTCGATGAGAACATTTCAAAAATGAGAAATCAAAAATTCTTAAAATTAAGATAGGAGGATGCAATGTGGCCGGGTGATTAGGGCGCGGGAGTTGAAATCCGGAGGCCCCGGGTTGAAGACCCGCTCTGACGACTATCTGGAGTTGTTTTACGGTAGACCCGAGTTTAACTCCTCAGTTACGCTTGGTTCGCCTCCTGCCAGTTGGGATTTTTGAAACCTGTTGTGTTTAAGGTGGCTCGACCCAGTTTTCTCTAGCGATACCTATCAACTTTGAAACCCTCATACTTAAAGGAATTAATGTCAATGACATATCTACTATATCACATGGATTACACATAGACTGAACTACAATATGATATAAATTTTTGGGAGATCGGAATGAATATCACGTGACAATGACGTCACACAGGTTTTTGCTCTGAATCGAATTTTAGCCCGTAACCGCATTTTCTCTCGAGATCCTCCACGCTACGCATAACTACGCTTGGCCACCTTCCGAAAGCTTACCGAAATCTTTCGGAATATGGTAATATTCTCGAGTTTAAGTAAACAATAATGAATGAAACTCAAAGCCGGTTATGTTTTGACGCCATTCCAGTCATTTACATATGACTTGACAGCGTAGTCAGAAACTTACCTCGTTTACACTTTCTTTCTTTTTATGTTTAAATCTCTTTAGCGTAGCATTCAGTACGGCGGCCTTTTTTGTTCTGCATTTCCTGTTCTTGGCATTTTTAACTTTCAACTCAGCCAAGACGTCGACCACACAAGAAAAGTTGTGGCGTGACAATTTCTTTTCCATTGTTTTCTTTAAAACGGACCATATTTCGGAAAGATTTCGGTAAGCTTTCGGAAGGTAGCCAAGCTTAGTCATTTTACGCGTGGTGCACAGGAATTCGATGTTGTGCTCTACTCGAAACAATAGGAAATCCCAGAGCACAAAATTATTCAAAACTACGAGATTGCTTCAATATTTACTCAATTTTGCGTTTATGTTAGACAACCTTAGAAGTTTTCAATGAGCATCAAATTCAGGGATTGTGTAGTGTACTGATCAATTGCCACCCTGAAAAATTTGGGAGAAAATTTATCGACGAGTTTTGAAATAATCGCGTTTTTTGCGAAAGTAGGCGTAAAATTGGTAAATAGAGCTAAACATCGAGCTTCACTATGATTCATATATTTCATATTTTTCGAAATCGCGCAAGTCTAGCTACTTCTTACGGTTTGGATATTGGATATGGGACATTTTTAAAAGGAACGAGGGCTAAAGCCTCTCATTAAACATCAAAAAAGAAGCAAATTTCTTTATATGAAGTCTTGTCTTTATTTTACGCATAAATTATACCATCTAAAAACAAATTCCAAGATACCTTATTACATGAAATGTTCGCGACACGTTAATTTCGCGATTTTGAGGTGCACATATTTCGCGACACTTAAATATCGCGATTTTGTGAAAATTTTGTATTTTGAATCACTTTTATTTCGCGTTTTTGAGTGAGACACAATTTACATTTTCTTGGCAATATATTTTGACATGCCTTTGAATTATATAAAACGACTTCATCGAAGGAACAATAACATCAAAATTAACAAAAACGCAGGGGGGGGGGACTTAATATCGGCAATAGCAACAACAGAGCAGATCTCACAATGTCTACAAGTGAGTCAATTGACGACAACATCCATTTAAATTGATTACTGACATGCGAGTCACTTAATATTCGCGTCATGTTATGTTCGCGACACTTATTGTTCGCGTCACTTTTATTTCGCGATATTTTTAGAATCGCGAAATTCGCGAAATTAAAGTGTCGCGAAAATTTCATGTAATAAGGTATTTAAAAATTCCTCCTGTAGATTTCGATGAAACTCCGCAGAGCTGAAGGCAAACACCCAAGGTATACGTAGCGTGGAGGATCTCGAGAGAAAATGCGGTTACGGGCTAAAATTCGATTCAGAGCAAAAACCTGTGTGACGTCATTGTCACGTGATATTCATTCCGATCTCCCAAAAATTTATTTTAGATTGTAGTTCAGTCTATGTGTAATCCATGTGATACAGTGGATATGTCATTGACATTAATCCCTTTAAGTATGAGGGTTTTAAAGTTGATAGGTATCGCTAGAAAAAAACTGGGTCGAGCCACCTTAATTTGTAATATTTGTTTCTAATGTTTAAGTGCTCTGCCCATTAGCACTTTTGCTAAATCAGTTACCGAGGGTAAACAAATGGTATTAGGGACGGACCATTATTTTCTTGGAAGGGGGGGGGGGCGGGAGGGGATGAAAAATTTTCCTCTGCAAACTTTTTTTTTTAGTTTATGCACCTCTGCATTGTTGTTCGAACATATCATGGAAGAATTCAAACGTCTTTCAGTTCAAGCATTTTTTTTTATTTTCGCGGAGGAAATGCTGTATTTGTCAGTCGCGACGGCTGGGCGTTTTGCGACTCATATACTTTGGCTTGGTTAAAAATGGTAAACTTTGACGTTTGCCTTTAATCGAAATAGATGTTTCCTTTCGAGTTAGAAAGATTTCTACTCGGCTTAATGCAGGGTTCCCGATAAAGGTTACGCACGACAGAGTTACCTTTTGTCTCGTCACGCAATCTTAACCCCACATTGAGAAGTAAATTTTCGCTTGGATATTACCAAAAGCCGCCTCTCCTCGCGTTATTCTTCACCTTACGGCTACACATGCCATTTCTAACGACTACATTTCCAGTAAAACAGTTGCTGTTTTTTTCTAATGGCGATGCATTAACTTCTGAATAGAAGCAAAAACGTTTAGGAATTACTGCTTCCACCGGAAGTAATTTTACAACAGGCTACAAAAACACTTGTAAATATCACTTCACACCTGCATTGAATGATGTTGCAATTTTAGCAGAAATAATCAATTGTCACGAAATGAGTTCCTTTTGGTTAACTATTAGCACCGTTTTAGTGTGTGAAAGACTTGTACTAGGCTCTTACCGAAAGTGCTCATAAAAAAAGCATTAAATGCTACAAGAAGTGCTCGTTTTTTGCCAAAAAAATGCTAATTTTTTTAAAAGGTTCTCGTGGGTAACAAAAATGCTCACTTTTTTCCGATTTTTTTATCTTAGAATATTACATTTTCAGATTTTCAGTTACATTTTCACAATAAAATGTAACGATCAATGTTTGATGTCAGGGTACGCTTTCGAGCTATCTCTGCCTTGGCTGGCTGACTTCCATTGTTCCTCGATGACAACGTGGATGACGTCGTCTTGGAACGAGTGTGATGGACTGGGTTTCTAGAAGGCAACCACTGACGTATCAAACCTATTCCCCAGGCCTCCTCGGCATAATGCATCTTTGGACGCTATAAATAAAGTCAGATTGTGCTTTTTAACACAAAATTAGACAAATAGTCAGTCGAAAATCCAAAATAATGCTAGCAGTGCTTTTTGCGATAAAATGTAAAAAAAAAAAATGCTCGCGAAGCCAAATAATGCCAAAAAAAATGCTAGCACTATCGGTAAGAGCCTAGTACCAGTATAAATTTGCGTTGTTAATCGTTTTAGGTTAAATTAATATTAACGCCTGAAGACTTGTACTAATACAAATTGCGTTCTTAATCTTTTAAACTTCGTTGCCTTCGAGCGCTGAACCCCTCACATTCTTAATTGGTTATGTCACGTACGATTTGGGCTACTCACGTTTTTAATTGTTATATAACGTTTGTAAATTTGACAAGTCACGTTTTTTCTACAAAAACGGACGTGTTGAAGCACAACTATAGAGTGACACTTTACAAGTCACGCGCTTTGATCACCCACAGCGAAAAGTATTCCCTTGAAAATTAAAGCAGTCCCTTGAGAGTGAACAAATATGCGGTAAGAGAGGGAATTAGTTGTCCACATATCTCCTTTTTTTGCTTGATAACAAGCAAAAACGTCGAAAATATGATCTGCATCCCATTTGTTACGATTCTTAAAAAAAAGTTTTTGTTGTTAATTCCCCACGTTAAAAAGAGAATAAGCTAGTATAGGAGAAAAGGAAAAAAACAAAAGAGAGAGCCTTTACACTGTAATCAATATGTTAACACAAGAGAAAGAGGATCTGGTCGCTGATTACAGCGTCCTTTACAGTGTCCTCCACATTACTAGTACTTTAACACGAAGCTGTAAGAAAGGCGTGTTTTTTTTTTGTCTTGCACTTTGCCCTCCGACTTTGTCTTTGAAGAAGACTGATAACTTCAAAGCTAATAAAAAAACAACTAAGCCTATCGTATTGGAATTTTGAAAATAAGGTAATAATCGTGAGAAAAAAATAATGATGTGAATTTCTCTGGTACCAATGAAGCATTCTGTCCATTTCCAAAAAAGCCTGACGAACTCTGATTTAGAAAAGGAACTAAACAGTGAGAACTTTTTGTCTATAGCGTGATGGAACTCTCCATATAATAGTTTCACTGTCCGCAAGGTAACTCGGCAATTCTTATATTAAACAGATTAAATTAAATTGAATAGTAACTTAAAAGTGTGCATTCTATTTTTTCAGATTGTTCAGATCTCCTCAAATTAGGCCATACTCAAAGTGGATTGTACTTTGTCAACCCAGACGGTAGAGAATCCTTTACCGTCTACTGTGACATGCGCACTGACGGTGGAGGCTGGACAGTGTTTCAGCGAAGACAGGATGGCTCGGTAGACTTCTATCGGGGATGGAACGACTACAAAGCAGGCTTTGGTCAGCTGACTGCTGAGTTCTGGTTAGGAAACGACAAGATCCACCGACTGACGGCCTCTAGACCGAGCTCTCTACGAGTGGAGCTGGAGGACTGGAGCGGAGGTAAAGCGTATGCCAAATATGGCAAGTTCAACATTGGTGATGAGCAGGCGCAGTATCGACTTGAAGTTGGTTCATATTCAGGTACAGCGGGAGATTCGTTAATGGAGTATCATAACAACATGGCGTTTAGTACAAAAGATAGAGATAATGACAGAGATAGCAGTACCAACTGTGCTGTATCATGGACAGGCGCCTGGTGGTACAACGATTGCTACGAGTCCAATCTAAACGGACAGTACATGCGAGGCAGAAATGATGGCCGAGGAGCCACGTGGTACCGCTTTAGAGATTGGCGTCCTCTCAAATTCACTGAAATAAAACTGAGGCCGTCATCGTAGAAAGAATACCAGTAACAGGTTTAATCCTTTTAGTTACATAAAAGCAAAAAAGTCACTGATCTGTACTTGTTTCAGTTTCCCGTAATTCATTGATCACAAACAATGATTCGTTGTTTAGTTATGCGAGTGAAATAAACGGAATTCTTGAAGTTCCGCGCTTATTTAAAACAGTTTTCTTTACAATCACTGATATAACGAAAACGTTCACTTAAGCTTGGAACTACATTTTTTCAAAATTACTTATATTACTTTAACTAACATTACTTAGCTGAAAGCCTGGATAACAGTCTTTTTTCCTTCTGGTTCGCGCGCCTCTGGCGCTCTCGGAAAGGAAATGATTAAGACGGAATCCACTAGGAAGTCGAGTAATATTTATTAAAGTTGGACAAAAATCAAGTACCAGAATAATTTAAATCCTATTGCGTTATTTCCTACCCTTAATAAAAGGTAAAGATGTAAGTAATTATCCGTGATAACACCAACAACAATTTCTTATCAGAGTCTGAGAAAATGAATTTCAAAGTTCACAAGGTATAGGCAAAATCTCACGTGTAGCCATTTTGTAAATTCGTCTTAAGGGATTCAGTGGAATTCAGCGGAACTTCGAAATTTGTTTTCGATGTTTGGTGTTGTTAGAAAAGATTTGTTTTGGTAAGATATTTGAAGCAGTAACACAAACGTTTGTAATAAGGTGTAAATGATTCTGGTACAACAATTTCTTATCAGAGTCTGAGAAAATGATATTCAAAGTTCACAAGCTATGGGCAAAAGCTCACATCTTTTAAGCGATTCATGGGAATTCAGTGGAGCTTCGAAGTTTGTTTTCGATGTTTGGTGTTGTTAGAAAAGATTTCTTTCGATAAGATATTTGAAGCAATAACACAAACGCTTGCAATAAGGTGTAAATAGTTTTGGTACATAATTTTGTCCAATAACTACTCGAAGTCCTGGCGGATTTCCTCTTAATCAAACTTTTGTTACTTTTTTTAATCATTTGCCATTTGTTTAATGTTAGCCATATTACACACCGGTTAATGGAACGTGGAAATAAATGTAACCAGATATCTATATAAACCCTGCAATCATTACTGCATCGGTTTGATCATCCCGTCACACGATCACCATGGATATTGTGACACTGTCGGAATTAACGTACAACTAGTAAGGGGATAAGAGACCGACAGATTATGTTGTCGAAACGTCGTACGCACTCTAAACTTTTAACCTTTGAACATACGGAGACTTACAGAGACTTGATTTAGTTACAGGAGCGACACCCGGGTAATTATAGCAAAACGGCTAGGCAGGAAACATCCCCCTATGAAGAGTTGGGGGAGGGGTGCCTGGGGTGGGAAAGACCACAATTCGAAAGTTCCAGGAACGGGAAATCAGTTTTTAATCTGGCATAGTAGTTTTTCATTTTGAATGGGCTGGCAATTTTACGAGATATTTTATATTTATATATTTTTTTTCTGTGTTTCGATGTGTTGGAAAAACATGATGCAAAAGGTTTTTTTTCTTTTAAACACTACTAGTCACATGAGTGATCAACGACAAATTTCTCCCAACAGTATCCATACTTTAACAAGTGGAAAGGTTATGAGAATTCATAAAATGATTACTAAGAAAAATTCTCCCAACTAATACTGTAAGAAAATGTATGGAGGTCAGTCAGGAGAATTTTTATGTGGATATTGGGGCCTGAAGGGTTATTGATTTTGTTTGTTGGGTTGTCTGTCTGTCTGTCTGTCTGTTTGTTTGTTTTTTGTCTCTTTTGCTCTCAGTGTTTCATTCAGACTGTTTATTCCATACTTTCCCTCTACGAACCCGTGAAACTTTTTTTCGAGGGCGGTGTGAAAAATATTGAGCTACATTCCTGACCCGGGGGGGAGAGGGAAGGAAAACTTCCCGTTTTTCGATCTTTCCATTTGCCCTGCTCCAATACATTACATGGGGCCGGAGAAAGGCAAATGTAGTCGTATTGCTGGTTTTTATAATTAGTCACTTAGAAATATATTCTATTCAGTATAAAACTTTTTGTTTTAGTATCACTGATCTATGTCGAAGAGTTTCACTCACTCACTCATGCCCAGTAGGCCTAAGTGGCATGTAGGGCAGCAACGTGCTCCCTCCACATCTGGCGGTCCCTCGCCATGAACTTGATGCCCTCCCAGGTCTTCCTCATCTCCTTTATTTCCTTCTCAACCGTCCGTCGCCATGTGATCTTTGGGCGGCCTCTCTTTCGTTTCCCTTCTGGCGTCCTTCTGGCGTCAAATAGTTTGACTGGCTTTAAATCCATTGGTAAGGTTTGACCGCAGAAATAAAACTGGTTTATTCAACAAAACTTCAAATGTTTGGTTTCGTCGTCATAGCACAATTGGCTAGATTAAAGTATTTGTACTGCCAAATGTACTTATTTCAACAACCAACCTTTTTCAATGATTTTGTATATACCTTATGGAATCTCCAATTTCTTTCTCGTATAGAGAAGGAATGCTGTGGAATTCCGCTGTACAGGTTCCGAATCTAAAGCAATTTTTGAAGGAAAACTGGCCACTTGGCAAGCGAACTGTTGACTAGTTTTTATTATTCGTGCATACTTTTTAATGTAAAAGTTTTACTTTTGTTTCAATACGGCTTTTATGTAAAGAAGGTTTGTCAAATTATGGAATTACCGAATTCGAGTAAAAGTGAATCCATCAATCAAATAATCAATCAGTCAATCAATCAATCAATCAGTCAATCTATGTTAAGGTTAGTTTGTCGGGAATAGCGACTTCAATGAAACTATGTTTCAGTGTCACTTATTTCTTTTCTCGTTTTCATATCGTCATTCCGTCAACGTAGCTGCCAATAATAAAAAATACATTTTAGTTTGTACTCATTCCTTGCAAATGAAAACCTTAAAAAACACAGTTTCGTCAGTAAATGAACCGTGGTTAACTTATTGCAAAAATGCGATCTCTTTCTCTACTGCTGTGTGTTGAGTACTACAGCAAGTTAGGGTACGAAGTAAATTGTAAATACGAATAATCTTGTGTTGTAAATAATAAAGATGGTAAATTTTAAGCTCGGTGATAAATAATGAAGATGAATTTTTCAACAATGACACGAGCATAGGACAACCGGTATCTGGAGCGCCCAACCGGTATCTGGGAGGCCATGGGTTCGATTCCCGTCGGAGAATTTTTCTTTGTCCTATGCTCGTGTCATTGTTGAAAAATTCATCTTCATTACGAATGATCTTGTATTTTCATTGTAGTAAGCTGAAAATTAACTTGTGACTTTAAGAAAAAATATTATTTTTGCAATTAGTCGACTTGGTAAGCAATTACTTCATCGTTCCATATTTTCCTTTTTTGCACGCGTTTTGTCTGCAGTTTCTATGGTAATGGCGATTGCCTCTAACCCTTATAATAGACGGAGGAGTATGATTTATTCCATGTCTTTGATCAAACTACTGTTGTAGTGTGACACTTGAAAACAGTGGAATTAAAATGAACGAGAAGAAGGTGGAACGAAGCTAGTCCTCTCAGAAAATCCACTTCGGCGCATGACAAACACAACAACGCGATGGAACAAGAGGATTGCGGGCTCTGGGGATGGCAGAGAATGGTTAGGGTCTACGATTAGGGCTAACGTTGCTTAAAAATGTTAAATAGTATTAGTAGATTATATATAATGTAATGGATGAGATCCAATGGGCGTTAAACCAACCAAAGCCCAAATGTGACCGCGGACTAGACACATGTATGCCTAGCGGACCTATCTTTATCCGAGCAGATTACAAAATCACAGCGTGACAAGTACAATTTGGCAAACTCGTGAACTCGGTATCACGTAACAAGCTGAAGCAGTATTTATTTCACTGAGTTGAATTTTGATCTTCATATCACGTAACGGGCTGAAGCAGTACTTATTACACTGCGTTGTAAGAAATATCAGCGAAATCATGGCTGTTCAAAAGCAAACTATGCCTTCCTTTGCTTCCATAATTTCTGTTTTGTCCATTGTGATCTACTGCGCCGGCTTTTTAAGAGTTGAGCTTGAGTTACACGAGCACAAGAAAAGAATAAACGCTCTTGAAAGCGTCGCGCAGGCCAAGCCGCCGTCAAATGATCCAGACATAATCAAGAATGCTCCTGGTAAGTTTGTCTTACATTACAAGCTAGAGTTTACAGTTGTTACAATCATACAATACAATCATTAGAATTAAAACTTTGTCGAAGTGAAAATACCGTGAACATAACTAAGATCTAAAACAAAATGAAGACAATCAAACGGTGTTCTCGCTTGTTTCGTTTGTGTTTGTGTCAGAGGCATAGTATAAAACATGGACTGGACTCTGGACTCTGGACTTTGGACTTTGGACTCTGGACTCTGGACTCTGGACTCTGGACTAAAAAAAAAACTGGACTTGCAATGAAAAAAAAAAAAACAAAAACAAAAGGAATTAAATTCAATTATCCACACGATGATTTATGTGAAATACAGACCTGTGTTAAGGCTGATAATATTAAAGGCTGATTTTTGTTCTATCAAAACTCTATTTCTTCTAGTCTCTCTCTTTCTGAAGCCGTTTATAGGGATGTCACACAACGCTTGCAGAAAATGGAGCCTTGATAGAAAGAAATAAGCCTTTGTCGAAAAATACAATTAGGCCGAGGTATATTTTTTGGACAGAAAAAAAAAATACACTCTGTATCAGAACGCCCTGATTACACCACACCCCTAAAAAAATTAACTCTTTTCTAAACAGAGGACTCTCTTTGGCTAAACGGCATGCCAAACACCTCAAGCAAGGCGACAGGCATTACTGTCTTTTAAAACTGGTCTGTATTTAACTTAATCCGTGGCTCTGTGGCTAATTTTTATCTTTATTCTTATTTTTTTTTTCGTTGTTTTTAATTGTTTTGTAGTGGAGTCAATAGTTTTTTTTTTTTGAGTCCAGATTTTTTGAGTCCAGGTTTTTTGAGTCCAGGTTTTTTTTGAGTCCAGAGTCCAGAGTCCAGAGTCCAGTCCAGAGTCCAGTCCATGTTTTATACTATGCCGTGTGTCAGACGCAAAGGAAACTGAAGGTTAGCAGGTCAAGCTTTCTTAAATCCAACGCAGACAATTTCGCAAGAAAACAATGATTCGAATAAAGTTGCTCTTCAAGTATGAAAAAATGATGATAAGGAACAAGCTTGTTCAGTTTTTTTTCCTTCAGTGCGTGCAAAATTAAACTTGCAGTCAGTTATGACATTTTCAGTACATCAAAGTTTTAATCGCTATGTTAAGTCTCGAATGGAAGAGATTAATTACAAGAAATAGAATGCCAATTATTTCCGTCTCCGTCATCTCGTGGGTAAAGAGCAATAAATGTTTGCCTGGAGCAAGAGTTCCTGTAGCCAGAGACATACCGACAAACGCGCAGTTGAAATTTGTTTTGCTTCTCACCTTCAAAACCAAAGTAATTACATTAAGTACGTGTAACGATTTTCAAAGACACTACGTTGTATTTTTTTTAAAAAAGTTTTCTTTTTGCCTTTGTAAGTGCATGTGGATTTCATTTCGATACGTTTCAATTTTTCTCGTAGGAATTGAATCCAATAAACTCCATAGGCACAGCCGACAAGTTGACTCAACTGAGAACGCGACAGAAGCAAAAGACACAGCGGAAACAATGCTGAAAATCAACAAACAGTTATCAGAGCTGAGACTGCATCTCTGTCGGTCAAAAGGTGTCACGTGCTCGTCGGGTCCCCTAGGCCCTCCCGGTCCACCTGGACCAAGGGGACACAAAGGAAGAACTGGAAACAAGGGAGATAAAGGTATTATGGGATCGCCAGGAAAGAGCGGCAAACAAGGCATTATGGGACCTGCGGGGCTAAAGGGAGACAATAGAAAGCAAGGGACCGCGGACGAAAATGCTGCTGTGTACGTAGGAGCTGGCGACAGCTCTAATCAGCCAAAAATAAAAATACAGAGACAAGAAAAGCAAGGCTGACACTACGTACACAGCAGCATTTTCGTCCGCGGTCCCTTGCTTTCTATTGTCACTTTTAGTTTTATTTGGACCGTAGATCTTTTAGATCCGATATGCTGTACATTTTCACTGTTTTCACATGGTTTTGTCCATGTTTGCAGTGTTGTTTTTCACATGGTTTTGTCCATGTTTTCAGTGTAAGGATAGTTCTGTCTATTCTCACTTTCCTTATCGAGACAACGACATGATATTTCGAATTCTTGACCTATTGAATAATAGTCACGCGGCTGTGATCAATGGGCGAGTGTTTGAATTTGAGCCCATCCGGATTGTCATTACCACGAGCACTTTATAGACAACTGTCTTTGCGCTGGTTGTTCTATTCTGTGCGGCATACACTCTGCTGAAGAGACCCAATCAGGTCGAAACAGCTGTCCAGAGTTTGCATTTTGACTTTCAGTTTGGACTCTATCATGTCGTTGTCCCGTTAAGGTTTTTTCATTTCTACGTAGTGTCAGCCTTGCTTTTCTTGTCTCTAAAGGGAGAGACTGGAATCAAAGGTGAGAAAGGAGACACAGGACCCGCTGGCATGCCGGGAAATAAAGGAGAACCTGGTGAATCGATTTCATCTCCTGCTGTTGTTGTTTCTCCTGTGACGTTGACAGTGAATGAAGGTGAATTAGCCTCGTTTCAGTGTTCAGCAAGCGGTAATCCTGAGCCTGCAGTAGTGTGGAGTAAACTGGACAATCAGTCAGAAATCATTCAGTCAGCGGTTTCAGGAGGAAAGTTGCAGTTGACTAAGGTGACCGGAAATGACTCGGGCGTGTATCAGTGTTCAGCAACAAACATCCTGGGGAATTCACTGGAAGTGGTGCGATTAGCAGTAAATGGTGAGCTTCAGATAATTGTAATTTCTGAAAGAACCTTTTCAAAGTCTTGCACTATTACACAGTGAGTCCTTGTTGTGTTTTGGAACAAGTTTTTAATTTTGAGATCGCGAACATTTTTGCATTTGAGTAACAGACAACATTTCCCCTTTTCTATATTGATCAAACCGTTTCTTTGGAAGCAACCAATATTTTCCTGTTTTTCGTTTGAGAATGATTTTTTTCTTCTATTTTGATTAGGAATAAGAATTCTAAAATCTTGTTTTTTTGTATACAATGTATTTTATCAACCGCAACAAAAAGAGTGTTCCTTACTAAATGTGATTTCGGTGTGAAGTTTTATTCACTTGGTTGCAGTTCATCCTCGCGTTTCTCTTCATCCGGGACCTTCCTACGTCGTTGAAGGAAGTAACGTCACCCTACCAACCTGTCACGTAACCGGATACCCGGTGCCAGTGGTCACCTGGAGGAAGTCGTCTGGTCAGTTACCCCAGGGGAGGGCGCAGTATAACAACAGTGTCTTACAAATTTCTGATGTCCGTAAAGTTGACTCTGACACATACTTCTGTTCAGCAGTCAACCTTTTAGGAAATGTTGAAAGGAAAACTCTGCTGGTTGTGATTTCACTTCCTGTGTTTACCGTCAAGCCACCTGGAAAAGTTTCTGTTGGTTTTGGCGACACTTTGACGTTAAACTGCAGCGCTACCGGTGTTCCACAACCAGTCATCAGCTGGAAAAGACAAGGAACAGCACTGCCCGTGGGGAGGAGTCACAGGACAAACGAGGCGCTTGTCTTACGTGATTTGAAAGAAGAGGATGCTGGAAATTATATCTGTGTGGCTACAAGTGCAGGAGTGTTTGATATCGAGACAATAAGTGATGTTGAAGTAATAAAACCTAGAGGTAAGTCATAAATGGAGTGATTTAAAAATTTGTTATAAGTGTTATTAGACTGCGCTCAAAAATTCCCGCAATCGGTCTAAGTTTCTTTCACATACAAAAGCGATGGTAGTCAGTATTGCACTATTGCCCAAGTCGTTCAATAAAGGCCATTTTTGCTGTTGAAAAGCAAACTTAAAGCATTTCTTTCTCTTTTCGTAGATTGTTCAGACCTCGTCAAGTCAGGCCATACTCAAAGTGGATTGTATTCTGTCAACCCAGACGGTAGAGAATCCTTTACTGTCTACTGTGACATGCGCACTGACGGTGGAGGCTGGACATGTTTCAGCGAAGACAGGATGGCTCGGTAGACTTCTATCGGGGATGGAACGACTACAAAGCAGGCTTTGGTCAGCTGACTGCAGAGTTCTGGTTAGGAAACGACAAGATCCACCGACTGACGGCCTCTAGACCGAACTCTCTACGAGTGGAGCTGGAGGACTGGAACGGAGGTAAAGCGTAAGCCAAATATGGCAAGTTCAATATTGGTGGTAAGCAGGCGCAGTATCGACTTGAAGTGGGTTCATATTCAGGTACAGCGGGAGATTCGTTAGCATATCATAACAATATGGCGTTTACTACAAAAGACAGGGATAATGACAGAAGAAGTTTTAACTGTGCTCTAGGTAGCACAGGCGCCTAGTGGTACAACAGTTGCGCCTACTCCAATCTAAACGGACAATACCTGGGTGACAAAATTAATGGCCGAGGAGCCGTGTGGTGGGACTTCAGAAATAACCTCTCGCTCAAATTCGTGGAAATGAAACTAAGGCCGTCATCGTAGAAATAATACCAGTAACAGGTTTCATCTTGTTAGTGACGTAAATAATAACATATCACTGATCTTCCCTTATCAAAGCTTTAATTAGTCGATCACAAACAATGACAAACTGATTATTAATTTGAGTGACGTGAAACGAAAATTTTGTGATTGTACATTTAAAAACATCAGTTTCCATTTCAAATATTGATTTTAGAAAATTGTAACTTTATACGGAAACCTCAAATTTTGATATCACTTAGTTAAACACTTAATTTTGATTTTTTCTTACGAATAACAGAGGAAATTCTACTATCATATATACACTGTCTCTATTTTCATTCGTGATTATGACGCGGATTTCCGGAGTGCGTGGACTACTCAACCTCGTTTGTTTTTTTCGACCCTCCAACCTCCCCTTTGGCGAAGCAACAGACAGCTATAGTGTTTTCTCACCCTGATGCTAATTGCCTCAGCCACAATCTTTTCCCATATCTTATCCACGCCGGACAATGAGCGGCATACTCAATGAATGAGAATGGTATACTATAATTTTAAGGAATGATAGTCTTCTAATGTAATCATTACTGTATCATTGGCAATCCAAAATATCTACCTTGTTGAATCATTGCTAATAGAGCGGTTTTCATTTGAGTGTCCAAAGTAATTCGCATTACTATGTTTAGTGATTTGTTGGAAAAACTCGCGCCTCTTTAATTTCTTGCCAATCAGAAGTAAAACCAAAACCAATCGTGATTTGCTCGCAAACGTTTTCCCGTGCTTCGTGCCGGCGCCCACATGTATTTGCTTCTAGATTTGATTGGTTCACAGCCGTTGTCTGTGTTGGTTTTGGTCAGGGGGGGGGGGGTGGAGAAAGTCGGCACTTTTCTTTGGAGACATAGCGGTGGTCACATCTACGACGTAACTAAAGTTCAACTATAGTTAGTCTCAAGTTACGTGACGTCATACCTAACTATAGTTAGTGCTTTCGGTCGTCTTTGCGGTCACACCAATGCAGTTAACTATAGTTAGTTTTGATTAGCTTTTGAATAATTTCAAATTTAAATTAGTTCATGACAGCCCTTGTTGTTGATCTGTGTCAGCTGTTCCTCTCTTCTTTTCCATTTTTGCACGGCATCTCGGCGGTGAAGAAAATAAAATGAAGTAAGGATGCTAGAAGCCGAATAATTCAAGCTTTATTTTTGCTAACATTGGTGATATGTAATTTCTTGGCATGTTGTTTTTTCTTTTTTTCCTTCCCTTCACGCTTTGTTTTGCATATTTATGACCATCTCGCACGTGCGAAAAGAATTGTCGCATTCTGGTTGGTTTTTCGTTTATAAACTTAAGACTAACCCATGAACCCTGCTTGGGTATAACTGTAGTTAGTGTGTATTGTTTTGGATCAGCGAGGCGAAAATTTTCTAACTATAGTTGAGGTGAACAGAGAAGCGGTCACATTACCGAAACAGCTAACTATAGTTAACGCCGTCTTAACTGTAGTTAGCACTCCAGATGTGACCGCAGCCAATGACTTTGTCAAGCTATTCACTACGCCCTTAGCAACCATTCGATAGCTACTGCACAAATTTGGTTGCCCGACACCGCTATGTCCCCTTTTTCAGTGGTGTAACAAAGGGAGTTTCTTCCACCCCCCTGGTTTTGATTATACAACACTCAATTGAAAACCGCTCTATAATCAAATTGGTTGCAAACTATAGCACGAAAATAAGCAAATACGGAAATCATTGTTTAAGGTCTTACTCTTTATGACATTACGATACGTTGTGGTAAATACACGTTGAAGAAAATTTTGCAGATAGAACATAGTTGAGAGAGAATTTAATTTGATCGTGTCTGAAACTTGGATCATAATTTAAATTTGTTGTGAGCAGAATCTGACACATTTCTCTCCTCTAATGAGAAGGTAGGCGTTTGATTAACGAAGCATTTTTTGATTACTTCCAAATTGAAGGAAACCTCACAGTAATAACTTTCAGACGTAGAAAAACAACAATGGAGTAATAAAAATGCGAAAATTATCAAGGATGGTTTCGACTGGCGAAGATTACGAGAGATGACGAGCAACAAACTTGAGAAAAAAAAAACGTGCCAGTTTTTTCAAGATGCGTTCTCCGTGACGTAGCGCCTTTAAGGGGCAGGGTTAACCGGGAGGATAGGTTAAATGTATAGTAGTTCTGATATAATTGAATAGGACAATTTCCTTCTATATATTCTTTCTTTTATATAAATCTGATTAATGGACCAAAAGCAATCAGAAACGAGCACAATTTTGCTTGAAAAGCGATATTGGGTTTTTTGCTTAAACAATGATTTGTTAATTAATGAGACTACCTTAATGCAACAGTTAATTTAGCATTTTATTTAGTATTTTTATTAGTATTTAGAAGTTATATATTTTACCGCGCTACCTAAGGCTAAATTAGTTAACAGGCAATGGTATATGAGCTCATATACCATTGACCACAAATGTGGTAGCCGATACACGTCAACGAAAATAACTGGGGAGCTCAAATATTGCAATTTTTTTGACGTTTTTAATAACACAATTATTCCACTCGGGCTTGTTGAATATGAGATAGTTATAGCTACTATCTCATATCCAACGCGCGCTCGTGGGATAATTGTTAAATATATCGTTGTTGTTTTGAATCTAATCGGCTGAATTACACAGCACAAAAATTAAATTTTACGGGTAAAAAGCAATTTGGTGGGCGCTTCAATTTAATAAGATTTTGATGATTGTGGCAAATACATATTCGAGAATATCTGTAGATGGCACACGGAAGTGTGAAAAAATTGTAACAGCTTGTTGCTATTTTGGAGAAATTTGATTTAATTTGATTGTATCTGTTATTCTTTAGCTTTTTGATTATGAATTGTAAACCAATCTTAATAGTGTCAGTATTAGTTGAATTAAACCTAGATGGGATGAATTATTGTTGTTGTTTTAATTGACTGAGCCCTTTCAAACAAAAGAAAAAGAATTCTGAAACAATCTTCAGTTATTTTTGCTTTTCTTTTTTCTATACAAAGTGATACAAGTCTTTTTTATAACCGTTTTGCGCTGGATACACAGATGTTTACAAACATTAACCAATCAGAGCAGCAAAAGTGGCGCGCGCGTCGGCGTTTCCCGCTCTTTCTGCTGGTGACGTCAGCGTTTACCAAGTAGTTGTTTTGGTTTTACAACTGCATGGCATTCTCGCTTTCAGTTCCACCAGTTTCTCTTAAAGTCAATGGAAAATCGCTCATCTTTACCACTTCAAAGGTTAAATTAAAAGTTCAGAGAGAGTTTAATTTGAGTTCTGGTCACACTTTCAAGTATTAAACACATTGCTTTGCATTTAATTGCATTGCTTTGAATAACATTGTTTCTAACTCGCAAACATAACGTTGAATTTTGAGAAATGTCGGCTTTCACCTCATCACATCTTTGTAGCCGCAAAAACTTCTCAAAAGTAACTATCAGTGGTTGTCAATTTACTCCAAATTTTGTTTCGTTTCGCGGTCCGCTTTATTTCTTCGTTGCAACACTTTTCCCTTTTCTTTTTTCCCTATTCGTTCAAAGTCCTAGAAGCAGTCATTGAAGTAGAATGAATATCACTGAATTGAGCTTTTCGCTGCGATAGCGACACGGGACGTTCACAACTCACTCCGTTCCATGATATAGCAGTTATATACATTGCGCGAAAACGATGATGAAAAGTAATGATAGTCCACTACAAGTCTTTGAAGTCCTTAATTGTCTCAAAAGTATTACAAGGATTAACGAAGGCGGTGCAGTAGGGCGTGGCCGCTCTTGAGGGTAGCACGTGCTCTGTTACTAGGCTTTTTACTAGGCTTTCTATTGCTTGATGATTTTGGCTTTACTTTTTTCGCGTTTTTAGCTGCGCGACAGTTTTTATGACCTGAAACACGGTTAACAATTTCCATGTAAAATTAACTGATGACGGAAACCCATATGCGCTTCTGCTGAAGAACAATAGATTTTTTAAACCACGTATTTGGCGTTAATTATCAGTTAACTTCTCGAATGCTAAACGAGTTTTCATTTTGTCTGATTGGGGTACCTTGAATGGCATTATTCACTAAACTACTAATGAGAATACATGGTTAGCCTCTGCTTTGTTATATTAAGAAAAGATTAATTCTCCCAAAGTACTGAGTTCCAAATAAGCCGGAAGTGGTTGCAGAAGCGCGTTGAGATAAACACATGTCTTATCGCGGGAGTCCTTTTCCATCTCACTGGCTTCTGGCCAATATTGCCGAAAATTTTAAATTTTCTTTAGCGTTTGACAGCAGAGATCCCCCGTTTTAGAGAATCCCCCTTTTAGAGATTCTCCATTTTAGAGATTCCCCCTTTTAGAGATTCCCCGTTCTCCGATCCCCCGTACCCCGATTTTCCTTTCTCATTTCAGTTAGAGATAGCGGATTGTGGATAAGAAAGTCTGGGTAGGAATACTGTGCACCTCTGCCATCATTGACCTTGGTTGTTCGGTGGAAAACAAGTAACTTGAGAGCTGAGAATCTCAGTTAAACTTTTCCCACATGAAGTCAGTTGTTTCAAGGAAACATTTCGCGGAGCAGTCAAACTAACTTTCATCTACTACATACAAATGCAAAACTAAAAAAGTGCTAGTACTAATTTTTGCAAAGGAAAAAAGTTACGTGGACTTAATAATTTGGTAGTTAAAATAAACATGCTGTTCAGTGAAGCACGCAGAAATACAAAAACCACTCGTCCCATCTGGGAAAACAAACGCAAATAACACAATGAATCAATAAGAGTGTGAATCAAGAACATGCAACCCGCGCTGAGGGCGCAAAAACACGCTCTCGCAACGTCATGTTTAATAAAATATCCATTGCTAAGGCCGTGTTCACAGTTGGTGCCCGAGCACTGGTACCTGGGCATGGGAAAAATGTTGGTTTAGTTGTTCTATGAGAGCTGCCCCGGTACTACGTGTAAAGCGGCTTGATTTTATTCGTGCCCGAACTTTCCTATACAGATGGGCCGAGATATGAGTAAAATATCAGCTTGACACGGGTGATGTTAAGTTGCTTTGTCTCTCTCAGACTTCGCAAGTGTAATAATTGGTCGATATGGTTTTTGTGCCATATTCCACAGTACAACCCTTGGTTTTTTCATTGAATTATACCCGGTAAAATATTCACATTGGGTGTAAACAAGGAAAACAATACATGATAAGGTGGAAAATATTTTCGCCCAGAACGCTTTTTTTTTCAATGGATAACAAACATTAACTAACATTCATACATACATACTTTATTGCATAGCTCCCCCTTGGGGGCTCTTCCGCCATACAGAAATTAAAAAGATAAAAGATAAAAATATTTACAATAAAGAAGAAAAAAGAAAAAAAAAAAATAACGAGTAAGCACATTGATACCAGCTGAGGCCTGGTACAGGGAAATAAATATACATTTTACTTAAGCCGACCTTTGGTTCTATTTTTTGTCCAAAGTCTCTTTCACCCGTCAATGCATGTACGCCTAGCGGACCTACATTTATCCGCGTCGATTACAAAACCACAGCGTGACAAGTCTGAAGAAAAAAAAGTTCATTTGAACTTTAGCTTACATAACACAAAAAGCACACAACTTGGCAAGTTACCCAAACTCGTGATCTCGGTATCACGTACAAGGTAAAGCAGTACTTATTTCGTTGCGTTGTAGAATTGCAGATTGCTGAAACATCACCATAATCATGGCTGTTCAAAAGCAAACTATGCCATCATTTGCGTCAATAATTTCTGTTTTGTCGATTATGTTTTACTGCGCCGGCTTTTTAAGAGTCGAGCTTGAGTTAAACGAGCACAAGAAAAGAATAAACGCTCTTGAAAGCGTCGCGCAGGCCAAGCCGCTGTCAAACGATCCAGAAATAATCAAGAATGCTTCGCCTGGTAAGTTTGTCTTACATTACAAGCTAGAGTTTATAATTAGTTAGACTCATACAATACAATCAGGAAAAATATAGCTTGGTCGAAGTGAAAACACCGAAAAGGAAAATACCATGGAAAAAGCTAAGAGAAAAGCAAATAGCAAATGAACATGTTTTCGCTTGTTCCGTTTTTGCTGTGCAGCTTAAAGAAAATCGAAGGTTAGCAGGTCAAGTTTTCTTCAATCCAAAGCCGTCAAACTTAAATAGAATTTTCCTTCAGCTATGACTACCATACCATTAATCAGACATACAGTTGGTTGTGACACTTTTTACATCAGAAAATTTACTAAGGATATATCATATATTGTCTAGTGGGAGGACTAATTCTTATTTTTAGTCTGGAATGTAAAACATAACAGATAATAAATTCCAATTATTTCCGTCTCAGTCATCTCGTGAATTAAAGAGCAATAAATGCTTGCCTGGAGCAAGGATTCCTACAGAGATGTTACAACGAACATAAACGCAGGCCAGAAATTCTATTTCTTTTCGTCACCTCCAAAACTATAAAAGAAACTTCTTTTTGATTTCAATTACACCAATAATTTATGTAAAAGAAACCACTTCTCCCGTGTCTTTGTAATTAGAATTATTATTTTCATTCGTAGGGATTCAATCCATTAAACATAGACACAGCCGTCATGTTGAATCACCAAAGAACGAGTCAGAAGATAAAATCACAGCGGAAACCATGCTGAAAATTAACAAACATTTGTCAGAGCTGAGACTGCATCTCTGTCAGTCAAAGGGTGTCACGTGCTCGTCAGGACCCCCAGGCCCTCGCGGTCTACCTGGACCAAAAGGACACAAAGGAGCCCGGGGACGAAGAGGACAGAAAGGAAGAACTGGATACAAGGGAGATAAAGGTATTATGGGATCGCCAGGAAAGAGTGGCAAGCAAGGCATTATGGGACCTGCTGGACATAAGGGAGAGACTGGAACCAAAGGTGAGAAAGGAGATATAGGGCCCGCAGGCATGCCGGGAAGTAAAGGAGAACCTGGTGAATCGATTTCATCTCCTGCTGTTGTTGTTTCTCCTGTGACGTTGACAGTGAACGAGGGCGGATCAGCTTTGTTTCAGTGTTCAGCAAGCGGTAATCCTGAGCCTGCAGTAGTGTGGAGCAAACTGAAAAATCAATCAGAAATCTCGCGAACAGCGGTTTCAGGAAGAAAGTTGCAGCTGACTAAGGTGACAGGAAATGACTCGGGCGTGTATCAGTGTTCAGCAACAAACATCCTGGGGAATTCACGGGAGGTGGCAAGATTAGCAGTAAATGGTAAGATTCTGAATATTCATAATACAAAATTAAATAGGCTTCCCACTAAATCATGCTGTTCCACAACCCCAGGGGGGGGGGGGGGTACTGCGGCTGTTAATGACGGGGATGATCGAAGGTTTTTTGGGTTTGAAATTTTCGATTCCGGGATTTTTTTGGGTTGGAAAATTTGGGAAGTTTTTTTGGGTATTTGATTAGATAGGGGTATTTTTTGGGTATTTAAAACAAACTAATGTCTCTTGGCGCGGCCTTGGCGATGAATGAACTAAACGAGCGTTTTTGTGTTATTTTATTGCACCTCCTGGCAATTTAGGGGTAATTTGACAAGCCTGAGAAGGGATTTTTGGGGGGTTTTTTTGGTTCAGGGATTTTTTTGGGTAATGTCGGAAGACTTAGGGATTTTTTGGGTCCTGAATTTTGCCTCCATTCGATCATCCCGACATTTACAAGCCGGAGTACCCCCCCTGGGTCCACAACATTGCTTTTACAGAGCAGGCTTCCATTTTTAAGGCTGCAAAAAGTATGCATTTGATACGGAAATATTAGTCCTGTTTCTACAGAGTCATATAATTAAGATTAGAAAAAAACTAATAGGTTTTATTGGCACATGCACGAAGGCCACGCAATATAAACCAATGAGTTAAAAACAAATATTTTGCAGTGCTAACCGAATAAACAAGGTCAATAAAATGTATTAAGAAAGGGAAACATTGAGAGTCAAGTGCACAAAAGGCGGGCTCGACACTCCAGAATACGACCAGTAACATAAAAAAAAAACTCAGCACACGTTCTAAAAAATATAGGTACAATTATTTCGCTTTTTGATTTCTCATTAAGTAAAAGTATTTACTTCACTGAAAATAAGGAAGTCTTATTTAGATCAAACTAAACGATATTCACTTTTTTGCAGTTCATCCTCGTATTTTTCTTCATCCGGGACCTTATCACGTCACTGAAGGAAGTAACGTCACCCTACCAACCTGTCACGTGACCGGATACCCGGCGCCAGTGGTCACCTGGAGGAAGTCGTCTGGTCAGTTACCCCAGGGAAGGGCGCAGTATAACAACAGTGTCTTACAAATTTCTAATGTCCGTAAAGTTGACTCAGATTTGTATTTCTGTTCAGCAGTCAACCTTTTGGGAAACGTTGAAAGAAAAACGCTACTTGTGGTGATATCACTTCCTGTGTTTACTGTTAAGCCACCTGAAAAAGTTGCTGTTGGTTTTGGCGAAACTTTGACGTTAAACTGCAGCGCTACCGGTGATCCACAACCAGTCATCAGCTGGAAAAGACAAGGAGCAGCACTGCCCGTGGGGAGGAGTCACAGGACAAACGAGGCGCTTATCATAAGAGATGTTAGAGAAGAGGATGCTGGGATCTATGTTTGCGTGGCTACAAGTGCAGGAGTGTTTGATATCGAGACAATAAGTGATGTTGAAGTTAAAATTCCGAAAGGTGAGTTATATATGGAATGATTACATTTGTCATCAAGAGAGTGTTAGATTGATTCCAGGCTTGCCGCTATTCGTTATTTCTATTCACCTAGCTACCGAAGTAATATCAGCAAGTATCGTGGTCCTCTTACAGTTTTGCTTACAAAAGAGATGACAATATATCTTAAAATTATATTTTTACCAGCTGTTCTGGTCCTCTAGTGTACCAGTTACTATTGTTTTTGGGGTACAGGTTATTGAGCCCGTTGTTTGTTCTGTTGTTCATTTGAAGGGTAGCGAGCTTCTGAAAATAAATTTTCTTCCAACTAGCTGCCGTATCAGAACTGTCAATGGTGTCACTCTTAGTCGACAGTTCGAGGCGTTGAATAAGAAATACAAATAGACCAGTTGTAGGCCTTGAGACAGCATGGACTATTTTAGCATTGACAATTATTGTTTGGTGATTCACACACAAGTAACATATTTTTAAAACACTAGACGAACAAAATTGGTAAAACAATAAGGTCTCGATGCAAATTTCAATCATAAGCTCTCGTGATTGGTTCCATCGTGGACAAATGCTCGTGAGATTACTTTAAATTGGAAATACACAGATCAAAAGTTTTGGCATTGATACCCATTTTTTTCTCTATTACAATCTTTTTTTTACCTCACTTGTCGAATCCCCGTTATGGTCCTCACTTATTTTTTCTTGGTTTTTGAAAAATTAATCCTTACATCTGATTTCCTTTTTTTATGACGTCTTAACCTTTTTGCATTTCTGTTTATAAGAGAAAAAGTGGGGGGGGGGGGGGGGGGTAAAGTAAAGAGCGAAAAGAAATAACACAACGTTTTTTTTTTAATTTTTTTAAGTATTTGATGTAACAAGCAAAACTTTCCTTCGTATAAGAGAGAGTTCATATAGTATTTAGTTAAAATGGAAAGCGAGTTTGAAGTATGAGTTTTTCTTTTGTCAGATTGTTTTTAACTGCTAAAATATTTTCCTTTACTAACTAAACTCTGAAAAATTCTTATAGAGCCTTTAAAAACTGACAAGCAAGCGGTTCTCTTTTTTCAGATTGTTCAGATCTCTTCAAATCAGGCCACACTCAAAGTGGATTGTACTCTGTCAACCCAGACGGTAGAGGATCTTTTACTGTCTACTGTGACATGCGCACTGACGGTGGAGGCTGGACAGTGTTTCAGCGAAGACAGGATGGCTCGGTAGACTTCTATCGGGGATGGAACGACTACAAAGCAGGCTTTGGTCAGCTGACTGATGAGTTCTGGTTAGGAAACGACAAGATCCACCGACTGACGGCCTCTAGACCGAACTCTCTACGAGTGGAGCTGGAGGACTGGAACGGAGTGAAAGTGTATGCCAAATATGGCAAGTTTAACATTGGTGATGAGCAGGCGCAGTATCGACTTGAAGTGGCTTCATATTCAGGTACAGCGGGAGATAAGTTAACGTATAATACCAACATGGGGTTTACTACAAAAGACAGAGATAATGACAGAAACAATGGCAACTGTGCTGTAGAATGGACAGGCGCCTGGTGGTACAACCATTGCGGCCGCTCCAATCTAAACGGACAGTACTTGGGAAACAAAAGATATCACCGAGGGGCCGTGTGGTACAGCTTCAGAAATAATCTTTCTCTCAAATTTACTGAAATGAAACTGAGGCCGTCATCGTAGAAAAAATACCAGTAACAGGTTTAATCCTGTTAGTGACGTAAATACCAACATATCAACGGTATTCGCTCATCAAGGCTTTCAATAATTGATCGATCACAAACAATGATTAGTTGTTTATTAATTAGAGTAGTGGAGTAAATGGAGTTTTGAAATTGTACGCTTAATAAGAAGAGTTTTCTTTACAATATAAACTAAACTGATGCTATGAAATTAATGTTATGCTTTAAATTGCTGATAGCCTGGGTACCAGTCTTTTTTTTTTTCGAGAGCGCGAGCTTTCACGCGCCTCTCGTGATCACGGAAAGGATTGGTGCCCAGGCTGCCTCGGCTGTACTCACCTTTGCTTCATGTTATGTTGTTATAATTTATTTCATTCCACTTTAATTTGGCCTGCAGGCTCGTTAGCTTTCCTTATTTGTTCTTTATCCCGTTCAGTCTTTTTTCTGATTTGTTTTATTTCCTGAGCAATATTACCTGTCGGTAAATGGAGCGAGCGAATAAATGTATTTACGTAATCAGCACCGTAACAGTGACAGTCGTAACTATCTGACATTGATCCAATCGGTTGAATGTCACTGTGTGAGAATTAGGTAAAAGGGAAACGCAAAACCTGCTCTTTACAAGTTTACAATCCGTTGCTTTAAATACTCATACAAGATGGAAAACGTTTTGTTGTATAACAGAATAGAGAGATAATTTTTTTTTTAATTTTTTTTTTGTTTTTTTAATTTTTTATTTTTTTTAATTTGGGGGGGGGAGGATCCTAGCTAAATGTTGCCTCCCATGCAGTCGCTTTCAGGGGCGATCGTGTCTTCTTCCTCCCCAAAAACACAATCGCCCCTGAAAACGACTGCATGGGAGGCTAAGCTAAATGCAGCACCAGCTGTGGTATTTTGTGTTGCTACGACGTCAACATTTGACTAAAAATTATAGATGTATTATTGCCTTATCGCTGAGTTAGGCCGTTTAGGTTAACAGTAAGCTGAGTTAGTCAAGCAAGCAAGCAATTATTGAAACTAATAAGGGTCACCAGGGGCGGGCATAGGCGTACGAGGCGGGGGGGCGAGGGGGGCTGCAGCCCCCCCCCCCCAGTGCCGAAATTTTCCGGGCAAAATGCTTAGAATTCGGGCAACAAGCCTAGGAAAAAAAATAGAAAATAAGCCGACAAATCTCAACAGTACGTTCAAAACGCCTTACATCAACGAAAAAGTATTGGAAATATACCGAACTTTGTGGTTCAAAAAGTCATCTGCTTTTGTTTCCTCTCGATTATTCTCGCAAATTCGCAAATTCTGCCTGAACCACCAGTTTGTTTTAGTTACAATCATTTTGAAGTGAGTGGGAAATTGGCGAGGGCGACCAGAAGTTAGGATTTTCAATAGCCTCTTTGCGCACGGTGGATCCAGTGTAAGACCTTGAAACAAAGTTGTTACAAATGCGATGAAGCTAATGCTTTTGACTCAAATGTAAAGTTAACGTTCTAAGGACTCGCTCGAAACTTTCGACGAAATGTTTTAACTCATTTACTCCTGAATGTCTCACACGCTTTTGTATATCTTTCAAGTGTAGGAAAAACAATGTAAATTGGCTCCCCAAGAATACCTTAATTTTTTTTTTTGACTAGAGTGAATAAATAAAATATTTCCAAAGAAAAATGATTCAGTGCATTGACATATTCGGGCAATGCCACGAAATTAATTAAAAAACTATCGTTTCCCTTAAGCAAGTAGGCAAATTTTGTACACAATTATTTCAATGAACGTTTTGTTGTCCGTTTTATATGCATCTTAATTCGGCTTTAAACGCATGTCATTTTTTTTCGGGCAGTAAGGTCTCCGCCCCCCTAGGTCTGAAGGTGCCCGTACGCCTATGGGGGCGGGGGAGCACTTCTGGAAAAATAAAGTAATCAAAAAAGTTGAAAGGTTTCGAATGAAGTATAACGCAATAATGATAAAAAGTGAAAATGTTAAAATATAAATACAGGTTTAAAGGTTGTTACCAATAAAATTCATTCACTATTCACTGTCACAGTTGTCATTTATCACACTCAATAGGTCTCAGGGGCGGATACAGGGGGGGGGTGAATAGGGCCCCCCCCATTTTTCAGTAAACAAAAATTCGAAATGTCACTTTATTTAAAATTGAAAATAAATAAAAAAGAAAAATTAACTCTCGCTCATGTCTGGTTGTTGTAACGCCACGTTTCGCTGTCTGCCGCCACTTAGGGTTAGGGTTAGGGTTAGGCCCTAATGGTCTGCTATCCACCCCCCCCCCCCTTTGAAATCCTGGATCCGCCCCTGGGTCTGTACAAGAAACAGTCAGTCTTTCACTTTCTTCATCGCGGAGTTTTGACAGAATGCTTCCCGAATCGTGTTGTGTTGATATTTTCACAATTCTCAATTCATTATTTCCAAATCTTGAGGAGCTCTTTATGTGGTACTGACGGAGTGCTGTTTGTGCCTTTCAGGGCTAAAAATGTGTTGATATCCCATTTAAACATATTTGCCATATACTGTGGTACCACTTAAAGTTTCATAATATATCGCAAGTGTACAGGAGCGAATAGCTGTCACTAGATTGAATGATTTCAGTTTGGGATGTGGCCCTTGGCTGGCCACTGTGACGTATTACTCATCAATATATTTTAAAAATCTCCGTTGGGAACTCTTATAGGAAACACTCCCACAAAAATGCATTCTGGTAGCTCACCTTCCGCAAGCTTCATCGAGTTGGGTTCAATGTTGTTGTACTTTATCGACGTTTTGCTTAAAATGGTTTGGCTCGGTTCATTGTAGGCTACTGCAACTAAGTCTACCTAACTTGAAACGCAAAGAAAATTACGAATTGTTGGTTTAGTCCTTTTATAAGAGCCAAGCCGGTACTTTATATACAGTGTTTTGATTTTACTCGATCCCCCAGGGGGGGTACTCCGGGATCAAAGTGACGGGGATGATCGAATGGAGGCAAAACTCAGGATCCAAAAAAATCCCTAAGTCTCCCGACATTACCCAAAAAATCCCTGGACCAAAAAAAAAGCCCAAAAAAATCCCTAGTCAAATTACCCCTAAATTTCCAAGGCCGCGCCAAGGCACTTTAGTTTGATTTTAATACCCAAAAAATCCCCTATTTAAATCAAGTCACCCAAAAAAATCCCGGAATCGAAAATTACGACCCCAATCGCACATCCCCGTCACTTGGATCCCGGAGTACCCCCCCCCCCCCCCCTGGGCTCGATCCCGCCCTGTATTTCTAGCCTGCGCCGCTAAAGAAACTAAATCTCTTTAGGGCTTTCCACAAGTTGCTCGGCAACTTTTTGGCAACTTTTCATGATTCGAGCAACTTTTTCTCCTTCGAGCAACTTTTTTCCTCTCGAGCAACTTGTTGAATTTTGAGCAATTTCCAGACCGAAGATCTCCGAAAATTATCCGAGTGTTGTTCAAAGGCAATACGATCGTTTCCGAAGATTTACGAAGTTTGCCGAGGACTTTCGAGGAACATCTGAAGACATTTCAACTTTCGGCTCATGTTGCATTAATTAAAACATTACAAAAACTCGTCGGCAAACATGACGTCATTGATATTTCCACGACGTTTCTCAGTTAACATAAGGGAATCCTTGTTATTAAACAAATTTTCCCCTTAATATGTTATTTAGACACTCATTTTGCTGTAAAATTGCATAAAACTGTTTCGAAATCTTACCTTCAAAGGGAAATTAGCATATATTTAGAGAAATTCTCTTGATTAGAAGCAGCGTTTTGGATTTTTTGGAGCAACTTTCGAGCAACTTTTATTATCAGTAGCAACTTTTTTGGATTTTTAGAGCAACTTTTGAGCAACTTTTTGAGAAATTACGGGCAACTTTTTGGGAAATCTCGAGCAACTTGTGGAAAGCCCTAAATCTCTTACTAGCCGGGGTTAGATTATGTCTGCGACGTAGCTAGGCCAGGTCTATCCTATTAAGATTGGCCGAGATTAACCTGTGTACAGCCGTCCCGCTCCCCCGTCGGGACGGCTGTATACAGGCTAGGCCGAGATTAGTACAATATTAGTTGTTACCGGTGGTATCTTGTTGCAGTGTCTTCTTCAGACATCATTACGAGCACTTTAATTGGTCATTTTTATCTGTCGTACTCCACAATGCAGCCCTTAGTGATCAAGTTTTGTTTGCCACTGTATCATATCCGGTGAAATATTCACTGTTGGAGTAAAATAGGAAAACAATACAAGCTAAGATGGGAAACATTATAACCACAAACAATTTCTTTAAAGAACAAACGTGCTCTACGAAGAGTAAAACTGGACTAATGCAACTTAAATATAAAACAATATAAGAAGCTTAAAAAAATAAAAAAAACTAGAATTTTGTCTCATTGTATTACATATTTTCAAGTCTGTGATTTTTTCCGAACACCCAAAGAAGCCATATTCACCCAAGTCGACCTTTTCTGATGTAACATGTAGATATTACAACAATGTTAGTTATTTAAACAATATAGTGTTTCTGTCAAGGAACTATCGGTTAATAGTTGCCCCGCGGAAATTTAGTTGTTAACAAATAGTAGCCCGAGAACCGTAATTCAATGGCTAATATGTTGGTTTTAAGAACATCAATCATCCAAGGGGCAACTGTCATACTAATAGTCCCGGGACAGAAACACTCTATCATTTTTATTGTTCACCACTTCATTTTATCCCCGCGCCCATTCAAAAACGAGCATCGTGAATTATTTTTTTTAATTATTATTTTTAAGGATAAAAGACTTTATTGAGAGACGAAACAAAACCAGAAAAGAAACGCACTAAATGTAGTCAAACATGATGGGGTATTTTTGTTTGAAGGCCCGCTTCTTCACAAATAAAAATCCATCGGCGAAAACTATCCACGAATTGTTGCTAGATCCTGCTGATGGTATAACGGCAACCACATTTAAGTTATTTTGTTTTGTGGGACTCCATCGTGACACTTTTAATTTCTTGTCCCCCGTGAAACGTGATGTGGCAACATGTGATTAGGGGGGCAAGTGAGTTCAAAGTACGGAACTTGATACAGTGTAAGTGTTATTGGGCAATGTATTTGCTTTCGGTCTTTGAGCTGGCGTTATTTAGATTTTCTACACCGTGCTGAAGAGCTCCAACAAAAGCGAAACAGCTGTCCACGGTTGCAATCCTGCTGTATCGGTTCTAGTTGTGTTGGTGTCTCGCAAAGTTTACTTTTCAGCCTTGCTTGCTTGTTCTTCCCAATTTTATAAGGCTGTTAACTTATCAGACTTCAAAAGGCACATCAGAAAAGCCAATTCATGAAGCATGTAAATGACAATTTTTATTTTAATCTTTTGTTATCAAATATTTCGTTCTCGGAAATATTAGCTTGTCAAGCTACTCTAAATTCGAGTTTAAATAAAGTTTTATTATAATTATTATTATTATTATTATTATTATTATTATTATTATTATTATTATTATTATTATTATTATTATTATTGCTTGCAGTGTTGTTTGTTATTTCATTTTATTGCTGATTTGTCCTCTCAGCAGATCCTACGAATAGCAACATTATCGTTTCCGGTCCCGTGCAGTTTTTGTCTTACTTTAAGGAGCCAATGGCCGTTAAACCAACAAAATCCCTGAAAATGCATTTTGCACTGCTGTCGTTCCAAAAAGAATCTTAATATATGAGCGGATATTGATTGTGCATTCTACGGTTGTCGCGTGATCGATCAAGTTGTTTGCGGGGCTTGTAACTTGTCTATACATGTACGCCTAGCGGACCTATCTTTATCCGAGCCGATAACAGGACCACTTCAACTGACAAGTAGGAAGAAAAAAATAATTTGAACCTTGTCTTGCATGACATGAATAGCAGACAGTTTGGCAAATTACCCAAACTCGTGATCTCGGTATCACGTAACAAGCTGAAGCAGTACTTATTGCACTGCGTTGTAGAATTGCGGATTGCTTAAACATCACCATAATCATGGCTGTTCAAAAGCAAACTATGCCTTCATTTGCTTCCATAATTTCTGTTTTGTCCATTGTGTTCTACTGCGCCGGTTTTGTAAGAGTCGAGCTTGAGTTACACGAGCACAAGAAAAGAATAAACGCTCTTGAAAGCGATGCGGAGGCCAAGCCGCCGTCAAATGATCCAGACATAATCAAGAATCTGACTGGTAAGTTTGTCTTACTGAGTACAAGCCAGAGTTTACAAGTTGTTACAATCATACAATTCAACTGATCAGCATAAACGTTCTGTCGAAATGAAAATACTGGTGGTAAAAGAAATAACCAAAGAACATGTTTTTGCTTGTTTTGTTTGTGTTGTTCAGCCTCAAAGAAAACCAAAGGTTAGCAGGTCACGTTTTCTTCAGTCCAACGCGGACAATTTCACAAGAAAATAATTCGACCCGGAATCTTCCTTGAACTTTGGCTAGTATAATGATAATGAACAAGCTTTTTCAGTTCATTTGTTCAGTTCTTTCAAAATTACAGTTGGTTGTGACAGTTTTTACATCAAAATGTTGTCTACTGAGCATGAGAAGTCCAATTGTTATTTTAGTGTCGAACGATAGAGATAACAGCTAATAAAATGTCAATTATTTTCGACTCAGTCATGTCGTGAGCTGACTTAAAGAGCAATAAATTCTCGCCTGGAGCAAGGATTCCTGCAGAGATGTTAGAACTAAAAAGAACATATATGTCTTTCTTCTTACCAAAGCCTAAGGAATTTACATTAAGGAGGCTCGATGTAGTTTCTCTGCCCTAGGGTGGTTGTTTTAAAAATAAAAATTATCTAGGATGCCAATCTTTGATTTTTGCCAAAATACATCATAATGATGAAATGTGACCAAAGTTTAATTTTTTAATAGTCGTTTATTCACAAAGGTTACCATAGCAATGATTGTCGTTTTCTTTTGTTTTCAAACAAGCCTGATTTTTTCGAAATCTAGATTGACTCTTAGTATTCTTTTTTTTTTTGTTATGTTAAAGTTTAATAGATGGACACAGTTAGTCCAGGACAAACTGTTGACGAAATTTTAGAAAATCTGTAAGACCGTTTTTTAAATGAAAAATGAAGTTTTCAAAAAAATCTCTTATTAGGGGGGCAAGGAACTAAGAGAGTATTAATGTGAAATAGGCGAGGCGCTCTTTAATTGTTCCGTAGTATATTGAGCGCAGTTATTCAAAATGAAATATAAATACTTAAACCATCAAAGACCATTAATTAAAAGCGAGAGTTTTTGCTTTAATTTGTTAAAATATATCGACTGCCGATTGTAGGAAACTGCATGAAGTTACAAAAAAAATCATTCCTGATTTACTCTGAAACGCTTTTACAGATTTTTCTAAAATTTTGTCTACGGGTAGTCAATTCGCTATACTTTAATATATCGAAAAATAAACACCAAGAGTCAATCTAGATTTCGAGAAAATCAAGCTAGTTTGAAAACAGAAGAAAACGACAATCGTTGCTATGGTAACCTTTGTGACAAAGTGACCAGTAAAAAATTAAACTTTGGTCATATTTGATAATTATGGTGTATTTTGGCAAAAATCGAACATTCGCTTCCTAAAAACGACCACCCTAAGGCTAAAAAACAACATCGAGCCTCCTTAAATATAATGACGAGTTAAGCTTTTTGAAGACGATAACCTCTAAATTAAATTGCTTTTTCTACCGCCTTTATAAGTAGAAAACTGTTCTTTTCAAACACGTTTTCATTTTTCTCGTAGGAATGGAATCCAGTAAACTCCATAGACACAGCCGACAAGTTGACTCAACTAAGAACACGACAGAAGCAAAAGACACAACGGAAACAATGCTGAAAATCAACAAACATTTATCAGAGTTGAGACTGCATCTGTGCCAGTCAAAGGGTGTCACGTGTTCGTCAGGTCCCCCAGGCCCTCCCGGTCCACCAGGACCAAGAGGGCACAAAGGAGCCCGGGGACGAAGGGGACAGAAAGGAAAAACTGGAAACAAGGGAGATAAAGGCATTATAGGATCGCCAGGAAAGAGCGGCAAGCAAGGCACTATGGGACCTGCTGGACTAAAGGGAGAGACTGGAACCAAAGGTGCGAAAGGAGACAAAGGACCCGAAGGCATGCCGGGAAATAAAGGAGAACCTGGTGAATCGATTACATCTCCTGCTGTTGTTGTTTCTCCTGTGACGTTGACAGTGAACGAAGGTGGATCAGCCTCGTTTCAGTGTTCAGCCAGCGGTAATCCTGAGCCTGCAGTTGTGTGGAGTAATCTGAACAATCAGTCAGAAATCATTCAGTCAGCGGTTTCAGGAGGAAAGTTGCAGTTAAAGAAGGTGACCGGAAATGACTCGGGCGAGTATCAGTGTTCAGCAACAAACATCCTGGGGAATTCGCGGGAAGTGGTGCGATTAGAAGTAAATGGTAAGATTCTGGTAATTTAAAATACAAAAGTAAGCTTTCAGATGAATCTTGTTGTTCCACGACACTGTTTTTATGGAGCAAGCTTCCAATTCCAAGGCTACATAAAGTTGGAACCTGACAACAGAAAACATTAGTTGTGTTTCTATCGAGTCATAGAATTAAGAATGGAATGCTTAGCAGATAGCTTCTATTCTAGTTCCTCTAAAACTTTGACGAGTATTTTTTATAACTCGTGATAGCTCCATACGTGGCCGCAGTTGTTCAAAGCACGATTAGCTATTCCGGGAATGGCGTGAATTTTTATATCTCTTTTGTAACTTTTAAGGGGCGTTTTATTTTTATAATGAGTGCTCTTCCTATTTGACTTTAACTAACCTTAATGTAGACAAATCAACGATTATAAAAACATTTTGATGCGACAGAAATAAATACCTCTCGCCTTGTTATAGGACGGTGTACTTAAAAGTTCCTCTTAAAGTAAACCAGGTATTTTCAGAAGCGTCACTATGAGAATGCTTCCTTTGGATGCTATGGGTAAAGTGCTTCAATAGTACTTAGTAATTCTCCCTTTCATTTTAGTTTACACCATTTTAAGCCTAGTCTACACGAGCAATTTTTATGTGACAATTTTTATTTGCTCGTGAAGATGAGAAATATATATGACAAATATATTTGTTGACAAATAAAAGTTGTCACATAAGAAAATTGCTCGTGTAGACGACTCGTCACATAAAATGTGACAAATATTGCGTCAGCATATCTGTTCCCCAATCTCCCAATCATCCACGGGGCACTGTGCGCGCGTATCTCTGCTGTTCAAGGTCATTACTGGTGCACTAAACTTTGAACTGCTGACAAATAATTGTTGTGTCACCTACACGATCAAATATATTTGTCACATGAAAGCCGTCACATAAAAATTGCCCGTGTAAGCCCGGTTTTCTCTCCTATGGCCCATGCGCAAAGCGTGGTATAAACCAACCAGTAAAAACAAGTATTTTGAAGTACAAACCGAAGAAACGAGGTTAATTATTTTCTCTTGATAAAATGTATGAAGAAAGGAAAACATTGGAAGTCAAGTGCACGAAATGAGGACCGTATACTGCACAATACAGCCGGTAATATAAAACAATTAGTACGGTTATTTTGCTTTTTGATTTAAAGTAAAACTAGTTACTTTACTAAACATAAGAAAATCTTAATGAGATTAAACTGACTAAACGATATATTCACTTTTTGCAGTTCATCCTCGTGTTTCTATTCATCCGGGACCTTCTTACGTCATTAAAGGGAGTAACGTCACTCTACCAACCTGTCACGTGACCGGATACCCGGCGCCAGTGGTCACCTGGAGGAAGTCGTCTGGTCAGTTACCACAGGGGAGGGCGCAGTATAACAACAGTGTCTTACAAATTTCGGATGTCCGTAAAGTTGACTCTGACACATACTTCTGTTCAGCAGCCAACCTTTTAGGAAATGTTGAAAGGAAAACTCTACTGGTTGTGATTTCACTTCCCGTGTTTACCATTAGGCCACCTGGAAAGGTCTTTGCGCTTTCTGGCGAGTCTTTGACGTTAAACTGCAGCGCTACCGGTGATCCACAACCAGTCATCAGCTGGAAAAGACAAGGAGCAGCACTGCCCGTGGGGAGGAGTCACAGGACAAACGAGGCGCTTATCATAAGCGATGTTAGAGAAGAAGATGCTGGGATCTATGTTTGCGTGGCTACAAGTGCAGGAGTGTTTCCAGTTGAGACAATAAGTGTTGTTGATACAAAACCCGGTACCGGTAAGTTGTGTGTAAAGTGATTTGCAAAGAGAGAGTTAGGTTGCTTTCAAATCCCAACTGAGACAGAAGCGATACTTAGCATTGCCCGGTCGTATCTTTAAATATTATTTTTGATGTAGTTTTGAAGTAGCGTTCGACAGCGTGGTCTAGGATTCTAGGCTTGGGCTGCAAATACGCATATCCCGGAATGAAACCCTTCACTTTGACTGCCAATTAGTATAATAATATAAATAAATAGATAGGGAAACCTTTACATAGTACAGAGTTGCGGTTAAAATAAACATCATTTTTCAAAAGCGTTACAAGTATTTTAATTTACCTCAACAAACATTAACTGACTTCAAGGTCTTTTTCCTAGAATACGAACAATTTTGAAATAACGAAAAGCGACTAAAATTTAAGCTTTCATCTTTTATCAGATTGTTCCGATCTGCTCAAATCAGGCCACACTCAAAGTGGATTGTACTCTGTCAACCCAGACGGTAGAGGACACTTTACTGTCTACTGTGACATGCGCACTGACGGTGGAGGCTGGACAGTGTTTCAGCGAAGACAGGATGGCTCGGTAGACTTCTATCGGGGATGGAACGACTACAAAGCAGGCTTTGGTCATCTGACTGCTGAGTTCTGGTTAGGAAACGACAAGATCCACCGACTGACGGCCTCTAGGCCGAGCTCTCTACGAGTGGAGCTGGAGGACTGGAACGGAGGTAAAGCGTATGCCAAATATGGCACGTTCAACATTGGTGATGAGCAGGCGCAGTATCGACTTGAAGTGGGTTCATATTCAGGTACAGCGGGAGATTCGTTAGCATATCATAATAACATGGCGTTTAGCACAAAAGATAGAGATAATGACAGATGGAACAAGCACTGTGCTGCTACACACAACAAAGGCGCCTGGTGGTACGACAATTGCCACTACTCCAATCTAAACGGACAATACCTGGGAGACAATAATGATTGGCGAGGTGTCGGGTGGCGGCACTTCAGAAGTTCTCTTTCACTCAAATTTACTGAAATGAAAATGAGGCCGTCATCGTAGAAAGAGAACCAGTAACAGGTTTAATCCTGTTAGTGACGTAAATACCAACAAGTCACTGATCTTCGCTCGTCACAGCTTTCAATAATTCGTTGATCACAAACAATTATTAGTTGTTTAATTAATTTGGATAACGTAAAACGGAATAAGCGATGTCGGATTTCCGAAAACACATGCGTCCGTCGGTATAAAATCGGATGTTCATGAAAGTAAAAAGAGGAAAGATCATGAATTATTATCCAGTTAAATTACCTTACTTTTGTTTACTTTCGTGAATATATAGAGGACAATACATGGTTGCGCGGAGATATGAAATTTATCTTCGAGTGTTCAAATCGATAGCCCACGACTGAGTACCAAAAATGAAGGATCTGTACATTTCGGAAGTTTCTTGCGAAATTTATCGCTTAGCGCATAAAAAAGGCTTAATTATTTAACAAATAAAAAAACCTTGGCCGTGCTTTGTTCTGTTTTAAAGCACGCAAAGAAGTGACGAGAGCACGAAAGAAGTGTAGGGTGAAACATGAGCCGAAGGGCCGCCTACTTCTTGATTCTGGTCTTTTCATTTATTTTTGATAGATGAGCTGAACCACTCAAACATTGAAAATTCCCCTTGATTTGCTAAAACAGCGAGATTTGAAATGATCCACAAGCTGCACGCGCACGCAAACGGTAAAAGATGGCGAAAGCACTCGTAAGCAGCGTGCTTAAAGCACGCTGTTTTAACCAATCAGAACGCACGTTAGATTGTCACTTAATTATAAATAAATGAATTTTATCCCGACGCACCCATGTGTTGTTTGGAACTCTGATATTGCTTATTCTTGTGTTTCTATATTTTTTGTGAGAACAGTTTCCATTGCAATCGTTGGCGATATGAAATTATGTAATGTTTAATAAATGAGCAGCAGTGTTTTATCAAGTTTAAAAACTTGATAAAACACGAACTGCGAATTTATTGAACGGCTTAAAACTCTTCTGATGTAGATCAACTCATTCTTGCACTAATATTTACATTTGGGGTTATTTTGACCTAGAAAATTGGACGTAAAGTTTAGCCCTGTCTTTATCAGATATAAAGACACTCATTAAACATTAATTTCCTTTGTATTTTCTTTATGAATTATTAATGAGTTTTTTAAGCTCTTATTAAGAATGGTTCTTTCTTAAGAGTAGCAGAATAATTTATAGTATCAGGGACGGCGGAGCCGGGGAGGCTGGGGGGGGGGGGGGACGCTTTAGCCTCTCAAATTTTACGAAAAAACAAAGTCTTAATTACAAAGAGAAGAGTCTCCTAAGCCCCCTCCCACTTCAAGTCGCTAGTCACCCGTCTTTCCCCCCCCCCCCCCCTGATTGGAAAAATGTTCTACCGTCCCTGAGTAGTGACCATTATTGATATCTCTTCTTATAGCTGATAGCTTGGGTACCATCCTCTTATCTTTTCGAGAGCGCGGGTTTTCACCTCGCCTTTCGCGCTCCTCTGAAAGAAAGCGATTGGTACCCAGGCTACCTTGATGTAATCACGTTACTTTCGCTTCAAGTTATTAAATTAATCTGTCGTGAATCTGTTCCGCATTTTATTGGATTATAGGCTCGTTCTATTTTAATTTGGCTTATTTTAGTTGGTCTCCGTTCCATTCGATCTTTTTTTTCCAATTTTTGTATATAAGTCATATTGATTTGTGTAATCTGATCTAATAGGTGGAAATGAGCAATTTGGGTATTTTTTCCTCAAAATCATGTAGTAGGAAAACCGAGTTTAAAACACAGATTGGTGGGTGTGTTCAACGTCTTTACTCTTTATATATGAGAATAGTTGCAGTGATACCTGCTATAGTCGTGTTCTGCAGAACGATCATTCAGTGCGTTGCGAAGATTGAAAACTTACCTCCAAAGCACCTGATGAGGCACAACGTGTCAGTAACATCGCACTTCAAGTATTAAAACATTGAAAGGGCATCCGCCAACTCTGTAGTCAACAATGGCATGGATTATATCATTGATATCTTCGGCCGTCGAAATGGCAGAGACAATTATTTCTTTTAACGTGTTTTATGAGATCATTTGATAGATTCATGTGTAAGAATATTTTCACTTCATATGCAGGCCTATATTAATGCATCGTATGACCAGTGTATGACCCTCGTTTCTTTTCGACTGTTTCGCAAAAATTTGAGCAACTTGCGAGAATTTTTTGGGCAAATAGATCACCGCCACCCTGGCAAAAAATTGCCCGTACGCCTATGATAACAGTGTATTGAAATCATTGAAATTACACTCGAAAACCAGAGTTTGCCTTTGTTAGCTTCCAGAATTTCTGTTTTGTCCATACGTTACATAGCATTGTTTTTTAGAAATAGTAACATAGAAATCTCTAAAGAAATTTCGTGTGACTGTGTAGCGCATATAACTAGTGAATTGAAAACGATAATTAAAATGAAAAATGCGCCTGATGATAGTATTATGTTTCCATACGTTTCGGGGCTACTGCCCCTTCTTCAGTGGAAAATGTGAAATGCCATCACGTTGTGAGATGGCATTTCACATTTTCCACTGAAGAAGGGGCAGTAGCCCCGAAACGTATGGAAACATTATACCACCATCAGGCGCATTTTTCATTTTTTTTTCATTTTATGAAGTGAAAATATTCTTACACATGAATCTATCAAATGATCTCATAAAACACGTTAAAAGAAATAATTGTCTCTGCCATTTCGACGGCCGAAGATATCAATGATATAATCCATGCCATTGTTGACTACAGAGTTGGCGGATGCCCTTTCAATGTTTTAATACTTGAAGTGCGATGTTACTGACACGTTGTGCCTCATCAGGTGCTGTGGAGGTAAGTTTTGTATTTTAATTATCGTTTTCAATTCATTGTTTTTTAGAGTTGAATTCAGTTGATGTGGAAATAAACGATCAAACAGAGAAATTACCAATTGCATGATTTACAACAATAAATTTGTCCAGATAAAAGTCTTTTTTCAGTTTACAGAGTTATTATTTTATTAGGGAGCGGGGGGGGGGGGGGAGGGGGCAGGGAAGTAACGTAAGTTCTGTCGCCTTGGTGTGAACTGCATCGTCCGTCTGGCTAATCACACTGGCACTCAACGTGAACTCTAAATTCCATAGCATGAGTTGACTAATGAGTATCGCTACCCCCTCCATTGAATAGGATGCTAGTCCATCACAGGCAGCCAGCCCCAAAGAGTTTTCCTCAGATATACTAACAGATTAAGGAAGTGGTCCGCGAGCAACACTCTATATGCTGGGACCCACTAAAATAAAGCTTTCTTTCACCTCCTTACATAACCCTGGCAGGTGTCGCGGTATTTATCCTAACCTTCAGCAGGGAATCAATGTAAAATATTCTTTACAGTGTCAGTATTAGATCAATTACAACATATGGGATGAATGGAAAGAAGAGAAATAGAATAAATGAACAAAAAGAATGCTGATACAAATTTCCACTTCTTTTAATTTTCCTTTTCTTTACAATTCTGCTTTATTAACAGTTTGTCACTGGATAAACTGCTTATCGCTAAACCGTTGTTTTTGACCAATAATGATCGGTTCGTGAAAGATATACACACGCACGAACCAACCAATCAGAGCAAAGAATGTGACTTGCGCGTCAGCGTTTCCCGCGCTTTCCTCCGGGGAAGTTAAGGTTTGCCCAGTCAGGTTATTTCGATTTTAACTTTACAACTGGCTTTCTTGGTTACATCTTTGCCTGTCCGCCTTACATTCAATGAGAAATCGCTCATCTTTACACCTCAAAGGTTAAGAAGTTAAGGAAAGAGTTTTATACTGATGTGGTTTTGTTACATACAAATACATGTATTGCCGTGTTTTGGCTTTGCATTGCATTGCATTTAACACATTGTTTCTAACTTGCCAACCTGGCTTCAAAATTCGAGAAATGTCAGCCTTCAACCTCGCCGCTCCTTTGTACCCGCAACGACCTCTCAGTGGTTGGAATTTACTCAAAATGTGTTGCGTTTTGCTTTCGGCTATATTTCTTTGTTAGAAGCCAAGTTACTATTTTGAGTATGAATGAATATCAGTGTGAATTGAGCTGTTCGTTGCAATAGCGACCCGGCATGTTCACAACACGATTTTGTTTTCATGATATAGCTGTTATATACATTGCGCGAAAACTTTTCCTCTTAAACTTACGATCGACGCTTTCAAACAGCGATACTCCTTGATATTCCAATACACATCTTTAAGTCCTTAATCGTCTCAACACTGCTTCAAGATTAAACGAAGGCAATTACTATCAATGCCATAAGAAAGTAATAGATGTTTAGGGCGTGGCCGCTCTTGAGGGTAGCACGTGCTTTGTTACTAGGCTGGGTCCCAGCGGGATTTTTTGACAGGTGGTTTTGTTACTTTAGGTCTGTCAGGAGGTTTAGCAGTGCTGTGATGACTGCTCGCGTCCCACGTGTTAGAAGTGGAGGAGGCGGCGGCACAGAAGTGAGACTTGTACTGCGCCTGGTGAATGAAAACGTTATATACGTGACTTTAGCGTGACAGTACTAGTAGCGGCTACATAGGCGTGACCTAGTATGGCAGAAACGTGAGATTTAAAGGAGCCGGCATATCACGATATACTATTATGTTCTGTGATGCAATTATTAACTTTGAACGAAAAGAAATCCCAAACTAAAATCTTTTAAAAGTAGAAAATCAGCTAAGAAGAAAAGAATAGAAAAAATAAATACCTGGAAAGCAGCTTTCAGAGGTAACGTTCGATCATTTCTTGCTGAAGAACCGAATACTCGACCAGACGACGAGGAAGATGCGGGTCGAGATGAAGACTTTGAGGAAGAAGAATATACGAAAGACAATAATTGTGTATAAGATAAATCTGTGTAGGAATACTGTGATCCTCTGCTATCATCGACCTGGTTATCCTGTGGAAAAATAAGTACCTTCAGAGCTGGGAATCTGTGCTGAACTTTTCCTACAAATAGTCAGTTGCTTCAAGGAAACATGACCGGAGGAAACATGTACCAACTTTATTGTAAACTTTTAAAAATAAACTTTAAATAAAAGTTAAGTCGACTTAACAATTTGGTAGTTAAAATAAACATGCTGTCCACTGAAGCACGCTGTAATACAAAAACCACTCATATTATCTGGGCAAACAAACGCAAACAACACAAGGGACCGGTCATTATTTATCACCTGGGGGGAGCGGAGGTTTTAGAGCTAAACATGGTGAAATTTTTGAGATCCCCCCTTTAAATGTTATTTCATTGAAGTGATCCCCTTCATTACTATCGATAACTTTCTCGATCCCCCCCCCCCCCCTCGATGTCGTTGCACACATATTCAGTTAACAGACATGGAGCCCTTGCAAAAATAAACTACTGCCAAACCCACACTCCACGAAAGTGGAGTATTTTAACAGCATTTCCCAACAGATTTACGAGTCTGCGTTTCGTCACAAGTCTTAGTAATCTGGGTTCAGAAACTACCTGCTTGAACAAGAGCAAATGCGATTGGCGCTAAATAAGATAGAGAGGCTGTCAAACTGAACAAAGCGAATAATTTACTAAAGAGTAAGAAATACGGAGTGTGCCAAACAGTAAAAAGTTCATTTCAGGCAAATAGAGCTGCATTCCTTTTCGAAGGCGATAAGCTCGCCTATTTAGAAGAAGAAGAATCACTGCGCTGTACGTGGAACCTCAGTTCGCTTCAGACAGGTTTACAACAGCGCACATCAACCTGTTAAAGAAGTTTCCTTATGCCAAGAAACTCATCAGTGTAATGAAGAAAGAAAGTAAAAAAACAAGGAAGGTCCAAAAAAACCAACGAGAAACGACTCGAGTAGAGGGCACATCATGGTGGCGAGAAAACACGCTATCGCAAAATGTATTTTCTACTGGTATGCAGTCAATACAGTTCATTAACAGGTTTTTGGTTATTTATTTCGCTGTGTATGACACGCCGCTTGAGCGTGTCCCTTGGGTATCTCTGATTGGTTTGATAAGGTATTTATAGACTGTTCAGAGTTGTTCAGTCCTCTCGCTTTCGCATTCCATGCTGACATTGAAGTTGTAAAACCCGAAGTTTTGAGTAATCCTATGGTTGCAGCAAGAGTCTTCAAATCCAGAGTTAGTCAATTAAGTGTCCTCGCTGTTCAAGAATTACCTGTCGTCCTAGTTCGGATAGTCAATTAGAATTCGGAGGAAAGTCGAAAATCGACATTGAAGCATTGTAGTTTAAATTTATAGTAATTATAAGCTGTTTGAGTTGAACGTTCGCTCAGCTAGAGATCAGCCTGGATAAGCCGTCAGAAGTCTGCAAGCTGGTAACGGAAGGAGGACAGCTCACAACGACGCGGCAGAAGGCGATAAATCTCGCGGATAGAAGCAAAGACGAGTGGTCGGCTCTACATGTGTACGAGTCGGACGAGCTTGCTTGTCAGAAGATGCAAAGAGAATTGACTGTCAGCCGAAAAGAAGAAGGCGGATTCGGACGCTAATTTCGCAGTATTCTCAAGAGGTTCTAACCAACTAGCAATTTAGCCTTCTCGCGGTAAGATCTTATATTTTTTACTTTGTGATGTCTCGCGTAGGTTGGATTACCTGAGCATCCAACCATCATTCCCTTGGTGTGTATTTTTTGCAGTATTGAAGAAGAAAATAATTTACGTTCGTTTGAGCGTAGCGAATTAGAACGTAAATGTATTTTCTACTGGTATGCAGTCAATACAGTTCATTAACAGGTTTTTGGTTATTTATTTCGCTGTGTATGACACGCCGCTTGGGCGTGTCCCTTGGGTATCTCTGATTGGTTTGATAAGGTATTTATAGACTGTTCAGAGTTGTTCAGTCCTCTCGCTTTCGCATTCCATGCTGACATTGAAGTTGTAAAACCCGCCCGCCCGCCCGCCCATTTCGTTTTTGTTATCTTGTCTTATTGATTGCTTGTCAATTTTATACATGTTTTTTTGTCCGAACAGAATGTGTTGCAGGTGTTAGTTTTTATTTCAAACAGCGGACAGTGGGCTAAGGACTGTAGGTTCGGAAACTTTTGCAGACTGCAGTAAAACTAAAGTAGTTGAACTTCCCATTAATTACTGGAGCAGCGCCGCTTCCACTAAGCCCGCCGGCATTAGGAGTACGCAATGATGGGGCATCGAAATGATATTGGTAATGTCGATCTGTTTGACGAATTGAATGAGGTAACACAAAAATCAGATATGAGCGTGAAGTTTCTACTAGACCAGGTGTGTTGCAAGTTATTAAAGGGCAGTCTGGGAAGAAATATTCATTTCTGTTATTTTTAGGCGTCTCAGAGATTATTGTATCAGTTGTTTTAGATGGTTTTCGTCTTCCTTTCAAGAAGATTCCCTCAGAAATTTTTCAAAAGCTATGTGTCATCTTTGCATCATTCTGTATTTGTAGATAAGCTATTTAGTGCCTTTACATTTTACCGGGTTGGCAGAAGTTAAGGCTCCTTCTTATATGGTTTACCCTTTAGTGTTTCGAATTAACCCTATGGAAGAAGAGATAAACATTTTTTATGAACAAGGATTTAGTGCGTAAACTGGAATATCACTTTGCCCTATTCTAAAAGGGAGTATTTATGGTTTTGTTTGGTCCAAGTGGCTATTACCTATCACCTATATAGCTATTCACACCCTGATCATCGCACATTTATATTGTTAGGTTTTCGCTTGCTTTTCGTTAGGTGATGCTTAGTTTAGGTGTTTTTCTGTTTACTGTATTTCCATTTGGGTTGGATCTTTATTCCATGCCTCAAGTCGCTCGAACTGAATATTGAAGGATTTTAAGGGGGTCAACATTGTTCTATTCCTGGACGAGGAGAAGTTGTTCCTTATTGATTATTACTCTTGTGCAGTCTTAGATCCAGTTTACGGAAGTTCAGATTTATGTTTTAGCTATGGCGGGAAGTTTTAGTGGACCCTTGTTAATTTTCGAATGGTATAGTATAGAACACTATCTATAGAACAATTCCTATTTCGGATAGACGGTTATTTTTACTTCGCATTTCTGTATGTCTTCTTAATTGTTTCAGAAAAAAGTTTATGGGGAATTGTTTAGCCTGGCTTGGGGGAAATTTGTTTCCATTGGTGTAGTATTTGAGGACATTTCCCGAATTATGACTAGTTATTACAACAAGGACATTGAGGCTGCGCAGGATTACGATTTCACTAGACGTTTACTTTGGCCCAATTTATTCTCTAAGAAAACATGTTGAGTATTTAAGTGGACTGGACAGGATGAATTTGAAAAGTCATTATGGATTGGCCCGTCTTATTGTATTGTTAGCTCAGATGCTAGTGCCACAGAATGTGGCGTCCATTTAGGTAACAGTGAACAAGTGTGCCATAATGATAACTGGGTGCATGTATACACGTTTGTGGTATGACTTGTCTGGAAAAGTTTTTGTCATTTCAGCAAGGCTCTTATGTTAAGTTGGTTTTAGATAGTTGTTCGTTTGCAGAGTATTACATTCGAGTTGCACGAAGTTGAAGTTTACATGTTATATAGCCCAAAATTTTCAGCTCCTATTGACAGCGGTGTCAAATTGTATGCTATGGTTTCCCGTACGGAGCTCGTTGTGAGGATTATAAAGTCGCATTATTTATACATAAATGGTTGACTAATTACAACTCATCATGTTTTCAAGCATTGAATATGGGTGGGAATCCCATATAGTGGTCTACTTTGTCAGTTTGGCAACAACTAGGTATGTTTTCACTTTAGTTTTTGAAATCCATGCAGGACTTACGGAGTGGATTTATTAATTCACTAGGTATTCACTGCTCGTATACATGCGAGGCCATTACCACATTTATCGTCCTGTTCTGGACCTCGTCTCGTTTTTTCCTAAGCTTTCAGAATAATTGCTCGTTTTGCAATAGATGGCAAGCTGTTTATAGTCTTTATAGCAAGAGTGTACTGGAACATCGGCGAAATACTGTTTTACTTCGAGCAGATTCTTTCATTTCAACAGCTGGTAGCTGTTTGTATAAAGTTTTCGCTGATTACAAGACCGCTGGGCCATTTTCTATTTATGTTTGGTTAAGATTGATTGACGTTATCAGAAAGGAGGCGCTGGCCTGACTTTGGGACGCTTGTCCATTCACTCATCAGAAGGAGGCGCTGGCCTGTTTTTTGGACGCTTGTCCATTCACTCATCAGCAAGGAGGCGCTGGCCTCATTTTGGGTCACTTGTCCGTTCACCTTTCAGAAAGGAGGCGCTGGCCTGATTTTGCAGAGCAATTTGTCTGCATTCAGCTTACGTTAATTTATTTCAGTTTATGTAATCGCTCGCTTCCATGTAGGTTTATATGGATACAAATGCCTGTCACTTCTCTTTTTTCTTCATTATAGATGTTAACTATTCAAGGTTATCAGAGGAGCCCCCAGCTAGCAAGAAACCAAGCACGAAGGACGTCCTGAAGTTGTTTATGAAGGTTACTTCACAGCAAAAAGATATTCAAAAAAAAAAAAAAAAATCGTCAAGTTCTTTATAAGATGCGGTATCTTGTCCTCATACTGTCTCAGTTTAGGTTGTATCGCTTTACAAGCCGCATGCGCATCTTACGTAGTTTCAAGTCTTATGCTGCTTTTATTTTGATTCATGTCCGCATTATCATTAATCATTTGGCCGGGTAGCTCAATTTGAAATAGTTTTTTAATAGCGGTTCAGCGTTTGTTAGGGTGTTTATCTCTGCTAATAAAATCATCGATAAGTATGCTGCTCCATCAACAAGCCTGAAGGACTTGCGCTTAGCTTGCATATGTTTGTTAAGTAGCGAAAGATTCTTCGAAATGATGTATTGAATAGTTTGTTACCTTAAGCTTAGCTTTTGGCATTTTGGCTGTTCATTCTAGTTATTTGTTCCTTACGTACATGTGGAAATCTACTGATATTTACAGTGAAGGGACTAATGTTTAAATTAAGAGGTTAAAAACTTATGTAACTATATTATCTCGTCTCAACAACCGCTTAACATTATTGGATCAATAAGTTTTTTGTGGTTTTTCAATACCGTCTAGCAGAATGGTACCAAGCTGTTATGCGCAAGATGTAGGGAGCTATGGAAGAACTGTAAAGGATCTTGCTCTGAGTATTTTATTGCCATTGATAGCATAAGCTCGAAGAAGCTACATCCGTGGTTAGAAGTAGCGCCAATTTATCACAACGATTACTTTTATTACATTGTACATATAATTATTTTGAAATAACTGCTCACCTTATCCTAACTGATTTAATAAGTATTTTGGTACTTCTATTTTTTCTGGTAGGCGTCAACATTAGCTCTAAACGTTCCTTTTTCACTGTATGAAATGTATCAATAAATGTCAGCTTGGATTGCCTGAGCATCCAACCATCATTCCCTTGGTGTGTATTTTTGCAGTATTGAAGAAGAAAATAATTTACGTTCGTTTGAGCGTAGCGAATTAGAACGTAAGTCATGTTTGGTTTGGTTTAGTTGGTCTATGAGAGCTGAGCCGGTACTACGTGTATAGTGGCTTGATTTTACTCGTGCTCGAACTTTCCCATGCAGATGGGCTAAGATATGAGAAAATATTAGTTTGGCACGGGTGATGTTAGGTTGCTTTGTCTCCCTCAGACTTTACAAGTGTTATAATTGGTCGATATGGTTTTTGTGCCATATTCCTCAGTACAGCCCTTGGTTTTTTATTAAATTATACTCGGTAAAATATTCACATTGGGAGTCAACAAGAAAAACAATACACAATAAGGTGGAAAATATTTTCGCCCTGAACGATTTCTTTTCAATGGATAACAAACATTAACTAACATAACGAGTAAGCACATTGATACCAGCTAGGACCTGGTACATGGAAATAAATATAGACTCTACGAAAAAGTTAAACTGATGGAACTTAAATAATATAAGAAATAATATAATATAAGAAGCAAATTTGACAGACTTTAGTCCCGTTTTTGTTCATATTCTAAACCCGCTGATTTCCTAAATACCTAAGACGCCTTCCTACATTCACTAAAGCCGACATTTTGGTTCTCTCTTTTGAAAAGTCTCTTTCACCAGTCAATACATGTATGCCTAGCGGACCTATATTTATCCGCGTCGATTACAAAACCACAGCGTGACAAGTCTGAAGAAAAAAAGTTCATTTGAACTTTAGCTTACATAACACAAAAAGCACACAACTTGGCAAGTTACCCAAACTCGTGATCTCGGTATCACGTACAAGGTAAAGCAGTACTTATTTCGTTGCGTTGTAGAATTGCAGATTGCTGAAACATCACCATAATCATGGCTGTTCAAAAGCAAACTATGCCATCATTTGCGTCAATAATTTCTGTTTTGTCGATTATGTTTTACTGCGCCGGCTTTTTAAGAGTCGAGCTTGAGTTAAACGAGCACAAGAAAAGAATAAACGCTCTTGAAAGCGTCGCGCAGGCCAAGCCGCTGTCAAACGATCCAGAAATAATCAAGAATGCTTCGCCTGGTAAGTTTGTCTTACATTACAAGCTAGAGTTTATAATTAGTTAGACTCATACAATACAATCAGGAAAAATATAGCTTGGTCGAAGTGAAAACACCGAAAAGGAAAATACCATGGAAAAAGCTAAGAGAAAAGCAAATAGCAAATGAACATGTTTTCGCTTGTTCCGTTTTTGCTGTGTAGCCTAAAGAAAATCGAAGGTTAGCAGGTCAAGTTTTCTTCAATCCAAAGCCGTCAAACTTAAATAGAATTTTCCTTCAGCTATGACTACCATACCATTAATCAGACATACAGATGGTTGTGACACTTTTTACATCAGAAAATTTACTAAGGATATATCATATATTGTCTAGTGAGAGGACTAATTCTTATTTTTAGTCTGGAATGTAAAACATAACAGATAATAAATTCCAATTATTTCCGTCTCAGTCATCTCGTGAATTAAAGAGCAATAAATGCTTGCCTGGAGCAAGGATTCCTACAGAGATGTTACAACGAACATAAACGCAGGCCAGAAATTCTATTTCTTTTCGTCACCTCCAAAACTATAAAAGAAACTTCTTTTTGATTTCAATTACACCAATAATTTATGTAAAAGAAACCACTTCTCCCGTGTCTTTGTAATTAGAATTATTATTTTCATTCGTAGGGATTCAATCCATTAAACATAGACACAGCCGTCATGTTGAATCACCAAAGAACGAGTCAGAAGATAAAATCACAGCGGAAACCATGCTGAAAATTAACAAACATTTGTCAGAGCTGAGACTGCATCTCTGTCAGTCAAAGGGTGTCACGTGCTCGTCAGGACCCCCAGGCCCTCCCGGTCAACCTGGACCAAAAGGACACAAAGGAGCCCGGGGACGAAGAGGACAGAAAGGAAGAACTGGATACAAGGGAGATAAAGGCATTATGGGATCGCCAGGAAAGAGTGGCAAGCAAGGCAATATGGGACCTGCTGGACTTAAGGGAGAGACTGGAACCAAAGGTGAGAAAGGAGATATAGGGCCCGCAGGCATGCCGGGAAGTAAAGGAGAACCTGGTGAATCGATTTCATCTCCTGCTGTTGTTGTTTCTCCTGTGACGTTGACAGTGAACGAAGGCGGATCAGCTTTGTTTCAGTGTTCAGCAAGCGGTAATCCTGAGCCTGCAGTAGTGTGGAGCAAACTGGAAAATCAATCAGAAATCTCGCGCACAGCGGTTTCAGGAAGAAAGTTGCAGCTGACTAAGGTGACAGGAAATGACTCGGGCGTGTATCAGTGTTCAGCAACAAACATCCTGGGGAATTCACGGGAGGTGGCAAGATTAGCAGTAAATGGTAAGATTCTGAATATTCATAATACAAAATTAAATAGGCTTCCCACTAAATCATGCTGTTCCACAACCCCAAGGGGGGGGGGGGGGGGTACTCCGGCTTGTTAATGACGGGGATGATCGAAGGATTTTTTTGGGGTTTGAAATTTTCGATTCCGGGATTTTTTTGGGTTGGAAAATTTGGCAAGTTTTTTTTGGGTATCTTGATTTAGATAGGGGTATTTTTTGGGTATTTAAAACAAACTAATGTCCCTTGGCGCGGCCTTGGCGATGAATGAACTAAAAGAGCGTTCTTTGTGTTATTTTATTGCACCTCCTGGCAATTTAGGGGTAATTTGACAAGCCTGAGAAGGGATTTTTGGGGGGTTATTTTTGGTTCAGGGATTTTTTTGGGTAATGTCGGAAGACTTAGGGATTTTTTTGGGTCCTGAATTTTGCCTCCATTCGATCATCCCGACATTTACAAGCCGGAGTACCCCCCCTGGGTCCACAACATTGCTTTTACAGAGCAGACTTCCATTTTTAAGGCTGCAAAAAGTATGCATTTGATACGGAAATATTAGTCCTGTTTTTACAGAGTCATATAATTAAGATTAGAAAAAAACTAATAGGTTTTATTGGCACATGCACGAAGGCCACGCAATATAAACCAATGAGTTAAAAACAAATATTTTGCAGTGCTAACCGAATAAACAAGGTCAATAAAATGTATTAAGAAAGGGAAACATTGAGAGTCAAGTGCACAAAAGGCGGCTCGACACTCCAGAATACGACCAGTAACATAAAAAAAAAAAACTCAGCACACGTTCTAAAAAATATAGGTACAATTATTTCGCTTTTTGATTTCTCATTAAGTAAAAGTATTTACTTCACTGAAAATAAGGAAGTCTTATTTAGATCAAACTAAACGATATTCACTTTTTTGCAGTTCATCCTCGTATTTCTCTTCATCCGGGACCTGCTTACGTCATTGAAGGAAGTAACGTCACCCTACCAACTTGTCACGTGACCGGATACCCTACACCAGTGGTCACCTGGAGAAAGTCGTCTGGTCAGTTACCCCAGGGGAGGGCGCAGTATAACAACAGTGTCTTACAAATTTCTGATGTCCGTAAAGTTGACTCTGACTTGTATTTCTGCTCAGCAGTCAACCTTTTGGGAAATGTTGAAAGGAAAACTCTACTTGTTGTGATATCACTTCCTGTGTTTACTGTTAAGCCACCTGAAAAAGTTGCTGTTGGTTTTGGCGAAACTTTGACGTTAAACTGCAGCACTACCGGTGATCCACAACCAGTCATCAGCTGGAAAAGACAAGGAGCAGCACTGCCCGTGGGGAGGAGTCACAAGACGAACGATGCGCTTATCATAAGAGATGTTAGAGAAGAGGATGCTGGGATCTATGTTTGCGTGGCTACAAGTGCAGGAGTGTTTGCTATCGAGACAATAAGTGTTGTTGAAGTTAAAATTCCGAAAGGTAAGTTATAAATGGAATGATTACATTTGTCATCAAGAGAGTGTTAGATTAATTCCAGGGTTGAAGCCATTCGTTATTACCAGAAACCCATAAGGGTTTCTGTTATTTCTATTCACATAGCTACCGAAGTAATATCAGCAAGTATCGTGGTCCAAAAGAGATGACAATATACAGTATGTTGCCCTGTTTCCCGGACACCCCTATTTCCGGATACTTGGACTTAAAAATTTCGTATATCGTCGTAACAGTAAAATTAAGTTAAAGAAGTTTTCGTGGAGGTAGGTAAAACATTTTTTCTTCGTAAATATCCAATTTTTACAGCGCGTCAAACTACATCGTTTCAATAAAGCGCTCTGCTCTCGCAAAGTGCGCGATATATTATATTTATTTATATATTAAAGTAAAGGTAAAAGGACTAGGTTTATCAGCATATAATGAATTTTCGGTTTTCGCTCTTAATTTCCGATCACGGTCACCAAAGAGTTAAGTTGAATTTTTGATGAGGTGTGCCTAATTCCGGACGCATACCTACAGCAAACTTGTTTACCTATTTGAAAACAATTTTATGGAATAGGTCTTGAAAAACAAGCATTTTTGTAACTGTCTGTGCTGTATTAAAGCTTCGAATTAATCTTCCTTGGCGAACTTCGTTTCAAGTGACCGAAACATTCGCTGAACATTGTTTATGTCAATGGCCTGGTGATTTCCTCGCTAAAATTGAAAGAAAAATGCTTTAAATTTTGCCTGAAAGACAATTTTTCAAAAGAATAATCCTTTATTCAGCCCTAATGACTTATATTTTGCCATGATCGGGAATAATATTTCCGAGAAAAAGGGAGTATTTTCCTCGTAACGATCGTCCGGAATTAGGGCAACTCGTCCGGAATAAGGGCACCGAATTTGACCAACTCTTTCCATGATTACAAAAAAGCCAAAGAGATTTAGAAGATAAAACTCCACGACCTACTTACCAGCAGTGGAAGCTACATTGTGGGTAAGTTTCAGCTCGTAAGTGCTGTTTTGAAGTAAGATATTACGGTTAATGCAAAAAGTGTCCAGTAATAGGGCAACATACTGTATATCTTAAAATTATATTTTAACCAGCTGTTCTAGTCCTCTAGTGTACCAGTTACTATTAAGCCCGTTGTTTGTTCTGTTGTTCATTTGAAGGGTAGCGAGCTTCTGAAAATAAATTTTCTTCCAACTAGCTGCTGTATCAGAACAGTCAATGGTGTTACTCTTAATCGACAGTTCGAGGCGTTGAATAAGAAATACAAACAGCTATGGTATTTTAAAATAGACCAGTTGTAAGCCTTAAGACAGCATGGACTATTTTAGCATTGGCAATATTTGTTTAGTGATTCACACACAAGTAACATATTTTTAAAACATTAGACGAACAAAATTGGTAAAACAATAAGGTCTCAATGCTAATTTTTTCAATCATAAGCTCTCGTGATTGGTTCCATCGTGGGCAAATGCTCGTGAGATTACTTTAAATTGGAAATAGACCGATGAAAAGTTTTGGCATTGATACCCTTTTTTTTTTCTCTCTATTACAATCTTTTTTCTACCTCACTTCTCGAATCCCCGTTATGGTCCTCACTTATTTTTTCTTGGTTTGTGAAAAATTAATCTTTATATCTGATTTCCTTTTTTTTTATAACGTCTTAACCTTTTTATATTTCTGTTTATAAGAGAAAAAGTGGGGAGGGTAAAGTAAAGAGCGAAAACAAATAACACAACGTTTTTTTTATTTTTTTTTTTAAGTATTTTATGTAGCAAGCAAAACTTTCCATCATATAGGAGAGAGTTCATATAGTATTTAGTTAAAATGAAAAGAGAGTTTGAAGTATGAGTTTTTCTTTTGTCAGATTGTTTTTAACTGCTAAAATATTTTCCTTTACTAACTAAACTCTGAAAATTTTTTATAGAGCCTTTAAAAACTGACAAGCAAGCGGTTCTCCTTTTTCAGATTGTTCAGATCTCTTCAAATCAGGCCATACTCAAAGTGGATTGTACTCTGTCAACCCAGACGGTGGAGGACACTTTACTGTCTACTGTGACATGCGCACTGACGGTGGAGGCTGGACAGTGTTTCAGCGAAGACAGAATGGCTCGGTAGACTTCTATCGGGGATGGAACGACTACAAAGCAGGCTTTGGTCAGCTGACTGCTGAGTTCTGGTTAGGAAACGACAAAATCCACCGACTGACGGCCTCTAGACCCAGCTCTCTACGAGTGGAGATGGAAGACTGGAACGGAGTAAAAGTGTATGCCAAATATGGCAAGTTCAACATTGGTAATGAGCAGGCGCAGTATCGACTTGAAGTGGGTTCATATTCAGGTACAGCGGGAGATAAGTTAACCTATAATACTAACATGGGGTTTACTACAAAAGACAGAGATAATGACCGAGATAATGGAAACTGTGCTGTAGCATGGAGAGGCGCCTGGTGGTACAACAATTGCGGCCGCTCCAATCTAAACGGACAGTACTTGGGAAACAAAAGATATTACCGAGGGGCCGTGTGGTACAGCTTCGGAGATAATCTTTCTCTCAAATTTACTGAAATGAAACTGAGGCCGTCATCGTAGAAAAAATACCAGTAACAGGTTTAATCCCGTTTAGTGACGTAAATACCAACATATCAACCGTATTCGCTCATCAAGGCTTTCAATAATTGATCGATCACAAACAATGATTAGTTGTTTATTAATTAGAGTAGTGGAGTAAATGGAGTTTTGAAATTGTACGCTTAATAAGAAGAGTTTTCTTTACAATATAAACTAAACTGATGCTATGAAATTAATGTTATGCTTTAAATTGCTGATAGCCTGGGAACCAGTCTTTTTTCTTTTCGAGAGCGCGAGCTTTCACGCGCTTTTCGTGATCACGGAAAGGATTGGTGCCCAGGCTGCCTCGGCTGTACTCACCTTTGCTTCATGTTATGTTGTTATAATTTATTTCATTCCGCTTTAATTTGGCCTGCAGGCTCGTTAGCTTACCTTATTTGTTCTTTATCCCGTTCAGTTTTTTTTCGTATTTGTTTTATTTTCTGAGCAATATTACCCGTCGGTAAATGGAGCGAGCGAATAAATGTAATAGGGGTCTACGTAATCAGCACCGTAACAGTGACAGTCGTAACTATCTGACATTGATCCAATCGGTTGAATGTCACTGCGTGAGAATTAGGTAAAAGGGAAAACGCAAAACCTGCTCTTTACAAGTTTACAATCCGTTGCTTTAAATCTCATACAAGATGGAGAAAGTTTTGTTGCTATAACAGAATAGAGAGATAACAAGACCTACTATGCTTGAAGTAAGCAAATTTAATTTGATGTTATCTGAAACCTGGATCATTATTAAAGATGAATTCCAGTCCGTACTGCGCAATCTCGGCTGCAATGATTATGGGAGCCCAACACGAAGGAATGTTTACAAGCAAAACTAAAAATTCCGCGACAAACTTACCTTTTTCTTCATTATTAACGCCAGATATCCTTGCAGAACAAATAATAACGAGTAGAGGAATCTTGACGCTATTTCAAACCGACGTTTCAGCTCATCGGAAATTCTTTAAGGAAACGAACTGTAATGGCGGACTAAGAAACTTCATGTATGCTGTCACCGAAGTGTAACGTTTCAACGAATTCAAAACAAAAACGAAAACAAACCTCGAGTCTGCGCAGTACGGACTGGAAATCAGCTTTAAAGTCATTTATGAGCAAAATAGTACACGTCTCTCTATCACTGAGAACTGAGTAGTGTGTTTGATTAAAAACACCAGAGTTTATTAGAAGTGGGATTAAGTGGGAAGGTCAGCTTGTATAGAGTGGTCCTGATTCAAACGGTTATCTTTTCAGGATCCTAGCTAAATGTTGCCTCCCATGCAGTCGCCTTCAGGGGCGATCGTGTCTTATTTCTCCCCACAAACACGATCGCCCCTGAAAACGACTGCATGGGAGGCTAAGCTAAATGCAGCACCAGCTGTGGTATTTTGTGTTGCTACGACGTCTACATTTGACTAAAAATTATAGATGTATTATTGCCTTATCGCTGAGTTAGGCCGTTTAGGTTAACAGTAAGCAGAGTTAGTTAAGCAAGCAAGCAATTATTGAAACTAAATAGGGTCACCAGGGGCGGGGGAGCACTTCTGGAAAATAAAGTAATCAAAAAAGTTGAAAGGTTTCGAATGAAGTATAATGCAATAATGATAAAAAGTGAAAATGTTTAAATATAAATACAGGTTTTAAGGTTGTTACCAATAAAATTCATTCACTATTCACTGTCACAGTTGTCATTTATCAGACTCAATAGGTCTCAGGGGCGGATAGAGGGGGGGGGGGGTGAATAGGGTGGATATCCACCTCCCATTTTTCAGTAAACAAAAATTCGAAATATCACTTTATTTGAAATTGAAAATAAAGAAAAACAGAAAGATTAACTCTCGCTCATGTCTGGTTGTTGTTACGCCACGTTTCGCCGTCTGCCGCCACTTAGGGTTAGGGTTAGGAAGGAAAATATAGACGGCAAACTGATCCTGACGGCTAAAGCGGTCAAAAATAAACAGAGTGGATAAAAAGAAAAAAACTAGAATATATAGAAAAAACTTTGCCCTATATTTCGGTTTGCAAAACAAACCTTCCTCAGGGGCTGGGCGGAGAAAAAAAATGAGAAAAATAAAAGGATCGTTACAAATAGAAAAATTTAAAATAAAATACTAAACAATGATTGGTTCTAACAAGTGTCAATGACGTGTTTCGTCACGTCGGTTAATTCCCAGAGGATGTAAAGTTTTTGCCTTGTTAATTAAATGGGCTTCACGAGCCTTCCTGACTGAGTCTCGTTTGCTGCGTATAAGTTCTAGCGGGATGAGGTGAGCGTCGTTTATGGAATGGCCGGGTTGGTTGAAATGAATAGATACTGGTGTAGGGTCATCAAGTTCATGGTGGTTGAGAATGGATCTGCGGTGTTGTCCGAAGCGTTCGTTAAGTTGACGTTTGGTCTCCCCAATGTATTGATGGTGGCATATTTTGCAATCGATTAGATAGATAAGGTTTTTAGAGCGGCAAGATATGTTGTCAGTTATTTTGCGTGTCTCGTTGGTGTTGAAGAAAGTGTAGTTAGTTTGGCCTTCTTGAAGAAATGAACAAGTGAGACATCGTGGGTGGTTGCATTTATGAACTCCAGCGCCTTGTTGTTTGGAGAACTTCTTATGTGTAAGCTCGGAATGTACAAGGAGATCACGCAGACTTGCGTTACGTCTGTAAGCGATAACTGGTGGATGAGGAAAAGCTTATTTGCAGTTGGCGGAGGACTGGAGAATATTTAAGTGTTTCTTGATAACAGAAGATATTTTAGGGAGGGCAGGGTTGAATGATATGACAAAAGGTGTTCGGTCTGTCTTTGTGATTTGCTGTCCTTGGGGCTGTAGCGTTGCGTGACGTGGGATGGCGCGAACGCGATTTGCATCTCTCTGTAGGGAAGTGCGGCTGTATCCACGTTTGATCAGATGTTTGATGAGTTCTCCACTACGTTTGTCAAAGAAAGTATCGGTAGAGCAAATGCGGCGAATACGGAGGAAAAGGCTGAACGGTATGGCTTCCTTCGTGTGGTTTGGGTGGTAGAGGTTCTGAGAAGGTATTGATGTTTGTCGGTGGGCTTGGTATGTAGATCTGTTTGAATGTGGTTGTTGCTAAGGTGGACTTGAACATCTAGGAAAGGGAGTGCCTGATGTGAGGAAATCGAATATTCATGGTGAATTTCATGCTCGGGTGAATGGAGTTTAAGTAACTTATGAAGTTCTTGAGGAGTTCTTCTCCGTGTGTCCATATCATGAAAACGTCATCAATAAACCTCCACCATACGAGCGGTTTGTTTACGGTGTTATCAATGGCGTTTTGTTCAAATTTACCCATGAATAAGTTCGCGTATGAAGGTGCCATGGGGGTTCCCATGGCTGTTCCAACCCGGCCATTCCATAAACGACGCTCACCTCATCCCGCTAGAACTTATACGCAGCAAACGAGACTCAGTCAGGAAGGCTCGTGAAGCCCATTTAATTAACAAGGCAAAAACTTTACATCCTCTGGGAATTAACCGACGTGACGAAACACGTCATTGACACTTGTTAGAACCAATCATTGTTTAGTATTTTATTTTAAATTTTTCTATTTGTAACGATCCTTTTATTTTTCTCATTTTTTTTCTCCGCCCAGCCCCTGAGGAAGGTTTGTTTTGCAAACCGAAATATAGGGCAAAGTTTTTTCTATATATTCTAGTTTTTTTCTTTTTATCCACTCTGTTTATTTTTGACCGCTTTAGCCGTCAGGATCAGTTTGCCGTCTATATTTTCCGTTTTAACTTAGTTACTGATCCAGGTCTTCAATAGATCCGGCACCACTCATCGGTTTGTCGCTGTGATATTGCAGTATTTTATTATATTTGGTTAGGGTTAGGGTTAGGGATAGGCCCTAATGGTCTGTCATCCACCCCCCCCCCCCCCCCCTTTTGAAATCCTGGATCCGCCCCTGGGTTTGTACAAGAAACAGTCAGTCTTTCACTTTCTTCATCGCGGAGTTTCGACAGAATGCTTCCCGAATCGTGTTGTGTTGATATTTTCACAATTCTCAATTCATTTTTTCCAAATCTAGGGGAGCTCTTTATGTGGTACTGACGGAGTGCTGTTTGTGCCTTTCAGGGCTAAAATTGTTTTGATATCCCATTTAAACATATTTGCCATATACTGTGGTACCACTTAAAGTTTCATGATAATATATCGCAAGTGTACAGGAGCGAATAGCTGTCACTAGATTGAATGATCATGATTTCAGTTTGGGATGTGGCCCTTGGCTGGCCACTGTGACGTATTACTCATCAATATATATAAATAAATTTCCGTTGGGAACTCTTATAGGAAACACTCCCACAGAAATGCATTCTGGTAGCTCACCTTCCGCAAGCTTCATCGAGTTGGGTTCAATGTTGTTGTACTTTATCGACGTTTTGCTTAAAATGGTTTGGCTCGGTTCATTGTAGGCTACTACAACTAAGTCTACCTAACTTGAAACGCAAAGAAAAATTACGAATTGTTGGTTTAGTCCTTTTATAAGAGCCAAGCCGGTACTTTATGTACAGTGTTTTGATTTTACTCGATCCCGCCCTGTATTTCTAGCCTGCGTCGCTAAAGAAACTAAATCTCTTACTAGCCGGGGCTAGATTATGTCTGCGACGTAGCTAGGCCAGGTCTATCCTATTAAGATGGGCCGAGATTAGCTTGTGTACAGTCGTCCCGCTCCCCCGTTGAGGGGAGCGGGACGAGATTAGATTAAAATATTAGTTGTTACCGGTGATATCTTGTTGCAGTGTCTTCTTCAGACATCATTACAAGCACTTTAATTGGTCATTGTTATCTGTCGTACTCCACAGTGCAGCCCTTGGGGATTTTTTTTGCCACTGCATCATATCCGGTGAAATATTCACTGTTGGAGTAAAATAGGAAAACAATACTAGCTAAGATGGGAAACATTTTAACCACAAACAATTTCTTTATGCTGACAATACATAAAGAACAAACGTGCTCTACGAAGAGTAAAACTGGACTAATGCAACTTAAATATAAAACAATATAAGAAGCTTTCCCGAACACCCAAAGAAGCCATATTCACCCAAGTCGATCTTTTCTGATGTAACATGTAGATATTACAACAATGTTAGTTATTTAAACAATAGAGTGTTTCTGTCAAGGAGCTATCGGTTAATAGTTGCCCCGCGGAAATTTAGTTGTTAACAAATATTTAGACTGCAAAACAGTCGTTTTTTCTCTTAAGTCGTTGGAAAAAGCGCTTATCGAAGGCGCGAAGCGCCAAAAAAGTTTCAACACCGAGCGCGTTCGCAAAAGATACGACTGTTTTGCAGTCTAACAAATATTAGCCCGAGAATCGTAATTCAATGGCTAATATGTTGGTTTTAAGAACATCAAACATCCAAGGGGCAACTGTCATACTAATAGTCCCGGGACAGAAACAGTCTATCATTTTTATTGTTCATCACTTCATTTTTTCCCCGCGCCCACTCAAAAACGAGCATCGTGAATTATTTTTTTAATTATTATTTTTAAGGATAAAAGACTTAATTGAGAGACGAAACAAAACCAGAAAAGAAACGCACTAAATGTAGTCAAACTTGATGGCGTATTTTTGTTTGAAGGCCCGCTTCTTCACAAAAAAAAATCCATCGGCGAAAACTATCCACGAATTGTTGCTAGATCCTGCTGATGGCATAACAGCAACCACATTTAAGTTATTTTGTTTTGTCGGACTCCATCGTGACACTTTTAATTTCTTGTCCCCCGTAAAACGTGATGTGGCAAATGACTCGTCCCCAGTCGTCTTCATATAGCACGCGGCAAAGGGAGAAGCGAGGTGGGGGAGCAGGGGATGATGGAAAGGAAGAAGGGGAGAAGTCTCCCTCTTTCACCCTCTCCCTACCCATCTCCCCTTGCGCTCCCTTTCTCGGTACCCGTCTCTTCCACCGCTGTATCTTTGCCGCGTGCTGTATGAAGACGACTGTAGACGAGTCTGATATGGCAACATGTGATTAGGGGGGCAAGTGAGTTCAAAGTACGGAACTTGATACAGTGTACGGGTTATTGAGCAATTTATTTGCGTTCGGTCTTTGAGCTGGCGTTATTTAGATTTACTACACCGTGCTGAAGAGCTCCAATAAAAGCGAAACAGCTGTCCACGGTTGCAATCCTGCTCTATCGGTTGTAGTCGTGTTGGTGTCTCGCAAAGTCTACTTTTCACGTAGTATGATCAGCCTTGCTTGCAGACTTGTTTGTTTCTTCATTATATTGCTGATCAGATCTCTCAGCAGATCCTACCAATAGCAGCATTATCGTTTGCGGTACCCTGCAGGTTTAGTCCTACTTTTAAGAACCAGCCGTTAAACCAACAAAATACCTGAAAAGGCATTTTGCACTGCTGTCGTTCCAAAAAGAATCTTAATATATGAGCGGATATTGATTGTGCATTCTACGGCTGTCGCGTGATCGATCAAGTTGTTTGCGGGGCTTGTAACTTGTCTATACATGTACGCCTAGCGGACCTATCTTTATCCGAGCCGATAACAGAACCACTTCAATTGACAAGTAGGAAGAAAAAAATAATTTGAACCTTGTCTTGCATGACATGAATAGCAGACAGTTTGGCAAGTTACCCAAACTAGTGATCTCGGTATCACGTAGCTGAAGAACTGAGTTGAGTTTAACAAGCTGAAGCAGTACTTATCCCACTGCGTTGTAGAAATGCGGATTGCTTAAACATCACCATAATCATGGCTGTTCAAAAGCAAACTATGCCTTCATTTGCTTCCATAATTTCTGTTTTGTCCATTGTGTTTTACTGCGCCGGCTTTTTAAGAGTTGAGCTTGAGTTACACGAGCACAAGAAAAGAATAAACGCCCTTGAAAGCGTTGCGGAGGCCAAGCCGCCGTCAAACGATCCAGACATAATCAAGAATGCTCCTGGTAAGTTTGTTTTGCATTACAAGCTAGAGTTTACAAGTTGTTACAATCATACGATACAACTGATCAGTATAAAAGTTCTGTCCAAATGAAAATACTGTTGGTAAAATTAATAACCAAAGAACATGTTTTTCCTTATTTCGTTTGTGTTGTTCAGCCTCAAAGAAAACTGAAGGTTAGCAGGTCAACTTTTTTTCAATCCAATGCACTGAGAAAATTTTACAAAAAATAATTCGACCCGGAATCTTCCTTCAACTATGACTTAAATAGTGATAAGGAACAAGCTTGTTCATCTCATTCGTTTAGCTCTTTCAAACTAACAGTCGGTTGTGTCGGTTTTTACATCAAATGTTTGGTCTACTGAGAAGTCGGATTGTTATTTAGTCTCAAACGGAAGAGATTACAAATAACAAAATGTCAATTATTTCCGTCTCAGTCATCATGTGAATTAAAGAGCAATAAATGCTTGCCTGGAGCAAGAATTCCTATTGAGATGATAAAACGAACAAAAATGCGCACCACGAATTCAGTTTTGGTTCTTATCTCTTATACCTTCAAATAGTGTTGGGAAAAGAAATAACCATAGAAGAACATGTTTTTGCTTTTTCGTTTGTGTTGTTGAGCCTCAAAGAAAACCGAAGGTTAGTAGGTCAAATTTTCTTCAGTCCAGTGCAGACAATTTCACAGGAAAACAATGATTCGAACCGGAATTTTCCTTCAACTTTGACTAAAATAATGATAAGGAACAAGCTTGTTCATTCCATTCGTTTAGTTCTTTCAAAAGTACAGTCTCTCGGTTGGGACAGTTTTTACATCAAAATGTTGTCTACTAAGAAGTACGATTGTTATTTTTAGTCTCGAATGGAAGAGATCACTTGTCACAAAATGTGAATTATTTCCGTCTCAGGTCATCTTGTGAGTTGAAGAGCAATAAATGCTTGCCTGGAGCAAGGATTCTTGTAGACTTGCCCCAAGTCGCTCGTTTTTTCTCTGCATCTATAGTTACTTAAATAAAATCGCTTTGAGATCCAGTGCGAAAAACAACTTGAGTAAAATCGCCTCTGAAATCGCGCACGAGAGATCTGGCGAGATTCATTTCTGTGAACGCGCGCGCGAAGGAAAACAAATGACACTTGCCGAGGAATGGCTCGGAACGATCCTCCGCCATTTTGTTTCTCATGCCCGCGCGCCCCCTCCGTTTCCGTATCCAGCGGTCTCCTGCGAATCTAACGGGTAGGGACGTTATGTATGGGGAACTATTATGTCCCCAATATATAATTAGCACTATGTTAAGATGGCAGATCTAACAAAAACGCGCAAAAGTAAAAACTGTTTAGCTTCTCACCATCCGATAAGAAAAGAAATGAAATTCAGAAGGAGTTATTTTTTATAGACACTAAGGCTAAGCAGTAAAGTATTTATAGTTTTGTAAATTATTTTATCTTCTGCCGATGTAAATAGATTTTTTTCAATTTTCTTTTCCTTCGTAGGAATCCAATCCAATAAACTTCATAGACACAGCCGTCAAGTTGAATCAAACAGAAACGCCACGGAACATAAAGACACGACGGAAACGATGCTGAAAATCAAAAAACTTCTATCAGAGGGGAAAGTGCATCTCTGTCAGTCAAAGGGTGCCTTGTGCTCGTCAGGTCCTCCCGGTCCACCTGGATCAAGAGGTCACAAAGGATCTCGGGGACGAAGGGGACAGAAAGGAAGAACTGGAAACAAGGGAGATAAAGGCATTATGGGATCGCCAGGAAAGAGCGGCAAGCAAGGCATTATGGGACCTGTGGGACTGAAGGGAGAGACTGGAACCAAAGGTGAGAAAGGAGACATAGGGCCCGCAGGCATGCCGGGAAATAAAGGAGAACCTGGTGAATCGATTTTATCTCCTGCTGTTGTTGTTTCTCCTGTGACGTTGACAGTGAACGAAGGTGGATCAGCCTCGTTTCAGTGTTCAGCCAGCGGTAATCCTGAGCCTGCAGTAGTGTGGAGTAAACTGGACAATCAGTCAGAAATTATTCAGTCAGCGGTTTCAGGAGGAAAGTTGCAGTTAATGAAGGTGATCGGAAATGACTCAGGCGTGTATCAGTGTTCAGCAACAAACATCCTGGGGAATTCACGGGAAGTGGTGCGGTTAGCAGTAAATGGTAAGATTCTGGTAATTGTTGTTTCTGAAAGAAACTTTACAAAGTGTTACACAGTTACACAATGATTCCTTGTAGCTTTTGTGAACATGTTTAAAATTCCGCGAATATTCATATTTGAGTAACAGAAAACCTTTCCTCTTTACTATAGGAAGCAACCCGTTTTCTCTTTGGAAGCAAACAACATTTTACAGATCTTTTTTCCTCTTTTTTTCACCGATTGACTAAAACCTTGTTCTTACTGTAAAAAATGCATTCTAACAAACGTTATAAGAAAATTATTTCGTTTTACATGTAATGCCATTCTCTTAGTTCCTTGCCCCCGGGTGGGGAATAGGGCCGGATGTAATGCCATTAGGAACCTACTAATGTTCCTTGCCGTTCCTTTCTGTGATTTTAGACCTGTACATTGATCAAAATACCACATTTTGATTTCTCTGAAAGCAAAACCGGTTACTTATTATACTTGAAACTCAATTCATAAAATCCTTCTCTCAGGCTGAGTGTTATTCACTTGGTTGCAGTTCATCCTCATGTTACTCTTCGTCCGGGACCTTCTTACGTCACTGAAGGAAGTAACGTCACCTTACCAACTTGTCACGTGACCGGATACCCGGCGCCAGTGGTCACCTGGAGGAAGTCGTCTGGTCAGTTACCCCAGGGGAGGGCGCAGTATAACAACAGTGTCTTACAAATTTCTGATGTCCGTAAAGTTGACTCTGACACATACTTCTGTTCAGCAGTCAATCTTTTAGGAAATGTTGCAAGGAAAACTCTTCTAGTTGTGATTTCACTTCCTGTGTTTACCGTCAAGCCACCTGGAAAGGTGTTTGCATCTACTGGCAGCAATTTGACGTTAAACTGCAGCGCTACCGGTGATCCACAACCAGTCATCAGCTGGAAAAGACAAGGAGCAGCACTGCCCGTGGGGAGGAGTCACAGGACAAACGAGGCGCTTATCATAAGCGATGCTAGTGAAGAGGATGCTGGAAACTATATTTGTTTGGCTACAAGTGCAGGAGTGTTTGATATCGAGGCAATAAGTGATGTTCATGTCGGATCAAGGGGTAAGTTGTGTAAGTTATTTATGGAATGGTTGGAAAGATTTCGAGAACGCTCAAACCTCAGGAGTCAGATTTTTTCCAGTAAACTTCAGAAGCTGTACTAGTCAGCATTGCCTAGTCGTTTAAAAAGAGACTGGATTATTGTTGCCTTAATCTGGGAGAACTGCATTCGCGTGATCAAGTAGATGGACTAGAAATCCGTTTATCCAGGAATCAAATTCCCCAACCTGCAGCTCAGAGTGACAATTAATTAATAAATATTAAAATGGACCAGTCCCAAATGTAACCCCTCGGCCACAAAAAAGCCTATTGACAAACCTCCAACCAGTTTGGATTCATTGTCTGCTAAAGGCACTTAAGAATACAGTCCTGCTTCGAACGATTCAACGGGACTATGTCAAGGATTTTAGCTAAATTTAGGCATGGAAAAAAAACAAATTCAGTGAAATATAAAAAATAACCTCTTAAAACAGTGAAGTGGCATTTTAATAACACAGCAAAAACAAAAGAAGGTGCGGATGGCAAAAAATTAGGAAGTTTGAAACGGATTGCGATATGGGTTTCTGAAATCTTGTTGAGCTGAACAGTTTTCAAAGTTAGTCTCGTTTGCTTGTAACTTTAAATTATAACGCCCGGGTTTTGGTTTTGTCATTTAGATCCATAGAAGTATTGCAAAAAATTAAGTTTTACAGCGAGTATTTGGCAAAGCTTAATAAAATAATCTTAATTCAGCCGTGACACAGTCCCTTCAAATTCTTCGAACTCTATTTCTTCGTTCGTCTCGTAGGAATCAGATGAAAGGCCCTCAGATAACACATCGCTGTCGTTAGAGTCTTCCATGTAGTGTTACTATCCAAACTTGAATAATTCTTAGCGTAAACAAACCGAAAAATGTAGTCGACAAGCGAAAATACAAAATCTTCGAGACGTTCCTGAAGTGACGTCACTCATTACCAATTGATTGACTGATTAATCGATTGTAGTCTTAATTAATAACAATACAATAATATAAACATATTTTCCCGCAAACAAACGTGAAAAATATAAGAAAAGCTTGCAAACTATCGTTATTTAATTAGAAGCAAATAAACACCTATTTATAAAAGTTTGATTAAAACGTTCAGTTCTAATTAACAATTAGACTACAAGCCCGAGTTTTCTATGAGCAAATAGTCAACGAGGCGCAGCCGAGTTGACTATCGCTTATAAAAAACGAGGGCGAGTAGTCTAATTGTTTTAGTAGAAACTCTAAAGGATTTCAGTCCAAAACCTACAATATTGTGCACTTTGAAGACAAAAATCAAGAAAATTTACCGCTTAAAGAGCTACTCGCGCGCGCGACTGTTTTCTATCGGCGAATAGAAATCAGTGGGAGAAACAATCAGATTCGCGGATTTACAATAGAACACAGCTGAGTTTCTACTAATAAAAGGTAGAATACAGCTATGGTCGCGGTATATATAGCGTAAGGTCATTTCCTCTGTGGACCGCTGCGGGAACAACAGGACACCGCAAAGCGAAGATCGAAATGCACCAATCAGAGCTGTTGAAAACCAACCAATCTTTATAAGGTTTCACCTGACCAGTTGACCTTATCGCCTGATGAAGACTAGCAGTATGCAGTCGAAACGTCGCGATCTACATCACAAATGACTACGTCGTGATACAAACGAAAAATACTTTATTATTAATGACAAATCTATTTACCTTTGTTGATAAATCTGCAAATGACAGTTTTTGTCTGTAGTTAAGAGAGAAAATTGGGAGGCTAAAGAGGTTTAAAGAAACACAATTGTTTCGTTTTTGGTATTTACTGAATCTTAAATAGACCAATTACTTCAAACGTCATGGAACGTTTCTACATATAATATTTTCTCTTCAAATAGAATCGAATTTAAAGCACATGTTTCTCTTTCGTCAGATTGCTTAGATCTGCTCAAATCAGGCCACACTCAAAGTGGATTGTACTCTGTCAACCCAGACGGTAGAGGACACTTTACTGTCTACTGTGACATGCGCACTGACGGGGGAGGCTGGACAGTGTTTCAGCGAAGACAGGATGGCTCGGTAGACTTCTATCGGGGGTGGAACGACTACAAAGCAGGCTTTGGTCAGCTGACTACTGAGTTCTGGTTAGGAAACGACAAGATCCACCGACTGACGGCCTCTAGACGGAGATCTCTACGAGTGGAGCTGGAAGACTGGAACGGAGTAAAAGTGTATGCCAAATATGGCAAGTTCAACATTGGCGATGAGCAGGCGAAGTATCGACTTAAAGTTGGTTCATATTCAGGTACAGCGGGAAATTCGTTAGCATATCACAATAACATGGCGTTTAGCACAAAAGATAAAGATAATGACAGATGGAACAAGCACTGTGCTGCTACATACAACACAGGTGCCTGGTGGTACCAAAGTTGCCACTTCTCCAATTTAAACGGACAATACCTGGGAGACAATAATGATTGGCGAGGTGTCGGGTGGCGGCACTTCAGAGGTTCTCTTTCACTCAAATTTACTGAAATGAAAATGAGGCCGTCATCGTAGAAAGAAAACCAGTAACAGGTTTAATCCTGTTAGTGACGTAAATACCAACAAGTCACTGATCTTCGCTCGTCACAGCTTTCAATAATTAGTTGATCACAAACAATTATTAGTTGTTTAATTAATTTGGATAACGTAAAACGGAATAAGTGATGTCGGATTTCCGAAAACACATGCGTCCGTCGGTATAAAATCGGATGTTCATGAAAGTAAAAAGAGGAAAGATCATGAATTATTATCCAGTTAAATTACCTTACTTTTGTTTACTTTCGTGAATGTATAGAGGATAATACATGGTTGCGCGGAGATATGAAATTTATTTTCGAGTGTTCAAATCGATAGCTCACGACTGAGTACCAAAAATGAAGGATCTGTGCATTTCGGAAGTTTCTTGCGAAATTCATCGCTTAGTGCCTAAAAAAGGCTTAATTATTTAACAAATAAAAAACCTTAGCCGTGCTTTGTTCTGTTATAAAGCACGCAAAGAAGTGACGAGAGCACGAAAGAAGTGTAGGGTGAAACACGAGCCGTAGGGGCCGCCTACTTAGCTTCTTGAGTGCTATTGTCACTTCCTTGAGTGCTTTATAACAAAACAAAGCACGGCCAAGGCTTTTAATTTTTTTTATAATAAAGTTTTACTTAAAACTTTAGAGAAATTGGATTTAAACAAGATTTTATCTCAGCATGCGCGCGCGGAATGGCGTGACGGATCGTACGCGACGGCGTCAAATATCTTTTGATCAACAAATTCTTTTTTTCAGAAACGCGTCTGAATTTTTGAAATAAAAGCACCTAAACATCAGTTGAGGTCTTTTCATTAATTTTTGATAGAGCTGAACCACTCAAACATTGAAAATTCCCCTCGATTTGCTAAAACAGCGAGATTTGAAATGATCCACAAGCTGCACGCGCACGCAAACGGTAAAAGATGGCGAGAGCACTCGTAAACAGCGTGCTTAAAGCACGCTGTTTTAACCAATCAGAACGCACGTTAGATTGTCACTTTATTATAAATAAATGAATTTTATCCCGACGCACGCATGTGTTGTTTGGAACTCTGATATTGCTTATTCTTGTGTTTCTATATTTTTTGTGAGAACAGTTTCCATTGCAATCATTGGCGATATGAAATTATGTAATGTTTAATAAATGAGCAGCAGTGTTTTATCAAGTTTAAAAACTTGATAAAACACGAACTGCGAATTTATTGAACGGCTTAAAACTCTTCTGATGTAGATCAACTCATTCTTGCACTAATATTTACATTTGGGGTTATTTTGACCTAGAAAATTGGACGTAAAGTTTAGCCCTGTCTTTATCAGATATAAAGACACTCATTAAACATTAATTTCCTTTGTATTTTCTTTATGAATTATTAATGAGTTTTTTAAGCTCTTATTAAGAATGGTTCTTTCTTAAGAGTAGCAGAATAATTTATAGTATCAGGGACGGCGGAGCCGGGGAGGCTGGGGGAGGGGGGGGGCGCTTTAGCCTCTCAAATTTTACGAAAAAACAAAGTCTTAATTACAAAGAGAAGAGTCTCCTAAGCCCCCTCCCACTTCAAGTCGCTAGTCACCCGTCTTCCTCCCCCCCCCCGCCCCCCCCCCCCCCCTGATTGGAAAAATGTTCTACCGTCCCTGAGTAGTGACCATTATTGATATATTTTCTTATAGCTGATAGCTTGGGTACCAGCCTCTTATCTTTTTGAGAGCGCGAGTTTTCACTCACCTTTCGCGCTCCTCTGAAAGAAAGCGATTGGTACCCAGGCTACCTTGATGTAATCACGTTACTTTCGCTTCAAGTTATTAAATTAATCTGTCGTGAATCTGTTCCGCATTTTATTGGATTATAGGCTCGTTCTATTTTAATTTGGCTTATTTTAGTTGGTCTCCGTTCCATTCGATATTTTTTTCCAATTTTTGTATATAAGTCATATTGATTTGTGTAATCTGATCTAATCGGTTGAATGTTTAATTTCCTTGTGGAAATGAGGAATTTGGGTATTTTTTCCTCAAAATCATGTAGTAGGAAAACCGAGTTTAAAACACAGATTGGTGGTTGTGTTTAACGTCTTTACTCTTTATATATGAGAATAGTTACAGTAATACCTGCTATAGTCGTGTTCTGCAGAACAATCATTCAGTGCGTTGCGAAGATTGAAAACTTACCTCCGCAGCACCTGATGAGGCACAACATGTCAGTTACATCGCACTTCAAGTATTAAAACATTGAAAGGGCATCCGCCAACTCTGTAGTCAACAATGGCATGGATTATATCATTGATATCTTCGGCCGTCGAAATGGCAGAGACAATTATTTCTTTTAACGTGTTTTATGAGATCATATGATAGATTCATGTGTAAGAATATTTTCACTTCATATGCAGGCCTATATTAATGCATCGTATGACCAGTGTATACACCGATTTCACAAATGGCGGACGCGCGGAAAAAAACTGGTACGAGGCATGAAAACGAGGCGTTTTAGGATAAACAGCTTTCGTGTTACAAGGGGAAAAGTGAAAATTACGCGAGTTCTGAAGTTTTTGTTTGTTAAACGGGGAAATAGACCGTTTTCCTTCCAGGTTTTCGAGATTACGGAATTCTAAACGAGTTTACAGTCTAGTAATTATTCTTGTTTCTGTGTTGCAAGAAGAAAGGGACCGTAGATCTGCAGGGAAACAGAGTTAAAGTTTCGGTTTTCCAATACGGAGCTTCGACGGCTGTTGGCCGGTAAAAATTTACACGGAACGATATTGAAATTAATTTTCAAATTCTGTCAAGGTACGTTCTTTTCCAGACGCTGTCAAGGTATGTTCTTTTCATTTTTGTGAAAGCAAACGAAAAATTCTATTTCTGTCTCCTTGCGGATTTAGTAGAGCACGAACTCTGGCTTTGAATAGGAACTTCACAAGTCAACATTCAACTTTGAGCCACCTTGACCGGTCACATTTCCTTTAAACAAATTTTAATTACTATTATTCTCTCGCTATTTAATTATTTTTATACTTTGCAAAACACCTTTGCTGTGCAATTGCAAATCGTTAAAATGTTGACAAATACTGTAATAAGTTTAATTAACAGACGAAGCCGAAGACTACCGGTATTGAATATATATGTTTCTTCTTTGTAATAAACCCTTATACCTGTATTTGAGAATACTTGATAAATGAATAAAAATCGCTTCCAATAATCTCAGCTTTATATAAATTAAAACGGAGGGCATCTTTATTCACGGTGTCCTGTAAAAGCTTGTAAAATGAAGCGAAACCGTGAATATTTGTTCTATCAGTTGGACCTTCGTCGTGGTTGCCTAGCACGTGATTAATTTCTTCCCGAGATCAAACAACTTCAGTCGTCCGACACAGCAGAAAGAATTCCAGCAGATTTCACTAAATTTACAGAATTAATAGCATTGTTTTTGACTTGAGGAACATTGTGATGATCTTGTTCACTGAAGATTGTGCACAGGTAGCCCAAGCTCCTAAAGGAGCCGTCAACATATAGACCACATATGACATTGCGTAATAACGTTATTATAAGGGTTTGTATGGGAATTTACCGATCGTGAAAAATAATTCAAAATAGAGGAAAAATATCCAATAAAATCGACTTACCTATCCTCTTCTATGCATATGTTGTGTTTCTATGCCGTTTGGGGGCGATTTGAAGCCATTTCAGTGGGTTTTAGGTTCGCTGGTTTCCTCTCTATTAGAGAGGAAACCAGCGAACCTAAAACCCACTGAAATGGCTTCAAATCGCCCCCAAACGGCATAGAAACACAACATATGCATAGAAGAGGATAGGTAAGTCGATTTTATTGGATATTTTTCCTCTATTTTGAATTATTTTTCACGATCGGTAAATTCCCATACAAACCCTTATAATAACGTTATTACGCAATGTCATATGTGGTCTATATGTTGACGGCTCCTTTAGGAGCTTGGGCTACCTGTGGATTGTGTTGAACATTTACTGTCCGCTTCACTTGATGTAACTCCTTTGGTTTGCGTGGAGCCAAGTGATGTCTTACGGTTTAATCGAATTAGCCGCTTTAGTCTGTCTGAATTATTTGAATACAATTTTTTTTTCTAAAATGCAAGAATCTACTAGCCTACTAAATCCACAAAAACTACTAAGTCGATTGAGAATAACACATTTTTATTGATGCATTTCAGGTACGTATATGGTATCACGTATGGTTATTTTACCAGAAAAATATAAAGAAACCGGCCCGAAAATCCATTGTTACACATTTTTTCACAACGTACATGTATGTTTACACAGACAATTGCGTGTTTATTTTCGTAATTTTTCAATGACTCACCAAAATCCTTAAGAAAATGTGTACACTCGTCTGGATACTGGAGCTTTCTTGATAAAAGTCCAAGGTTTAAAATCGTTGGCGACCCGCCGTATTTCAAGCCATGTGAAACCAAGAGTTTTGCTTACAACCAGAAACAAAACAACGTATTTGGCCGCGAACTTATTTCGAACTCGGTAATCTCGAAATCAACCTAGAAAACGAGCTAATACCCCCATTTAACGGAGGAGAGCTTCAAAACTCCTGTAATTTTCACTTCTCCCCTTGTAACACGAAAGTTGTTTATCCTAAAACGCCTCGTTTTCATGCTTCAGTACCAGTTCTTTTCCGCGCGTCCGCCATTTGTGAAATCGGTGTATGACCCTCGTTTCTTTTTGACTGTTTCGCAAAAATTTGAGCAACTTGCGAGAATTTTTTGGGCAAATGGTTCACCGCCCCATTGGCAAAAAATTGCCCGTACGCCTATGATAACAGTGTATTGAAATCATTGAAATTACACTCGAAAACCAGAGTTTGCCTTTGTTTGCTTCCAGAATTTCTGTTTTGTCCATACGTTACATAGCATTGTTTTTTAGAAATAGTAACATAGAAATCTCTAAAGAAATTTCGTGTGACTGTGTAGCGCATATAACTAGTGAATTGAAAACGATAATTAAAATGAAAAATGCGCCTGATGGTAGTATAATGTTTCCATACGTTTCGGGGCTACTGTCCCTTCTTCAGTGGAAAATGTGAAATGCCATCACGTTGTGAGATGGCATTTCACATTTTCCACTGAAGAAGGGGCAGTAGCCCCGAAACGTATGGAAACATTAAAATACCATCAGGCGCATTTTTCATTTTAATTATCGTTTTCAATTCATTGTTTTTTAGAGTTGAATTCAGTTGATGTGGAAATAAACGATCAAACAGAGAAATTACCAATTGCATGATTTACAACAATAAATTTGTCCAGATAAAAGTCTTCTTTCAGTTTACAGAGTTATTATTTTATTAGGGAGCGGGGGGAGGGGGGAGGGGGCAGGGAAGTAACGTAAGTTGTGTCGCCTTGGTGTCAACTGCAATCGTCTGTCTGGCTAATCACACTGGCACTCAACGTGAACTCTAAATTCATTCCATAGCGTGAGTTGACTAATGAGTATCGCTACCCCCTCCATTGAATAGGATGCTAGTCAATCACAGGCAGCCAGCCCCAAAGAGTTTTCGTCAGATATACTAACGGATTAAGGAAGTGGTCCGCAAGCAACACTCTATATGCTGGGACCCACTAAAATAAAGCTTTCTTTCACCTCCTTACATAACCCTGGCAGGTGTCGTGTTATTTATCCTAGCTTTCAGCAGGGAATCAATGTAAAATTTTCTTTACAGTGTCAGTATTAGATCAATTACAACATATGGGATGAATGGAAACAAGAGAAATAGAATAAATGAACAAAAAGAATGCTGATACAAATTTCCACTTCTTTTAATTTTCCTTTTCTTTACAATTCTGCTTTATTAACAGTTTGTCACTGGATAAACTGCTTATCGCTAAACCGTTGTTTTTTACCAATAATGATCGGTTCGTGAAAGATATACACACGCACGAACCAACCAATCAGAGCAAAGAATGTGACTTGCGCGTCAGCGTTTCCCGCGCTTTCCTCCGGAGATGTTAAGGTTTGTCCAGTCAGGTTATTTCGATTTTAACTTTACAGCTGGCTTTCTTGGTTACATCTTTGCCTGTCCGCCTTACATTCAATGAGAAATCGCTCATCTTTACACCTCAAAGGTTAAGAAGTTCAGGAAAGAGTTTTATACTGATGTGGTTTTGTTACATACAAATACATGTATTGCCGTGTTTTGGCTTTGCATTGCATTGCATTGCATTTAACACATTGTTTCTAACTTGCCAACCTGGCTTCAAATTTCGAGAAATGTCAGCCTTCAACCTCGCCGCTCCTTTGTACCCGCAACAACTTCTCAGTGGTTGGAATTTACTCAAAATGTGTTGCGTTTTGCTTTCCGCTATATTTCTTTGTTAGTGTACTTTTCCGTTTTCGTTTTATTCTACTCTTTTGAAGACCTAGAAGCCAAGTTACTATTTTGAGTATGAATTAATATCAGTGTGAATTGAGCTGTTCGTTGCAATAGCGACCCGGCATGTTCACAACACGATTTTGTTTTCATGATATAGCTGTTATATACATTGCGCGAAAACTTTTCCTCTTAAGCTCACGATCGACGCTTTCAAACAGCGATACTCCTTGATATTCCAATACACATCTTTAAGTCCTTTATCGTCTCAACACTGCTTCAAGAATAAACGAAGGCAATAACTATCAATGCCATAATCAAAGTCTCTTCGAGATATCGACGTTTTTGCATGAAGTATGAGTCGAAGGTTTATCCTGTGCATTGTTCTTCGAACTTATCATAACAGTTTCTTTGTAGTTTAGTTTAACAATTTCCTATCTTCGCGGAGGAAATGCAGCCATATCATTTTGTCAAAAATGGCTCGTCCGCGCCGGGTATTTATACACATATTCCTTAACATTACACAAATAAACAGTGCAAATTTCAGCGAGATCTGACAATTCTATACTTTAAAATTGCAAGGACCTTTCGAGGCAGTCGATTACGGCAGCGAAATTAGCAAATGAAACAGCAAAATATGCGATCCACGCTTTGTTTTTGCGACGCCATATTTGAATTGTTATAGGTAGACCGCTGTTCAATGTGTTCAAGGCCGTATCGTTACGATTGCTCCACGAAAAAGCACGAAAAAAAATACGGATATTTCCGACTACTGTCAGAGAAAACATTGCGCATATAATTGCAGCGTAAACAAATCGTTACACTCAAGCTGCGTTTTGTCTAGGCTCTGCGAGGGTCGGATATCAAGACCCAGGATTAAACAAAAGCCATATATACAGTAAATGTTTCAGTGAATGCTTTCGAATTATATTTGAAGATGAAATACGAAAGAATTTTGCTGTCTTTGACTGAAATTCCACTCGAACTGCGTAGATACGATCGCATGTTGTAAAGCCGATTCATGCAACATTGCTGTCAACGCGAAATCTCGTCCCTAACGACCTAGACAGATGACGAATTGTTAACCGCTCCTAAGCTAAAAGAAGCGCGCCCCCATCTCTTGCATTTGTTTTAACTTCAATAATATCTTTGAAAAGAGCGAGTTTTTTGGTATGGTTTATTTTTGACGTTTGTAATTTTTAAACGATTAAGTGCTAGATTATTTATTCGTGTTTTAGTTACGCAATCCATTGTTTGTGCGACGCTTTTTATAGATCGCCTTTCAGACACACGTGCGTTGAAATACGAAAGCTGACATGTCACTTTTAAAATTGTTATATAACGTTTGTAAATGTGACAAGTCACGTTTTTTTTCACGAGATCGCAAGTGATCACCCACAGCGGAAAGTAATCTCTTGAGAAATTAAAACAGTCCCTTGAGAAATTAAAAAAGTCCCTTGAGAGTTTACAAATATGTGGTTCCAAATGTTGTTCACATAACCCCTATTCTACGTTTTTAGCTTGTAAACAAGCAAAAACGTCGAAAAAAAAGTAATAGATTTTTAGGGTGTGGCCGCTCTTGAGGGTAGCACGTGCTTTGTTACTAGGCTGGGTCCCAGCGGGATTTCTTGACAGGTGGTTTTGGCGCTTTAGGTCTGTTAGGAGGTTTAGCAGTGCTGTGATGACTGCTCGCGTCCCACGTGTTAGAAGTGGAGGAGGCGGCGGCACAGAAGTGAGACTTGTACTGCGCCTGGTGAGTGAAAACGTTATATACGTGACTGACAGTACTAGTAGCGGCTATAGGCGTGACCTAGTATGGCAGAAACGTGACATTTAAAGGAGCCGGCATATCACGATATACTATTATGTTCTGTGATGCAATTATTAACTTTGAACGAAAAGAAATCCCAAACTAAAATCTTTTAAAAAGTAGAAAATCAGCTAAGAAGGAAAGAACAGAAAAATTAAATACCTGCATGAAAAGCAGCTTTCAGAGCTGACGTTCGATCATTTCTTGCTGAAGAACCGAATACTCCACCAGACGACGAGAACGATGCCGGTCGAAATGAAGACTTCGTGGAAGAAGAAGATACGGAAGAAAATTGTGGATAAGATGAATCTGGGTAGGAATACTGTGATCCTCTGCCATAACCGACCTGGTTATCCTGTGGAAAAATAAGTACCTTGAGAACTCGGAATCTGAGCTGAACTTTTCCTACAAATAGTCAGTTGCTTAAAGGAAACATGTCCGGAGGAAACATGTACCAACTTTCATCTGCTACATGTACATTTAATTGTAAACTTTAAATAAATAAAAGTTAAGTCGACTTAACAATTTGGTAGTTAAAATAAACATGCTGTCTACTGAAGCACGCAGTAATACAAAAACAACTCGTCTTATCTGGGCAAACAAACGCAAACAACACAATGAATCAAGGGACCGGTCATTATGTACGTCACTTCGTTTATAGTGGAACACCACCAACAAGCGCTAACTCACCGAAAACGCTTCAAAATGGCCTGAGAAACGGGCGAACAACAAAGAATACAACAAGGCAATAAGGTTAGTCGATTTTATTAGCAGAACATTACATATTATTCCTTTTGAAACAAAATCGTTGAGTTTTTAAAATTCCCATACAAACTCTTATAAATCGCATCTTTGTAACACAACACCGCTCAAAGGTAAGGGCCACGTTCGCTTTTACTTTATGAATAATTCACATAGTGCGCTTGGGTCACCTGTGGTCTCCCTCAGACTTCACAAGTGTTATAATTGGTCGATATGGTTTTTGTGCCATATTCCTCAGTGGCCTCAGTATAGCCCTTGGTTATTTTATTGAATTACACTCGATAAAATATTCACATTGGGAGTAAACGAGAAAAACAATACACAATAAGGTGGAAAATATTTTTGCCCTGAACGATTTATTTTAAGACGCTTTCCTACATTCACTAAAGCCAACATTTTGGTTCTCTCTTTTGAGAAAAGTCTTTTACACCAGTCCATACATGTACGCCTAGCGGACCTATATTTATCCGCGTCGATTACAAAACCACAGCGTGACAAGTCTGAAGAAAAAAGAGTTACAGTAATTTGAACTTTAGCTTACATGACACAAAAAGCACACAACTTGGCAAGTTACCCAAACTCGGGATCTCGGTATCACGTACAAGCTAAAGCAGTACTTATTTTGTTGCGTTGTAGAATTGCAGATTGCTGAAACATCACCATAATCATGGCTGTTCAAAAGCAAACTATGCCATCATTTGCGTCAATAATTTCTGTTTTGTCCATTGTGTTCTACTGCGCCGGCTTTTTAAGAGTCGAGCTTGAGTTACACGAGCAAAGGAAAAGAATAAACGCTCTTGAAAGCGTCGCGCAGGCCAAGCCGCCGTCAAACGATCCAAACATAATCAAGGATGCTTCACCTTTTAAGTTTGTCTTACATTACAAACTAGAGTTTATAATTAGTTAGACTCATACAATACAATCAGGAAAAATATAGCTTGGTCGAAGTGAAAACACCGAAAAGGAAAATACCATGGAAAAAGCTAAGAGTTAAAGCAAATAGCAAATGAACATGTTTTCGCTTGTTCCGTTTTTGCTGTGCAGCCTAAAGAAAACCGAAGGTTAGCAGGTCAAGTTTTCTTCAAACCGTCAGCTATGACTACCATACCATTAATCAAACATACAGTTGGTTGTGACACTTTTTACATCAGAAAATTTACCAAGGATATATCATATATTGTCTAGTGAGAGGACTAATTGTTATTTTTAGTCTGGAATGTAAAAGATTACAGATTATAAATTCTGAATTATTTCCGTCTCAGTCATCTTGTGAATTAAAGAGCAATAAATGCTTGCCTGGAGCAAGGATTCCTGCAGAGATGTTAGAACGAACATAAACGCACGCCAGAAATTCTATTTCTTTTCGTCACCTCCAAAACTATAAAAGAAACTTCTTTTTGATTTAATTACACCAATAATTTATGTAAAATAAACCATTTCTCCCGTGTCTTTGTAATTAGAATTTTTCTTTTCATTCGTAGGGATTCAATCCATTAAACATAGACACAGCCGTCATGTTGAATCACCAAAGAACGAGTCAGAAGATAAAATCACAGTGGAAGCCATGCTGAAAATTAACAATTATTTGTCAGAGCTGAGACTGCATCTCTGTCAGTCAAAGGGTGTCACGTGCTCGTCAGGACCCCCAGGCCCTCCCGGTCCACCTGGACCAAAAGGACACAAAGGAGCCCGGGGACGAAGAGGACAGAAAGGAAGAACTGGAAACAAGGGAGATAAAGGTATTATGGGATCGCCAGGAACGAGCGGCAAGCAAGGCATTATGGGACCTGCTGGACTCAAGGGAGAGACTGGAACCAAAGGTGAGAAAGGAGATATAGGGCCCGCAGGCATGCCGGGAAGTAAAGGAGAACCTGGTGAATCGATTTCATCTCCTGCTGTTGTTGTTTCTCCTGTGACGTTGACAGTGAACGAAGGTGGATCAGCCTCGTTTCAGTGTTCAGCAGGCGGTAATCCTGAGCCTGCAGTAGTTTGGAGCAAACTGGAAAATCAATCAGAAATCTCGCGAACAGCGGTTTCAGGAGGAAAGTTGCAGCTGACTAAGGTGACAGGAAATGACTCGGGCGTGTATCAGTGTTCAGCAACAAACATCCTGGGGAATTCACGGGAGGTGGCAAGATTAGCAGTAAATGGTAAGATTCTGCTTATTCATAATACAAAATTAAATTGGCTTTCCCTCTAAATCATGCTGTTCCACAACATTGCTTTTACAGAGCAGGCTTCCATTTTTAAGGCTGCAAAAAGTATGCATTTGATACGGAAATATTAATCCTGTTTCTACAGAGTCATATAATTAAGATTAGAGAAAAAACTAATAGGTTTTTTGGCACATGCACGAAGGCCACGCAATTTAAACCAATGAGTTAAAAACAAATATTTTGAAGTGCTAACCGAATAAGGGGAAACATTAAGAGTCAAGTGCACAAAAGGCGGGCTCGACACTCCAGAATACGACCAGTAATATAAAACAAACCTCAGCACACGTTCTAGTAAATATAGGTACAGTTATTTCGGCTTCTGATTTCTCATTAAGTAAAAGTAGCTACTTCACTGAAAATAAGAAAGTCTTATTTAGATCAAACTAAACGATATTCACTTTTTTGCAGTTCATCCTCGTATTTCTCTTCATCCGGGACCTTCTTACGTCATTGAAGGAAGTAACGCCACTCAACCAACCTGTCACGTGACCGGATACCCGTCGCCAGTGGTCACCTGGAGGAAGTCGTCTGATCAGTTACCCCAGGGGAGGGCGCAGTATAACAACAGTGTCTTACAAATTTCTGATGTCTGTAAAGTTGACTCAGACTTGTATTTCTGCTCAGCAGTCAACCTTTTGGGAAATGTTGAAAGGAAAACTCTACTTGTTGTGATATCACTTCCTGTGTTTACTGTCAAGCCACCTGAAAAAGTTGCTGTTGGTTTTGGCGAAACTTTGACGTTAAACTGCAGCGCTACCGGTGATCCACGACCAGTCATCAGCTGGAAAAGACAAGGAGCAGCACTGCCCGTGGGGAGGAGTCACAGGACAAACGAGGCGCTTATCATAAGAGATGTTAGAGAAGAGGATGCTGGGATCTATGTTTGCGTGGCTACAAGTGCAGGAGTGTTTGATATCGAGACAATAAGTGTTGTTGAAGTTAAAATTCCGAAAGGTAATTAATAAATGGAATGATTACATTTGTCATCAAGAAAGTGTTAGATTGATTTCAGGGTTGCAGCCATTCGTATTATCAGCAAGTATCGCGGTCCTCTTACAGTTTTGCTTACAAAAGAGATGACAATATATATCTTAAAATTATATTTTAACCAGCTGTTCTGGTCCTCTAGATCAGTTACTATTGTTTTGGGGGTACAGGTTATTAAGCTCGTTGTCTGTTCTGTTGTTCATTTGATCATGAAGGGTAGCGAGCTTCTGAAAATAAATTTTCTTCCGACTAGCTGCTGTATCAGAACAGTCAACAGTGTCACTCTTAGTTGACAGTTCGAGGCGTTGAATAAGAAATACAAATAGACCAGTTGTAGGCCTTGAGACAGCATGGCCTTTTTTAGCATTGGCAATATTTGTTTAGTGATTCACACACAAGTAACATATTTTTAAAACATTAGACGAACAAAATTGGTAAAACAATAAGGTCTCAATGCAAATTTCAATCATAAGCTCTCGTGATTGGTTCCATCATGGACAAAGGCTCATGAGATTACTTTAAATTGGAAATAGACAGATCAAAAGTTTTGGCATTGATACCCATTTTTTTTTTCTCTATTACAATCTTTTTTCTACCTCACTTCTCGAATCCCCGTTATGGTCCTTACTTATATTTTCTTGCGGTTTTTGAAAAATTAATCCTTACATCTGATTTCCTTTTTTTATGACGTCTTAACCTTTTTACATTTCTGTTTATATGAGAAAAAGTGGGGAAAGAGTAAAGTAAAGAGCGAAAACAAATAACACAACGTTTTTTTTTTTTAGTTTTTTTAAGTATTTTATGTAGCAAGCAAAACTTTCCTTTATATAAGAGAGAGTTCATATAGTATTTAAGTTAAAATGAAAAGCGAGTTTGAAGTATGAGTTTTTCTTTTGTCAGATTGTTTTTAACTGCTAAAATATAAACTCTGAAAAATTCTTATAGAGCCTTTAAAAACTGACAAGAAGCGCTTCTCTTTTGTCAGATTGTTCAGATCTCCTCAAATCAGGCAGCACTCAAAGTGGATTGTACTCTGTCAACCCAGACGGTAGAGGACACTTTACTGTCTACTGTGACATGCGCACTGACGGTGGAGGCTGGACAGTGTTTCAGCGAAGACAGGATGGCTTCGAAGATTTCTATCGGGGATGGAACGACTACAAAGCAGGCTTTGGTCAGCTGACTGCTGAGTTCTGGTTAGGAAACGACAAGATCCACCGACTGACGGCCTCTAGACCGAGCTCTCTACGAGTGGAGCTGGAGGACTGGAACGGAGTTAAAGTGTATGCCAAATATGGCACGTTTAACATTGGTGATGAGCAGGCGCAGTATCGACTTGAAGTGGGTTCATATTCAGGTACAGCGGGAGATTCATTTATAGTAGAGAATAATAACATGGCGTTTAGTACGAAAGACAGAGATAATGACAGATGGAGCAGTACAAACTGTGCTGTACCATTGGCAGGCGTCTGGTGGTACAAGAGTTGCGAGTACTCCAATCTCAACGGACAATACTTGGAAGACAAACGTGAAGAACGAGGAGCCAGGTGGGACGACTTCAGAGATGTTCTTTCCCTCAAATTTACTGAAATGAAACTGAGGCCGTCATCGTAGAAAGAATACCAGTAACAGGTTTAGTGACGTAAATACCAACACGTCACTGATCTTTGCCCATCACTGCTTTCGAATTCAATAGTTGATAGATCACAAATAATGATTAGTTGTTTATTAATAAGAGGAGCGAAGTTAATGGAGTTTTGAAATTGTACGCTTAATAAGAACAGTTTTCTTTACAATGTAAACTAAACTGATGCTATGAAATTAAAATTTACCGATCACTTTATTGTGTGTGAAACATTTTTTCTTATAAATAGAAAACTAATTTTTAATGTTAGGCTTTAAGTTGCTAATAGCCTGGGAACTAGTCGTATTCCTTTCCAAGAGTGCGAGCTTTCACGCGCGTTTCGTGATCAAGGAAAAGATTGGTACCCAGGCTGCCTCGGCTGTACTCACTTTTGTTCACTTTTTGTTGTTATAATTTATTTCTTATGAGCAAAGGTTTTGATATACATAGGCAAGTAAAAATAAACGATAATAACGAACGACGTTTCGGAGTCGTCATGACACCATTTTCAAGTTCAAAAATGAAAAGAATAAACTGTCAGAAAAAGTTCGCTTAAGATTAACATAACAAATATGCAATGTCACGCAAATAGTTTGGCTCGGATTGAGTCTGATTGGACATTTAGAGATGGTGACAATTCTCTAATTACTAGCATTTCATGCACTAAACAATCAAACTTATTCTTGCACTTCTTGATGACATGAAACTGTTTGTCGAGGTCTTTTGGGACAATACAGTGTTTGTCTCTATAATGCTTGCCAATAGATGATGTTTTGTTCTTGTGCTCGTGTGATGCAAGTTATGTAGGATACACACTGAGGCATTTACATCAGCGCGTGGACGAGCACAAGAACAAAACATCATCTATTAGCAAGCATTATAGAGACAAACACTGTATTGTCCCAAAAGACCTCGACAAACAGTTTCATGTCATCAAGAAGTGCAAGAATAAGTTTGATTGTTTAGTGCATGAAATGCTAGTAATTAGAGAATTGTCACCATCTCTAAATGTCCAATCAGACTCAATCCGAGCCAAACTATTTGCGTGACATTGCATATTTATTATGCTAATCTTAAGCGAACTTTTTCTGACAGTTTATTCTTTTCATTTTTGAACTTGAAAATGGTGTCATGACGACTCCGAAACGTCGTTCGTTATTATCGTTTATAATTTATTTCATTCCGCTTTAGTTTGACCTACAGGCTCGTTAGCCTTCATGTTTTTTTCTTTATTCCATTTAGTCTATTTTCCTATTTGTTTTATTTTTTGCTGGGCGATATAATCTGCCAGTTAACTGAAGGATTCTCGATTGCCTTTGCATCATTTGTTTCCAGCGAACTAAGAATGCAGTCTGGTTTTACCCTGCAGCGTGACGAAGAACCACAATTTAACTTTTGCGGAAAATTTTGCTACGTGCCTTAGAAGTTATCGGGTATTTATTTAGAGATTTGAAATGTTTACACAGTTTGTTAATGATACTACATTTTCGATGTTCTATTCCAAAGTCAACGAAGCTACTTTTAGGTCCTTTTATATTTGGCAGGAAATTGCTAAACTTAAAATTGTAATGGAGTTTCAGCCGCCGCTAACTCCGATTAACTTCTAGATACCGATTTTAATTAGTCTGTATTTTAATATCAACACAAAAGACTACCGAGGAATGATTTTACTTTTCAAATAAACTGCCGCACTTTGGTGAAACAGTCGATTGAAAATGACTCAAATTTGGTTCAAGCTCATTAAGGGAATTTTGAACGCCTTAAAAATGACCATGACCTCGATGCTTTTCTCCTGTCCGGTTTTCTCTGACAATAACACTTAACAAAAACTTCCACCGCAGAGTAAAACTCGCTGAAAACTGAGTACGTCGTCACTGAAATGTACTCACTTATTGAATGTAAATTTATCACTCTTCTTCGTGAAAGAGTCGAGCGCTGACGAAATCCGAATGAGTCATACGAGGATTCGACTCACAGAAGACATCCTAGTAAGTACGATTTTGAACTTTCACTTTCCGGCAGTCTTGTTTAAAACAAGCAAGCTGGAAAAAAACTTACAACTGGGCGGTTGATGTTTAACTAGTTCTTTGGCTATAAAAGCTCGCCGCGGGTGCAGTAAAATATCTTTAAATAAAATAAATATCTTGCTTTTGATCAACATGCCTGAATAAATTTTTGCTTGCACTTGTATATATTTATTTTGTTCCGAATCCTGAATTAAACGAAAATCAAGACAAGAAAAGCTAAATAAAGAGTAAACAATGGTTATTTCGTTGTACAAAAATCAATCACTTTTAAACAATGATATCAATAAGTAAGTATCAAGAAATAAAAATTACCAACTATTGCCGTATTCTTTTGGTTTGTTTCGTTTTTGGTTTCCCAATACTTTAATTTGTAAGTTAGCTTCTAGTTGCTTCCATTTAAAAAATGATGAAAAATTTGTAACCCAGCTTGAAGTTCACTTGTGATGAAGAAATGCCATATCACGAGCCAAAATCAGCAGCACTGCTTACACGAAAATATTTCTATATTTTTTTAATAACACTTAAGAGATGAATATGTTTTTCCATACTTAACTAAGCGGAACGCAAATGAAGTAGCAGTGATTCAGGGCAGAAATTCCAGCAGAAGAGCTTTAGATATCTAAGCAAAATGACGTCGATTACAGTAGCTACGTCCGAGCAGAATTTCCAGCGGAAAGAAAATATCTGAAAAAGGATTGAGAACAGAACAGATATAGCTGATTAGAATCGAGGGCAGATTAGCTATATCTCGGCATAGTTTTCATAAAAAAAGATCTATCTGAGTAGAAATAAGAGCAGAGTATCTCAGCAGAATATCCAGCACAAGCAAGACATTTCATTAATACTTTACTACCATTTAGTACACTACCTATATCTTCTCCAGCGTATATTTCCGAAAGTCTTGTCTTACTTTATTTTTGCAGTAAATTTAAAGTTGCGTTTCCAGGGCCGTAACCGCTAGCAAGAAGCAAGACGAGGCACTTGGCTCGTTTTGATGAACCCAAAATTAAAAACAAAATATGTTTAGTTGGGAAATAATTCCCAGTTTAACAAGATTGATTTTTCAAGAAAAAACTTATGAAAAATGATTTAAAAAGAGCAGTTTATTTTTTTTCTGGAGGGCATACCCTCAGAATGTCCTAGCAAGATCTTGCCTCGTCTATGCCAAAGGTCTGGTTATACGGCCCTGGTTTCGTTTGGGTTTGGAGAAACTTTTCTATCTCGCTATTTCCGGAAAGTTACAACTTTAGGAGGGATTCTACTTTCAGGTATCTAATAAAACGTATACCAAACGCGGGGTAACCTGCGATAAGGCGTTCTTTTTTCTTTTTACGAAAGCGAGAGGGAAAAAAGAACGCCTGATATATACATTTATTTAACCGGCCGCAAGCCGCCCTCTAATTTAAATAAACTAATGTGTCGTCGAACTGTCAAACCACTCTGTAGTTGGCGGCAAATTCGAGACTCGGATTTCCACAAGGCGTGAAAAACGTCTGGAGAAAAATTGTACATATGTACAGCCTGTATTTAAACTTCGCCGTGTTGAGATAAAAATGCTTTTAGTAGCAAGGTGAGATGGCGCTTGCGAACATATATTTATCAGTTGTACTGGATGCCGTCCCTTTATTTCAGCTTACACACGTAAAAAAAGGAATTCACCGACAAGAACTGTTTAACGGCAGATAGGATCGGTCGCTTTTGTAAACATTCCAACATCTCTGGAATATTGTTTTCGAAGAACAACAAAAACATCTTCACGAAACCAAAATTATTACGTATTGTCTCTCACTCTAGTTGTTCTGCCTTCAGAGAGTTACACTTGAAATCTGTTAGGGCTTCAGCTAACGTAGAAAAGAACTCGTCCTCGTAGGTAAACGTGACTCGTCTTTGCCATTACCAGCTTCTGACCGGAAGTCTCGTTGAAATACGACAACCAATCAGTCCACACCGCTCCATTGAGTATTGTTTCTCGACCAATCAGACAAAAAACCAGAATCTGGTTTTTTTACATGACTTTCGACAAGCAAATGTATCATGCCCTCCTTCCCCCGCAGCAGTAGTAGGGAGGGAGGGTATGATTTCAGGTTAAACGCGGGGCAGCCATCTTATAAATTAAATATTTTGAAATATAAATGCAGAATTTGTCTGTTTGTTCCTTCCACGATGAATGTGTCATCATTTTAAGGATAAATTATATACTAGGAGTTTTAATGTGAAAGTGAGTGCTGTTGTTGAAACTGGAAAAACATTATTTTTAATAATCCTTACAAAGAAACTTGAATGGAGCATAATATTACAGAAAATGAGAGTTCTGTAATATATTTTTAAAAGAGCGAAGAAAGGTTTGATGCCGATTCAACTGAACGGCTGCCACCTGACATTGAGCCGACATTTTGTGGAGCTGTGGGTATTCCATCGGTACACAGAAACTAATTTTATTCTTCGTTCTTTAAAGCCACGTACCGTATCGCGTAGTCAGTGCCTCCTGCCCAGCTAAAATACCTTCTAGTTTTTAAACAAATATATATATATTATTTTTATATATTTCTATATATATATATATTATTTCTAGTTTTTAAACAAATAACCAAAACACGCGCAGCCAGTTTTCAAGCAGTTCAAAACTTGTTTCCGTAGATGGCGCTTTTTTTTTTGAAACGCGGAAAAAGAAAGCGAAGTTTTCAACTATTACTATTATTTATTTTGTTGACATGATCTAAGCTTTAAATAAAAATTGGAAATGCGCCCCGACTTGAGACACTGTTGAGACGGATTTAGTCTTGTCTTATGCTTAGTTGTTTTTGTTTGCGTGAAGGTATCTCCTGATCCACTAGCATGTATTTTTAAAAGTGTAACGAAAATTGCTTTGAACGATAAACTTATGGGTTTTTTAAAAAAAAGTTTTTTTAAGGAAATGATTTCTTTGTCCATTGTTTAGTGTTTATTCATTCATAACATTAATTAGTTATAAATAAATACTTCCACAATACTTCCAAAATTAAATGCGTTGCTTCCAGCAGCGAAGATGTTGATTTTCAATTTTCCGGGTCATTGTTTGGGCACTTTTCGATACGCACCCAATAAATTATAATTAAATGTATGCGTTTCTTGTATTCTAGATTCATAATACCGTGTTTTCGACTGATAACTTAAGAACGTCACGCGGTCTTTATGGCATAATTTGACATTCAATGCGTTCTTTGTCCGCTGTGATAAAATATGGATCTTGTCCTTAACTTATTCTTCGACTATTGAGGGAAAACGGGAAAAAGCGTTCGACGAGAGAGTCGTACCAAGATGAAGATGACTGAAGGCCACTATTAACGACGCAAAGGTAGTACACATGTAAGGTGACGTAAATCGTGCGATACCCCGCAAAAATAAATGTTGCTGTTTAGCCACAACCCTGTGTTTTTCAAGTATTTTGTTTTCAGGTTTAAAATAATTAGTAAGTAAAAAGATTGCCGTTTTGTTTTGTTTTGATTCGGTTTTGGTATCCCAATACTTTATTTTTGTAAGTTAGCTTCTAGTTGTATCCATTTAAGATAATAATAATAAAAAAGTGATAATCCAGTTTGAAGTTCACCAGTAGTAAAGAAATGCCTTTTCACGAGTGAAAATCAACAGCAATGCTTAAACGAAAATATCTCTCAAATCAGTAATATTTGTGAGATGAAAATGTTTTTCGATACTTAACTGAGCAGAACGCGAATGGAATAGCAGTAATTCAGAGCAGAAATTTCAGCAGAAGAGCTATTACTGTCTAAGCAGAATGACGAGTACAATAGGAACATCTGAGCAGAATTTCCAGCAGAAAAGATACATCTGCGCCGGAAAGAATTGACAGCGGAACAGGAAACTAATTGGAATTGTGAGCAGAATAGCTATATCTCAGCATAATTTTTAGTAGCCTGGAAAATATCTATCTGAGCAGAAATAAGGGCAGAGTATCTCAGCTGAATTTCCAGCGCAACAAGCAATCGTTTGAAGACCACTGCCTGAGGGAAGCAAAATTCGTTCATCATGAACGAAGACGTTTTCAAGCATTGTGATGTGAGAATAACAACATTTTGAAGAATTGTATCAGACTTAATGGCGTTTAAAATAGAATTTATGCTTGGCAACCATCATGTGCAAAACCATTAATCTTTAGAGGCGCGCGCAATGACTGTAATGACCGGTTGACATTGCCTCCAGGCAAGACGTTCCCCTATAATCTTTCGTTTTTACGCTTTCCAGTTCGAAAATCATCTGCGCAAGCGTGTATTTTTGAAAGTTTTGCATTGGACTTGGTTTTTTACTTTAAAAACAATAGTTTTCCCTCCGACAAGATCACATGTTTAAACCGCCGGTAAAATTGCTAGGCAATTATTTTCACTTTAGCAACAGTCAGTAGTCAGAGCATTTTCAAGGCAACCAATGATACATTTCGTGAAGTCATCAACAACCAATAGGCAAACTACATGTCATCTTCACCCCTAACATTGTTCTCTTTAATGCCAGTGCTCGTTTTCAGAAGACCACATTGTATTGGAGCAGCCAAAGGCGAAGTATGTTCTAGTGCTCTTTTTGCTTTTTTTTTCTTTCTCTGTGTGTCTTGTATTATGTTTTGATGTGTAATATGTACATGGTTTCTGACCAATCGTTCGTATATTCATTCTTTGCAGGTTTGGACCACCGTTTGAAAATTAAGTGGCAACTTTGAAACATACGCTTCCTTTACTTTTACAGTGAATATTGGCGCACATTCAGGGTGAGTAGGGCGTGCAGTCAATGTAGAATTTTAATGCGTGTTATACATTCTCGTTAAAAAAGAAAATGGCGTTCACTCACGATGTAAAACGTTTTGTTTGTTCCACAGAAATGGCCACTCATCTGAAGATTGTTCTTTTGCCTTGTCTGCTGTTGTTCATGGTTCTAATGGAAGATGTAAAACCCGTACTGGCCAAGCAAGGAGGACGGCTAAAACAAAGGACAAAAGTATTAGAAGAAACCGTAAGAAAATTGAACGAAAAGATGAATGAACAGGACGAAAAGATGAAAGAACAGGAAGAAAAGATGAAAGAACAGGAAGAAAAGATGAAAGAACAGGAAGAAAGTATGAAATTGCAGGAAGAAAAGATAAAAGCAATGGAAGAATGCAAAGGTAAATATACGCAACATCAGTTCTGACACCTGAAAATTCATAAAATTCTCGTGGCAAGGGTAATGTGAAATAAATGCTCTCGGCTTTGCTGTTTGACTATATTTTGCTGCCAAGACTGCCCGGCAAAAAACATAAAATTCAATATCTCAACATCAGTCTTAGTGTATTTTATCACCGGTCTCAAGGGAAACAATATATTGATACTTTTTACATGTATTGGTCAGTAGCAGTGATTCAGAGCAGAAATTTTAGCAGAAGAGCATTAGATATCTTAGCAAAATGACGTCGATTACAGTAGCTACGTCTGACTTGGCGCGTTAGTAATTTGCTCTTCGGTCTTTCCTTCGACTTGTTACATTACAGTTGTGTTTAGGCAGACATAATCCTATTCTAACAAGTTTTAAAGCGATTTTAACCTTTCGCTTACTATTATATTTCAGCCTGCTCAAAGATAAAAGAACTCAATGAAACGTTCAATGAGTTGCAAGAAAAGATCAACCACAAACCAGGTAAGTTGATACACACTGTTGAGATACCTTATCAGTTTTGCTAAAACTGTGCTGTAAGAACAAGCAAAATTACTCCCTCATATTGACGGAACAACAACAAAGAAAAGGATTTAAAAATTATATTCCGGATTACACAGTCCTAAATCCATCCTTTAAGACTGACGGCGGCCTTTTTCGATGTTGCTAAAAATAAATCAAAGGATTATTCTTGGTTTTCACGTGACGTCATCAAAATTCTAAAACCCAAAATCGCAAGACCCCTGAGTTTTTATCCTTCACTGCCTAATAGACTTTCTTAATATATATCTTGTTGAGGGTTTTTAGCTCGATAGCATTCGCCATCTTTAAGAAAGAGCATTTTGAATTTCGGAGTTTCACGCCACACGAGATCAAAGATGGCCGCCAGAAGGCTGTCACGTTTTGTTAAAAAAATGCCTTATTCTGCAATTTGTAACAATCTGAACAGTTGAGGTTTAGTGATAAGTGTTTATGTGAATATTAACTTGTTCATGAGGGTGATCCGACCGCTCTTTGTAGCAGTATTTAATGCCAGATGTTTTCATTGATTTCCGGCCGCCATGTTGGAGCCCAACTGCTTGGGCTCCAACATGGCGGTTCCATACTGTGCTCTCTAAATTTGCGAGAAACAATTTGACGGATAACTCGAGTACGGAATAACGAACAGACCTGAAACTTGGACAAGTAGTTTATATAATAGTTTTCTACAGCTTGTATTATTCTTGTTTTTTTTTTACTCAATAGTTTTGGATTTATTTTTACGCGGCGCGACAGTGAAAACCACCTATTACTAACTCCATTTTTGTCCGTAAAAAGGCACGCTTTCCTAATATTGCATGAAACATTGCAAAAAACTTTTTGGCTTCCCCATTCACTTGCTTTTTAATACCTTTGAACCAGTTCAAAGGTATTAAACGCGATACTTTATGCAAATTCAAAATTACATAAAATCGGTTACGTTAGATATGATCTGTGTTCTTTCTGCCAACGGGAATAGGGAACAATGCAGCATTTCTTTTATACATGACTGCTCTAGCTTACTTTAACTCACTTGAATCATATTATTTAACTTTGACAAAACAACAAATACATCTTAATTTGAAAGATGTTGTAGTCGGTGTTCTAACGCAGGAACATCAAGCCAGAATGCTTATGGAATGTAAAAATAAACAAATCGTGCAATTCTGTTTCAAAAAACTGGGAAAAATAAGGGAAAATGTTAAAAATGACGATTTTTGGCAAGACCTGCTTGTATTTATATTTATGACATTGCCATGGCAACGGCCCTTTTTACGGACACAAAATTTCTGCAAGGGATTGATGAAGTTTCAGCATTGTAGAGTAAATCCTTTTTTCAAAATTTGGAAAAAAAACTTTTTTTGGGGGGGGGGGGGGGGTGAGGCTCTACACTTAACAACAGTTTTTTCTTTAAATGTTGGATTTTATTCTTTGAAAAAATTTGACAGTCCTAAAGAATTAAGCTATTAAAGAAAATGCTAAACTAATCTAATGCAAGTTAAGGTAACACATCTTCACTTGACAATTGGATTTAAAGGAGCTACGTAACGGACAACGCATCTTGAAAAAAATGGCAAGTTTTTTCATGTTTCTCATTCGTAATATTTCTTAATCTTCGTCAGTCGAAACCATCTTTGGTTATTTTCGGTTTTGTATTACTTTTTGGTGTTTATCTACGTTAGAAAACTACTATTTTGAGGTTTCCTTCAAGTTGAGAGTAATCAGAAAAATGACTTCACATATCATGACATTGCTCCTTTAAATCTTCAGTTGATGTAAAAAGGATTTTACACGCCACTTACTAACTTCATTATCAATTTTTAGATATAGACGAATGCTCTTCTAACTCTCACAGCTGTGACGTCAATGCTGTCTGCAGCAACACACCAGGATCGTACACGTGCACATGTAAAGCTGGATTTTCAGGAGATGGAAAAAGTTGCGTTGGTAAGTTATTTTAAAGTTGCAGTATATTCATTGGCTGCAAAATATAATCTAGATGGTACCACGAGTAAGTGAGGTCACAGAATCGTATGGTTAATTTAGCAGGTAATTGATACTATAGAATGAAAGTAAATTAAATTGTTTCCGATTGAGTGTGAAACGGCGTCTAAAAAGTAATTTGCTTGAAAATTCCTATGAAAGAAGAGGAAAAGTGGGTCAAAGTGGAATACTGACTGACGTCGTTTTATGTTTCTCATTTTTATCTGCCTGCCAACCTAGAACCAGACAATTGGAGTTTGCTCATAGCCAAGAGCTGTGTTAAAGATTGAAATGTAAAATGACAACCACGATCGAGTACTAGCATCACACTTTCCTTACTTAGTGCTGAACTAGTATCGCAGAGGTCATGGGTGCGATTCCCATTCAAGCCTAATTTTTTTTTCAGGCTTGCTTTTCTCAACTGCTTAAGTTGAGTACATTACTGCGATGATCTTTCATTTGCTTAAAACTTTCCTTACTGATACACAGCTGACATTTCTGTCTCCTTTTTCAATGCCCGCAGATATTGATGAGTGTGTCAGCGGTGTAAACGACTGCCACAGTTCAGCTTCATGTACCAACACTGAAGGATCCTACAATTGTTCGTGCAACCAGCCTTACACTGGAGATGGAAAAACTTGTAGCAAGCCTGAGGGAGCAGGTAAATATTCCCACCTTGATTCTGTTTTCCTTTTAATGCAACATCCTTAATGATGCGCGATTTACTTATCTTATGATATAATGGTGCTTCCAATAGGCCTTATTCGTATTCTCGGTATTGGACTGGAACTAGCGTGCAATGGAGGCTCATGCGGGTAATCTTTTCAAATGCAAATGACATGAAGCTGTTTTTAATGATATTCGCCCGCATGAGCCTCCATTGCAAGCTAGTTCCAGTCCAATACCGAGAATACGAATAAGGCCTATTTTGGTTTATGCCGCCACTATACCTTTAAATTGACAAAACAGCGTTCTGAGTTTCACTAAGGAAGTAAAAAATAGATCAAGATAAATCTTTTTTGTTTATAAATGTAATGCACTTTAAATACAGTGAATATGAAATAGTCAAAACCGGTGTACCTTATACCTTAAGTGTCATGGTATATGCAAGTCTAGCACTAAACAATAATACAGTAACAATTTACTGAGCAATTTTGCATGATTTTCGCGAAATCGAACACCCACGGGGGAGAGGAAGGCATAAGGGAACAGGGAGACCGTTTATATATTTCCCTTTGATCATAACTTTCCATCAAAGTAAGGAATCTCACTTAAGGAAAATACCCACAAAAGTATAAGTAGTTTTCTATTTAATCTTTGCTATGTCGAATTAAGATTTTCGATCATTGTCATTTCCGCTCTTGGCCAAAAACTCAGTTTTTGATGAAGGACTGATAAAATAATGGGAGGGTTGCTGTGGTGGTCAACTGGTGTCAGTCACAATGGGAAAGGTCTTTTTGATTACTGTCCCTAATAATTAGCAACCGAGTGTTTTAAAAAACACAAATTAATACGATCTGTTACGATATTAAGGTCGCCGTACACATCAGTTTTCGTTGGTGTCTACTGCGGATTATTTTTATCGCATAATCTTTTTACTCGCCGAATGTCTTCTACGGTGCCATTTGTATGGTAGACGTCTTCCTCGGTTTTTGCGGGGTTAATGCTGTAGATCAGAGAGCTCGAGAAAGTCATGGTAAAGTAAAATGCAAAGAAGCACAATCACACAGATGATGATCGAACAGATCGAAAACGTTTAGCATTAATTTTAACAGCTTTTACCTTAAGTTTTATTTTTTAACTTTTTATCGGCGAAATGTATATACAATCACACAGTTTGGAGTATTTTTTTGCTCGAAATATATTTTACAGTAAGAGATCAAATATTCTAAAAGTTGTAAAACTTTTTCCATACAATTATATATCTGCCAAGATAACTGAACAATTCAAGTAGCGCCTTGTTCAACTTAAAATCAAATTTAAAGTAAGCGCTTATCTTTTGTCAGATTGTTCAGATCTGCTCAAATCAGGCCACAATCAAAGTGGATTGTACTCTGTCAACCCAGACGGTAGAGGACACTTTACTGTCTACTGTGACATGCGCACCGACGGTGGAGGTTGGACAGTGTTTCAGCGAAGACAGGATGGCTCAGTAGACTTCTATCGGGGATGGAACGACTACAAAGCAGGCTTTGGTCAGCTGACCGCTGAGTTCTGGTTAGGAAACGACAAGATCCACCGACTGACGGCCTCTAGACCCAGCTCTCTACGAGTGGAACTGGAGGACTGGAACGGAGTTAAAGTGTATGCCAAATATGGCAAGTTCAACATTGGCGATGAGCCGGCGCAGTATCGACTTGAAGTGGGTTCATATTCAGGTACAGCTGGAGATTCGTTAGCAAATCATAATAACATGGCGTTTACTACAAAAGACAGAGATAATGACAGACATAATTGGGGATACAGCAGTAATAACTGTGCTGTAGCATTTACAGGCGCCTGGTGGTACTACAATTGCCACAGTTCCAATCTAAACGGACAATACCTGGGAGACAAAAGTGATTTCCGAGGAGCCGTGTGGCAACGCTTCAGAAGCGGTCATTCACTTAAATTCACTGAAATGAAACTGAGGCCGTCATTGTAGAATATATACCAGTAAAAGATTTATTCCTGTTAGTGACATAAATACCCATATATATGTCACTGAACTTTGCTCATCAAAGCTTTCAGTGTTCCAAGTTGGAGGAACTACATTTGCCGCGATCGCGTGAACGCTGATTTAAACAAACTGAGTGCTGTTTAAATTTGACTCCCAAGCGATTTGAATTGGTCGTATTTCTCGACTAATTTTACGTTTTTACCACTGATACATAGACAGTTTATTGCTGTTTCTCGATTTAGGTTTATAGTTTGGTCAGTTAACTGTTTCCGTCAATTCTGAATAGTTGTCAACGCCGCTTGACAGTAAGCAAATGGAGGCGCTCCAGTGAAATTAAGCTGTTCTCACAGCAACGGGATAAACAAAGGAACCAGCCCTTTTTCTTTTAATTTCTGATCGAGAGCGCAAGGTATCGCGCGTCTCTCTGCCTTAGTACCCAGGCTACTTCGCTGTACTCACGTTAGTTTCGCCTCAAGTTATAACCAATAATTTATCACAAATCTGTTCTGCTTCAATTTGACAACTGGGCTTGTTAGATTTAAGCTTTGGTTCCTTTAGTTGCCCTTTCAACATTGCATCCAATCTCTTTTTCATATGTATTAGCAAGTCAATTACCAGTTGATTTATGGAAAAGGAGGGAAGAGTTGTAATCAGAGTGCTGTATTGAATCAAAACTATTTGACTTTGTTGAATCTTCGCTAATCCAATCTGTTGATCGCTATACGGTGAAAATTAGTAATAGGTAAAAAGCACTGTGGCGTGTTGCTCTTTACAAGATTTTGATCCACAGTTGTAAATACATGTTCGAATAAATATGTAGAAAAAGTACCGAAGAGTATAAGAATTAGTTTTGTGTTACCATGCTTGGATTACATTAATTGAATTTCATTGTATCTAAACCCGGATCATAATTGGATGTTTTTCTTATAATGCAGAACATAACAGATTGCAATTTTCCTACCAGAAGTTTGGCGTTAAAATGAATATGATGGTTCTCATTCACACGTCGTTCTTTTTTTTTTATGCTTATGAATGTAACATTTACTGTAAAATGTTATGTTGCCTCGCAAACTACATTTGGCTGAAAAGAAAATTCGATATATTGTTGATTTATGGCTGAGCTTGTTTGTATGTGAACAAGCAAGCAAGTACGTGTGTGCGTACGTACGTACGTAAGTAAGTAAACAAATATATAAGTAAGTTAGTTAGTGTTTCTGTTTCCAGAAATGTATACAAATAAAATATACAAAATTATTAGTAAGACCTAAAAATAAATATTATTTTTAAAAACACACACACGCCACTACTTAATAGTGTCAGTAGTAGCTGAATAAACCCAGTTGGGATGAATTGTTGTTGTTGTTTAATTAACTGATTTTGATCAGGAAAAAGAAAAAGAATGCTGATACAAATTTCATTTTTTGTTTTGCTTTCCTATAAAAGTCTGGTTTCTTACCGGTTTGTCGCTGGATAAACTTAACTCCAAAAAATTGTTTTTGATTTTGTTTTGTGCTTCCCAAAATTAATAATGTTTGTTTCGTGTAAGATGTTTACAAGCGCTTTCAAATCAGAAACAAAGAAAGTGGAAGAAAACGCGGGCGATCTCGCGCTTTTTACCTGTGATGTTCACGTTTTTCCAGTAGATTGGTTAGATTTCCGCCTGCCTCTCTAACCTCTATTACAGCCAATAAGAAATCGCTCATCTCTACCATTTCAAAGGTTAAGAGGTGCAGGTTATAAGGTTCAGACACCTTATAGTATTGTTTTTAATAGCATTGCTTTGGAACTAAAACATCTTAGCACTCCCCCCTCCCTCTCCTTCACGAGTTTCTACCTCGAGTGTAACTAAATGGCAGTAAACACTGTAAACAGAGATAGCTGCATACAGAACGAAACCAGCAACATATCCAACCGTGAAAATATAAAATGTGGAGTCCCTCAAGGCTCTATACTGAGCCCTCTACTATTCTTACTATACATACATTTGCCTGGTTGCTTAACTTATTCCATTCCAAGTATGTATGCTGATGATACCAATATAACATCAAGTGGCATCGATACCCATTCTATAGAGCTCAAATTGAATGAAGACCTAAAACAGCTAGAAAATTAAATTGGCTTGATGCAAATCGCCTCAGTATTAATGTGGTTTAAACTGAATATATGATAATTGGCTCAAGAAAAAGGCTAAATCATGCAAATTTAGACCTTAACCTAAAGATTGGAGATACCAATCTAAAACGAGTTGAAACAACAGTGTCACTGGGTGTCACCCTAGATGAAAAGCTTACTTGGAAGGAACATGTTTCTAATATTAGTAAAAAAGTTAGCAAAGGCTTAGGTGTCTTAAGGCGAACGTTAACCCGTGAAATACTCCCTAATGATTCTTTAAATCAAATCTATAAATCAATTATACAACCTCACTTTGATTACTGCTCGCCTGTTTGGCACACATGTGATAAAGGGTTACGGACAAAATTACAAAGACTACAAAATCGTGCAGCCAGAATTATCACTAGGTCTGGCTATGAAGTTCAGATCTGCTGATCTAAGAAAGGACCTAGGATGGCAGCCACTAGAAGATCGCTGGTACCAACAAAACGTAACAACTATGTATAAAATTGTCAATAATCTAGCACCACACTCGTTGGCACGAAACTTCACTCCAGTTAGAGGGACTCATCACTATGAAACTAGAGGCTGCCATATAAACCTATGTGTTCCAAAACCCAACACTGAGTTTCTTAAAAGGAGCCTCGCCTATAACGGAGTAGTAGCATGGAATGCACTTCCTGTGGAAGTCAAAGAATCGAAAGACCTTAATAGTTTTAAAAGAATTATATCACATATTTAATCTCGTTATTTATTTTCAAATTCAATTTTGTAATTATATTAGAGCACGGATCTCTGGAAGACCATCAATTGATGAATGTGACTCCGTGGATAAATAAAGTTTTCTTACTCTTTTTCTTACTTACAATGATGTGACACAGCATCTCGTTGTATCAGAAGTGTACAGAGCGAGGTTAAATACATATATGTACATATAAATGACCTATGTAAATATAAATGATATGTAACATATAAATTACCTTGTGTTGATGCAGGTGGGTTTTAGTTCTCTTCCATCGATTTGTACATGTTTGAGACTCAATAACTATATTCGACTCGAGGATGCAAGGTTTATATCATCCCGTCACACGATCACCATGAATATTGCGTCACTACCGGAACTCACGTACAAATAAGGATAAAAGACTTGCGAGACCGACAGATTATGTTGTCGATTCTCTCTATGCACTAGTTTGACCATACGGAGACTCAACGCTACACAAATTTTATAATTACAGGAATGACACCGGGTAACTCTAGCAAAAAGATCAGGCAGGAAACATCCCCCTATGGAGGCTTTGAGGGAGGGGTGTGTTGGGAGGGATAGAACATAAAATTTGTTTGTTTGTTTGTTTTGTCTTTCTCTATTTTGCTCTCAATGTTTCATTCAGACTGTTTGTTCCATACTTTCCCTCTACGAACCCGTGAAAAACATTTTTCGGGGGCTAATCCGGGGACGGTGTGAAAAATATTGAGCTACACTCCTGACCCGAGGGGAAGAGGGAAGGAAAAGTTCCCGTTTATCGAACTTTCCTTTTGTTCCTCACTCTACAATACATTATATTGAGCCAGAGAAATGCAAATGTAGTCGTATGGCTTGTTTTTATAATTAGTCACTTAGAAATATGTTCTATTCAATCACTATCAAATTTATTACAGGTCAAATTTAAATTCAGTAATAATGGTCTATGGAAATTTTGCAGTGCTCGCAAAATTAGGCTTCTGCTCGGAATGCTCGCAAAATTTTAGTGGGTGCTCGCTTGCTCGTGGCCGCATAACTTTTCAAGTGCTAGCATGCTCGGTTTTTAGTGGAGGTAGCTTTTTGAAAAGTGCTTGCGTTGCTCGCAAGGCTACCTTTGGACACCCCTCTGTAACAGACCCAGTGGAACCCGACCCAGTGGAACCCGACCCAGTGGATTATTTTCCCCTACCCAGTGAAAATTTAGTCTCCCCAGTGCCCAGCGAATATTTTGATTTTACTCGGCTATTTTTATGCTTTCCCAGTGACTGTGCGGTGTGAATTTTCCATACCCAGCATAATTTTGCAAACAAACAAAAAAATTGATAATAAAAGTACAACAACAGCTACTGCAAAAGTCGAAATTCGAAACATTTCATTTTTGTGAGCATTTGTTAATGCCAAAAAGACCTTCCCGGTCGGTTAACCAATTCCGGTCAAGGGAACGCAGGAAGTGGCATTTTAGAGAGTCCAATTTGAAAAATTTCCCGGGAGAGCATGCCCTCGGAACCCCCTAGAAGTTCATGCCTCCGGCACTCATGTTTACACCTTCGCGGCTCACGCCCGTTAGTTAAACCTTTAAATCTGGTACTTTAAAGAATTTAAAATGTTATCGAAAACCCTGACTGCTCATCCGAAAAACAAGTAACCTAGGTGAGACACAGTGTGACCCCCCATTTGAAAAAAACCTTCCTACGCCTCTGCACTCATACGACTCAACAGATTTATCTTTGCTTGTCACCTTGGCAAGATATGAAGTTGTGGAAAGAATGTTGAAATTAAGGGGTATCTAATTCTGTAGCTAAGACAGTTCCTTCAGTTTAGCCACTATAAAGCAGCCACTTTCGGGAAGGGGATAATGTAAAAACAATAGAAACCCCTCATTTTTGACAACTGGCCATATTTTTCTCGAATAAACCTATTTAAAAACCCAGCCGAAGATAAGCCGACCCAGTGGAAAATTAGCCAACCCAGTGACGTTTTCTCCGAAAACCCGGTGAGGATAAAGACTCCACTGGGTCTGTTACAGAGGGGTGTCTTTTGTCAATGCTCGTGCTCGCAAAGAAAAACGCTATACTCGCATGCTCACAAATGCTCGCAAAGACCATTCGATACCCCTACTGATCTATGTCGAAGAGTTTGGTAAGGTTTGACCGCAGAAATAAGAAGTTTATTCCAAAACATCAAAACATCAAATGTTTGGTTTCGTCGTCAAATCGTGATTGGTTTGATTTAGGTATTTATACTACTTATTTCAACAACCAACATTTTTCAATATTTTGTCAGTATACTCAGTATGAAATCTCCAATCTCTTTCTCATATAGAGAATTAAGGAATGCTGTGCTGTGCAGGTTTCGAATCTAAAGCAATTTTTAAAGGAAAACTGGCCACTTGGCAAGCGAACTGTTGACTTGTTTTTATTATTCGTACATATTTTTAGTGTAACAGTTTTACTTCTGTCTCAATACGGCTTTCATGTAAAGAAGCTTTGTCAACTTTATATGGAATTGCCATATTCAAATTAAAAGGGAATCAATGAATAAATCCGGCAATCAATCAATCTATCAACGTCAAGGTTAGTTTGTCGGGAATATCGACTTTAAAGAAACTACGTTTCAGTGTTGCTTATTTCTTTTCTCGTTTTTATATGCTCATTCCGCCCACGTAGCTGCCAGCAACGAAAAGTACATTTTATTTTGTACTTGTCCTCACAAATGAAAACCTTAAAAAAAGTAGTGTCACTGTGATGTAAATCGCGACGTTTCGACTGCACACTGCTAGTCTTCATCAGGCGATAAGGTCGACTGGTCGGGTGTAACCTTATAAAGCACGCTGCTGCGCTGTGATTGGTTGGTTTCAACAGCTGTGATTGGTGCATTTCGATCCTCGCGCTCGCTGTTACGGTGTGCTGTTGTTCCCTCAGGGGTCCGCTGCGTTCCGTTCTCCTGGAGGTGTGTTTTTTGATCGTGGGCATCCATGCTTCGGAAATTTCAATTCTGCTATCCCTGTTGATATTGTTAGGGTGAAGTCTTATCTGAATTGCCTCTTTGACCCTGCGTGTTTACCAGTGTGGATCATGATCAATAAACTTTACCTCATTCCAAAGCGGGTAGTGTCCGGTGTTGTGGGTGTGCTCTGGAACGGCGGAGGTCTGGATACAGGCGAGTCGGATGTCCCGGTCGTGTTCTTTGATCCTGTCTTGCACTCACAGGGAATACTCCCTGTGAGTGCGGCAAAGTTTACATCGGCGAGACTGGAAGACCTATGCAAGACAGGATCAAAGAACGGACAATACCTGGGAGACAAAAGTGATAAACGAGGAGCAAAGTGGGACGGATTCAGAAGTTCTTTTTCTCTCAAATTTACTGAAATGAAACTGAGGCCGTCATCGTAGAAAGAATACCAGTAACAGGTTTAAAGGAGAAGTTCACTCCAGAATGGCCATTTATTTTCTTTACGCCAATAAAAAGTTTACACAAATATATGTTATTAACCAAAATTTCAGCCTCCAACGTTCACTATAACCCTACGAAATCTTTCCCAAAACTCGACAACTGAACGCCGCCATCTTGGATCTTGGAGCTGGTAATGTATGCGTGACGTCAAAGAGCTTGGCCTGAAGTTTGGCGGGAAAATTTTAATAGTCGAAACTCCTTTTTTTGTATTTTTTGGAGCTCCGATTGTCTGAATGAGCAAAATAAAGCTGCACAAACAGGCGTTTTGACAAACAAAAGCCACTACGAAGAAACAAGGAGTTTCGAGTATTAAAATTTTCCCGCCAAACTTCAGACTGAGCTCTTTGACTTCACGCATACAATACAAGCTCCAAGATGGCGGCGTTCAGTTGTCGAGTTTTGGCTAAAATTTTGGTGAATAACATATCTTTATATAAACGTTTTATTGGCGTTAAGAAAATAAGAAAATAATTGGCCATTCTGAAGTGAACTTCTCCTTTAATCCTGTTAGTGACGTCAACTGACCAACACGTCACTGATCTTGCTCATCGCAGCTTTCAATAATAAGTCGTCCACAAACAATGGCAAACTGTCAATTATTTTGAGTGATGTAAAAGGGAATTCTTGTAATTGTACATTTTTTCAAGAAATTATTTTCCATTTCAATAATCGAGGTTACAAAATGTAACTTCTACCGTAAACCTTTATGTATTCATATCATTTACATAAGTGTGATCCTCTCTGAATGACAGATGGGAATTTAGTATTAGCCATGGTTTCTAATTAATTAATAGAAACTCAGCCGTATTCTATTGAAAATCCGCGAATCTGATTGGTTCTCCCACTGTTTTCTATTCGCTATTTTCTATTCGCATTTTGGCTTATAAGTACGTAAAATTGTAGGTTTTTGGACTGCTGTCCTTTAAGAGTTTCTCTCGTTTTCTATGATCGATAGTCAACTCGGCTGCGCCTCGTTGTCTATTCGCTCATAGAAAACTCGGGCTCGTAGTCTAATTGCACAACTTAGATGACAGCCCAGGCATAAGTCTCTTTTCTATCTGTGAGTGCTCGAGCTTTCACGCGCTTTTCACGCTCTCTGAAAGAAGACGATTGGTTCCCAGGCTACTCCATTGTAGTCATATTAGTTTCGCTTCAAAATAGTATAAAAATCAGTCGTTATTCCTTCTGTTATAATTATTAATCTAACGTAAATCTGTTTTGGTTCAAAATTGCTTTTGAGCCGTTAGCTTACTTTAATCGCTCTTTATTCTTGAACTTTTTACATAATCCTTGAAAATCAGACGCCGATTAATAATCGACATAATAAATGTGATTTAAACTGTACCAGATGCAGTCACAACTCTTTGTCATTGTTGGATCATCGCTCGTCCAATTGTTCAAATTTCCAACATGAATGTAGTACGCCGCGTCCCGTCTATAATTAATTAAATAAAGTCGTTCTGTTTGAGGTCCGTACGTCAGTTTTAATTTGTGTATGTTTAAATGAGTCGTTTGTAAGGTGTTAGCCTGCGAGTGGGCTCCCAATGAAAGTGGGGCAGGGCGAAAAAGTATCAGCGAGCGAAGCGAGCCGAGAAGGGCTTGCGGGAAGAAAAGCGGTCCTCTCCTCTCCTTCCCACTGCTTTTTTCCTGTCCCTTCCCCCTCCTTTCTCTTTCCGCATTCTTGTCGCCCCATTTTTGACCGGGGAGCCTATAGACAGGCAAGTAAGGTGCTGGTAGTTGTTGATCTATGGAGAGGCGCACATGTCTCAACAGATGTCAACCAATGTCAGAACACACGTGCCAAGTCATTTTAAGACAATTTTAAAAACCTGCCATTGTACTTACTTCTTACTACTTACTTCTGCAGTTTCACTGGCACAATCCCTGCTTTAAATTCCAAAATACATGGATTCTCCCAATGTCTAGCTTGTCAACGTGAAGATCCACATAGAAACCAAGACCAACTATTGTAGGTATTATTTTAGAAAAACACGACACAAGTTTACAGTTCCACAAAGCGTAAGAATCTGCAAGATTAGACAGATCAAGTACACTGGGGAAGGGATCAATTAAATGTCGGTGAATACTACATCGGCATCCCAGTTCCTGTAGCGGGACCACTCACCCTAAATGGGATGCTTGTCGAGCGAACCCTTTCTCCCCCCTCCCCCCTCCACGCTACGCGTATATTGCCAGGCTGTCTCAACAGTTCGCTGATAACCATACGTATTTATGGAAAAAATGGAATGTTAAAGCAAAGAGCATGCAAGAATAGAACATAGTGCTTCCTGGCAAGGGTCGAATCCCGAGCGCTCAATCTAGAGCCCAAGGGCCAATTGCTAGAACACCGTATCTCTACCTTCAAAAGAGAAAACAGTCGACGCCTCTGTGCGACAACCTCTCGTAAAGGACTACTACCAAGTTTTGGCTTGTAGAATAACTTTGTATGTGGTCAGAACTTTGTATGTGGTCACACCATATCTTGGAAGTTAAGAAGGCGTTTGCACTAAAATTAAACCTCATCAAAAGAAGTAGATTTCTTCCTAGAAACATGCTTTTAGACCTGTATTTTAAGATCATTTTGCCCGGCGTGACCTATGCACTGCCCATCTGGGGTGGTCACTGTAACAAAGACGGCTTTAAGTCACTTGAATCTTTACATTGTAGAGCCGCACGTATTATTTTTAATTTCCTGCGTGATATGCCCTCTGAGGAAGTTTTAGAAAAGGCGAAATGGGACTCTATCTTTTATAAGTACAAGCTCGGTTTAGCGAAATTAGTATACAAGGTCTACAACGATTTAACACCACCAGATATGCGCCATATCATTGTAAAAGCGGAAAACAAGCATGGACTAAGGAACGGTTACAAGGTAGTGGTACCGCGCTTTTTCACCAACTTTATGAAAAACTCAATCGCTTACAGGGGATCCGTTATTTGGAACGCCCTGTCACAACGACTACACGGTAAAACTAGTAATTTTAAGTCGTTTTTTAACATAGTAAAAGGCAAGAACATTCTTAAAAATATTAGCTTCGAGGCGTTATCCACGCAGACTGTCAGACTGAACGATGATGTTTTTAAATTTTATTGAATTTTTAAATTGTTATTATAATAGTGAATTTTTTCTATCTTCTCAATATTAGGATGTCTTTTTATATGTCTTTTTAAATTTTTAATTTGTACACGGCCCCACAAGCTTTTAGCTTTAAACTTTTTTACCGTGTTTAAATAAAGTTGTTGTATTGTATTGTATTGTATTCTTCTCCTCTCGAAGTCAACTGCGTTAATTAACAATTATTCTATGAACCCGCGTTGGATACGAGGTGGTAAATAGCCAACTCGGCGCTTCGCGCCTCGTTGGCTATAACGACTCGTATCCAACAAGGGCGAATAGAATAATAATAATAAGAATAATAATAAGAACTTTATTTAAGTGTCTAGTCTTCTAGCTAGCCTTAAGCTTACTAATCGGGGACACTGTTTAAACTAAAATATAATATAAGTACAAAAACGATTCTGGTCTATTTACATTAAATAATTGAATAATAGAATAATAGAATAATTGTTTTATTAAATTCTTCTTCAAGTTAAAATCGACTGGATATTTCAGTTTGATGTAAACGAAGTGATAGTATGAGGAGGCGGGAAAATTTGTGGTGCGGTGTTCACTTCTGAGTTGAATGAAACACACGAGGAAAGCGAGCGAGAGAGTTTTCTTCCCAAGATTTTCCTCGAACAATCTCCTCTAAAATCATCTATATATCCTGGGAATTTTGACAACAGTTAAGATTTACGGGAAAATCTGAAGCAAAAGCTTTTCTGGAAACTACACGTCTTGTGCAGGTCGAACGAAGCAAGTGTTTACATTGTACTTCTTTACGGATCCACGGCTGTCATCAAGACTGCTATATTATTTGAAGCGAAATGGAGCTGAAAGTTGAACAGGTTTATTGAAGTATAAAAGGACAAGACCAAGATTGAAAGGTAACAAACTTTACAGAAGTGCTGAGCCTAATTTTATGACGTACAATGAATGAAACTGCGTCAGTTTGCCGTTCTTTTGTAAATTATTTGCTGCTTTTCTACTTTCTTCACTCGCTCTTGTTGTGCATTTACAAGTATTATTAATTAAACTTTTCGCACTGCAATCCTTTTGTTTTGCGTAGCTAATTTTATTATGGCATTTCTGTGGTTTTTGTAGGCACCGCTGATTATTTCTTGTCCATACAGCTCGCCAAATTTGCTGTTTTCAACCATTTTTCTGATGAAGCTGTCGCTTCCCGCAGAAAAATTTTACGCTGAGCGGCACTAGCCGCACTCATTCCCCATATAATTTCAAACATAGGTATACGAGCTGATAACCGGGATTCAGTGAACCAATCAGAAAGCTAGAAATGTAATATCCGAGGTTGAGAATTTAATAATAGCACATAAACCTACATTACTGGCCCACTACTTCGGGCACCATTTGGGTAACAGGACGCCTTAAACTGGGCTTTTTTCGACCTTCTCTGACCGGAGCCCCCTTATGTAACTTTTAGAATATTTAAGCAATCACAATGAAACTTATAGGATGTACTGTACGACCAAACATCTTTCTTTTGGTATCCGTCACGTGGGATGGTGACGTCACATCACCTGACAATTACATCATGATCAAAACAGCCGCCATCTTTGATCCGCCATCTTGGATTCCAAAATATTCCAAAATGCCAGAAAACCACCCAAAATTACTGCAAAGTACTCAAAACCAATAAAAATGTGCTTTAAAACCGTAAAAATGCAAAAATAATTCCATTTAAGTTAATTTTATAAATAGAAACACGCAAAGTTACAAATTTGGAAAAACATGCCTATAAAAATGCCGTTGCCATGGTGATTACAAGTCCCTGACACATCATCCAACCCACCAAATTATTGCCAGATAAACTTTAGGAAAACTCAGAAAGTTTGGCAGCGTTTGGTTGAATCTTAACAAAGTTATAAGAGTTCAAAGTCAGTGCGGGCCTCAAAAGCCCCCGCTCCCCCCCCCCCCCGGTCTTAATAGGGTTAAGCCTTGAAACGATGACAAAGTTTGTTCGCGCATTAGGCATTTTACCTCTCGCATGCATATCCGACGTTCTCCAATGACAATTTGGTTTATCGTGACACTGCTAATATTGCAACCTGGAAATTGAACCGGATGCACTGAAACCTTCTTCAAATGACTAGATGTACTCTACCGTGGATGCCGGAGGGCTTTTGGTTTTTGTTCGCAGCTCAAAGATTGCGGCTTCAAAGAAAAAACCCTTTGACACCCAGGGGTAGTTGTGTTGTTGAATAAAGCGATTTTTGGTTTATTAAGGACAAGACAAGCTACACCTCAGAATTTCTACTCCATGTGGTATAACCTCTTGTAAACGACCCCCTCCAGTAGGCGACCACATAGACTTTATGGTGATCGTTTACTACAGGCTCGACTGTATGTAGAGTCGAACCTGGATTTAATGGATCATAAACGAGTCTCATAAACACTACAGGAAAGCTAGCTGAAAAAGTGATGAGATCTTTAACAATGTTGGCTCCATTTAATACTGCTGGTTATTCGGGGATATAAACGACTGCTGGCCAAACTTAACAACTGATAAGCTCTTAAGATAGTGTATATATCAACAGCTCAATATTTTAATTTCGAGACGTTGAAACTTTATTTTACTTCAATCATTTTGATTTATTATGTTTAAAGGGGCGTTATATCAGACTCTTTGATAACCTGAAACAGAATACAAGAACAGCAACTTAAAATATGACGTAAAAAGCTGTACTAAATAGACCAGTTCAACCCCCCTGCTTTCTTTCCCTGAGCAAGAGGAATTGTTATTGTTGTTGCTGTTGTTGTTGTTGTTGTTTTTGTTGTAATTATTATTATTATTATTATTACGTTTTCCGCTTCCATCAAACCGTGTTGCAAAAAAAGGTGGTTTGAATGATTACTATAAATGTTGTTCAAAGGTTGTCTAGGAATGTGTAATTTGCCGTTTGATCAATAATGATAGATACCACATTATTCCAAAATAATAAATAAATCAAGGACAAAAAAGGGTATTCTAGATTTATTTCTTTTTAAAGTAATTCTTTCTGTGGGATATTTTAGGGAGAGAAGGCAGAATATAATTGCTCAATACTCTTCCTTCGCCCCCCCCCCCCCCCCCGTCCCCGCGCGGGTTACTGTTTACTTCTACCAATACCTACCTTCATCAGACGACTCAGCGCCCTACGAATTTACCACCTTTGGGCTTAAATTGTGTTGGGTCACCGCCTTGGTTTCTAAGTATTTGTTCAACTATTCCTGAAACAGACCAAAAACAATATGGGTGTAAATAACTTATGGAGGAACGACAATATAGACGTTCCGTTTTTGAAACATGTTCTTCTTCTATTTTATAAACACTATGCCAGCTTACTATTCTGACAATACTTTTGATGTATTTTCATGAGGTCATGTTTTTCTAGTTTTTTCATGTTTTTCAAGTTTTCTAAATTTTAAATATTGAGGCCAAAACGTAAAATGATCAATGTCATACTTATAAATGATCACGAAAACAAAGTCTTACCCAATACATGCAACACTTTATTATAAATCTCGTTCTCCATGGTACCTCCCACTGAAATTAAACAGATGATACGACCAACATTCAAAGATGCCATTTAAAATTTCAATTTTCATTGTCGATAAGCGGACAGACGCAACGCTTTGGTGGATCGATGAATGAAAGCCAATCTCATCTAAAGGGGACACTGTCACCAGTTTCACTTCAAAAACTCAAAAGCCAAAAGACATATGGAAACAACGAATAGTGGTCCAATTTTGTTAAAAATCACCAAGCTAGTGTACTGAAGCGATAAACAAGTCATATTATTTTTATGCCATCAGGGTTTTAGATCTCAACTTGAAAAAATCAGGCGGATTTTTTACGTTTTGTCCTTGTGGACTGGAAAAACCCCTAAAAACTATTATGGCTCCCATCTTCTTTAAAAAACAGTTTACTTTATATTTCCATCTTGATGTACTATAGGTGCATTTCGTGTACGAGAAGACCTATTCGCTATTTTTAGTACTTTTAACCGAAAAGCATTAAAGTCCCCTTGACCCTTTAAAGTATGTATTTATTTTGATGTTCGGAAATTAGACTTTGACTTCTGCAAAAGTGATCCGTGAATGAAAATTTTCCCTTTTCTAGAAGCCATTGCTTTTGAAATTTTTGTGTACCTTTAATATTGTTACTTATTTTCGCGGGACTTAATATTTGCGATTTTCGCGATCTTCAAAAAATCGCGAAATTAAAGACCCGCGAAAATTAATTTTAAGCGATTTATATTGTATTTTTTATGCTAATTACGTATTTTTGGCCAAATCGCGAAAATTAAGTCTCGCGAAATATTCCCGTTCCATTTTCGCGAAATTAAGTTCCCGCGAAAATAAATAACAATAAGGTAACTAAACAGTGCTTTCACACACCTTCGTTCGTATCGTGTTGTTTTTCTGTGCTGGGAATATTGACGACCTCCGAAACTTGTTTATGGTTTCGCATTGCTGTTGTTAGAGAAACTCGTTTGAGTTTCTTATTGTTAAAAGCGAATTGACGTCAGTTTTACATGAGTCAGTCCTAATATTGATAATGTCAAAGAAGCTGGATCCGCGAGGTGTATGAATTCATAATCAATAACAGGACAGACGCATGAAAAACTGACGTGAGCAATATTTTGTTAAATTTGTCATTTCCCCATGAAAGCAAATCAGCTTTGGTCTTTAAATGATGCAGCTTAATTACGTTTTCCTTACTAGTTTGTCATTTGCTGTCCTTAAAAATCATAATAATCCTCGTTTCTCTTTTTTTCTTAGTGTTTTAGAGGTGCAGGTAACGGTTGTTTTTTACTTTTGCTAGATTTTACGGTTTAGTTATTTTTACGGTTTCCTCAAAAACTCGCTAGATCAAACTCAAATCATTTCCGTTCAAACATTTTTCAATGATTAACTATTGGCTATTGCAACCTAACCCCTGCTATTTCGAGCTGTTTCTTGTCTCCCTCGAAGGTTCGCATTAGCAGCGTTCAACTGTACCAATATATTGTTAAAACAAGAAAACAATGAAAATAAGTCAATACAAGAATGAGCTTGCACAAGAGCCCTTTGATTTACATCACAAAAAAACACGGAAATTTGATGTCTCGAAAATCGCCTGAAACAAAAGACCTTTTCTCTGTATAAATGTTGTAAACTCATTTTTGAGATTGCCATCAAACAGCTGAAAATGTCCCAAAATGTGTTCTAAGTTACGGAGGCGATATACTGTGCAATGTCCTATAGATATGTCATCATTCCAACCAATCAGAACTCACATGTCTAGTAAATACAGAGCAGTATTCCTTGGATTTCTTCAACTTGGGTAGATCTTCGTAAATCTCCGGAAATGTTCAATGATAAATTGTTAATGTAGCCTCTTATGAATCATTTGTTGGAAAAAATAACCGAGTTAAGTAAATGACTACATTTTTCCTGAAGGCATTTAATGTTTTAACAAGCAACGTCAAGTAATGATAACTAACATTCAGTTTGTAATCACAAAAAAGTCACAAGGAAAATACAGGTGGAAAAAAAAAACACAGAAAATACATAAACCGTAGTGAATTCTGTTTTTACTTACTTCGTTTAGTAGCCCCAAAGTCATCACGCGTTTGCTTTCCTCTAAATGCCCCATCTGAATTTAAGAGACAAAGCAAATTTGAGAAGGCAAAAAAGTAAAAAGGAAGAGCCTGATCTGGTCAGCAAAAGGCAACATGTTGTGAGCCAGTCATTAATAACTGTAGATATTGTTTATTTTTGCGCGTAGTAATTAAAAAATACGTTTAATTTCCAGATCATATTTTGGTAATGTTCGTTGTGAAGTACTTTCCACCTGACACAACTGTAAAATTAGTGTTTGCTGACTTAATTCTCCGGCAAGGTGTGTTCGCCATATACAAAGTTCAGGTAACAAATACAGTCTTTGAGAAGTGTGTATTAATTATTGGCCAGTAATATGACTAAGATAAGCGGCCATAGTTCCCCTGATCTAAGACACACACAATCATCCATTCAGAAAATTCGTTATTGACGTGAGAGTCTTTCTAAAACTAATTCTCGAAAGGGAAGTGGCCAAATCAAAAGAACATATTGCAGTGCAAATACTTGCAAATTGAAAGGCAAGGAAAAGAATCTTACGTATGCTTGCTGCAAATGCAGTAGTCAAGAGGAGGTGGAGGAACAGCAGAGCAATCCAAAACTTCATCTTCAATGACTGAAATAGTAAGGAAAAGAAACACAATTTCTGTTTGTTGCTATTGTCTTTAGCAGAAACGCAACACATCTTTCTTTTTCTGTTTGTATCCCGTAAATTAAGTAACGAGATTAAAAAAAAAACAGTTTTCCTCGGTGTGTTTAGTAGACTGTGTAAGAGACAAATACGGTTTTGAAGTCAAAGGGATCTTAAAAGGATTTAAAACTAATTCACATAGAGCTCTCAAAGCATGTTTAGCTAATGTATTACAGGTGAATTGGTAACTTATTTGACGGCACCACAATTCTAAATCTTGGTTTAGAATTGTGATCCTACAAAGCTATTCTTTTTACATTAAAAACAAAATACTTTTACCTGTTCTAGACACACAAAGAAACATGTTTGCCACATGCAAATCTAAACATTATGTCATATAAAACCAATTTTATTTTTCAAGTTTGTGCTTGAGACGGAAACCCCTCAACCACTAGAATAAAACTGTTGAAACCAAATTGCCCATAAGCATTAGTGTAAGTTGATACGACCCTCAGGTCGTAAATCTTGAAACAAAATGCCGAGATCTAAAAACCGTGCACTAAGTCCACAAAAAGTGGCCTGAGTAAATTTAAGGGAGACATAACTTTCTCTTCGTTCAATGTAGGACAACTACTGAAGAGTTGTAAGCCTATTACTTTATTGGGTCGTTAGAGGTTGTTTTGCACTTCGAATCAAAGTAAAATAATTATTTTTATTATTCATTCAACCAGCGCCGACCAAATTTGGAAGAAATTCAAATTATTGGACGATTATCGTCAAATATTAAACAGTTATTGGATGAGGTTTTTGTGATATCCGGAATAATCAAGGTCAAGGTAAGTGTTATCAGCCGAAGCCGAAGGCTGAGGCTGATAACACTTACCGAGATCTTAAATTATTCCGGATATCACAAAAACCGAATTTAGTAATTTTTTTATTATACATTGTTTTTCTGGAAAAAATAAGGACAAAAGGACTACAACCGTTCTACTAATTCCTACTTGTCGTCTTGCTTTTGAATGCTTTTCTCTCAAGGTATTCGTGGAATAGTTCCTCCGCAATCTTTGTCGGTCATTTTGTGTTTTTCGAGAATTTATTATCCAGAAATTTTTCAATTTAGGTAAATGTTTTGCTCGGTTGGAGAAGAGAATCGACGAACTATGCGGAATTTCCTTCGCTGTCAGATGTGTCCCACATTCCTCTCGGAAATCATGCATTGCGCGCCCAACCTACAGATTATTGAATAATCTGCTAGCAGATTATTCACTAATCTGTAGGTTGCGCTGATTCTCAGAATTAACTGTACGCTCTTAGCCAATGAGAAGACAGATAGTTACTACAATGTATAATAACAAGAATTATTGGATCGCAACCTCGTTCCTAAGGATGATTATCCGATCGCAATCTCGTTCCCAAGAACCGCTGACGTGGCGCGACTGAACGGCTTTGCTGCCGAGCAGGTTGAAAGCGCGAAAATGGCCGCTAGATTTGAGCATTACGAAGAGGTAAAATTTTAAAGTTATTAGAAGACAAGGAAAGTCAAAACACGGAAAAAGCAACGAAGGGGATTCGATCGATTTTGAAAGCGTATCTTCAAGAGGAAAAGATCCCTGATCCAGCCACAGCGGAGGACTTGGAGCGGTTTTACGAAAATTCTACTTCGAAGTAAGCAAGAACGATGGAAACCTGTACTCGAAAACATCGCTTTGTGTCATCAGATTTAGCTTCAATAGACACTTCAAGCAAGTGCTAAATATCGAAATTATAAAGGACAAGAAATTTAATGAAGGTAACCGAGTTTTTGAAATTTAAATCAAATTTAAAAGCGAACGTTGTTATGTATTTGTGTACTTTGCCTACTGTCAAAACCCTATTGAATTCATTTTGTGCATTTGGAGCTCTGGAAATATTTTGAATGAATAATAAAACAATTATTGGATGAGGCTGAGTATGATATAAAGAATTATGCAGATCTCGGAGGGTGTTATCCGCCTCAGCCTTCGGCTTCGGCGGATAACACCCTCCTCGATCTGCATAATTCTTCATATCATACTCAGCCTCATCCAATAATTGCTAAATATGAGCTTGCAAATAAAATCAATAAAAGAAATGATTATGACTAGGCGAGAACCAAAGTGGCTAGCTAAAACTTTGTACTGTAATAAATTGTTGTCAAATTTTTTTTACGTTTGAATGATTTAATTCGCTTATTTAAAGGAGCTACGTCACGGGGATTTGGCCGAATTTTGCTCTCAACTGTTCAGAAATGAGTGGTATAGGCAACTTTACCCATTGGAATCATTATCTTTAAAAAGATAATTGCTGCGCAGCGAGCGTGGCGAGCGAAGCAGCAGTTATAATCTTGCTTATAAGGCAATAAAGGGCCTCAAATTCTCGATTTCTTCAGTTTTACATTTTGTACGACAATCCCTTGCGTTTAGTTGTCATTCTTTATCGCAATGCCTTGCGGCAAGCAGGAGCACATGGTTTGGAGCCTTGTCAACTCGATCGTCTTAATGATCAGTGTTAGTATAATTATATTCTTTGCAATCTAACTTATTTCCCTTCCGTTTAATGTTCTGTGTTTATTCCTATGCTATTCACTTATCTCACTTCATTTGAGTGCCTTCTATTGAATTATTTACAGACACTGATCTCATCGAATTCGAATGTTCGATAGGGTTTTGGAACATGAACAGTCAACACACCAATATTCACTGTGAGTATTTTTAAACTACCGGGTAAACTATGTACACTGCCTTCCACCATTTGGCTATTTGTTTTGCTATCCAACGCATCTCACTTAATTTCTTGTTGAAGATTTTGATTGCCTTCTATTAGTTTCGTCGATCTGAACTGTAGTAATATTTTGACCATGTAAACACAAGCGAAAAACTAGGTAAAAGTCGGCGAGTTTGGTAAAAGTTGTAGCGCCTTCATCGGCATAGTTTGAGCTCAGTAGCTGACGTTCGTCGCCATAGCTCGTTTCGAGCGACATCAGGGCGCGAATTGTTTTCTATGCTAATGTTTGAGTAAATTCAAAGAGTTCCTCGTGGTTGTTAAATTCTGTGGTACATGTACTTGTTTTTTGGATTTTTTTTTCTTGGCAGTTCAGTTTTGCAAGTCGAGCTGGAACAAAACGGTAAGGATTTAACTTTCTTGGCAAACATTTTCAATATTTTTAACTGAAGAGCATACAAAAAAATCTGCTACTTTTCCAAGTATTTATACTTATTTATACGGCGTCCGTCGTTAAACGGGGTCGACCGCGCGAGACTTGGAGAAGGACTGTCGAAAGGGAGCTGGAAAAGAAAGGTTTAAGAACATGGGCAGCAGCAGCATCGGCTGCGGAGAACAGAACAGCCTGGAGGCAAGAGAGCTTACGGCCCAATTCTCCACTTGGAGAACGGATAAATGATGATGATGATACGGCGTCCGTCTGTATGATTGTTTCGTGTCGAATATCTGAATTTATTCCTCCCTGTATTGTTTTTGCTTATTCAATTCTCGCATTTTGATTATTTTGCCTTATGTATTGGCCGATGAACACATCTTTAAATGCTAAATATATTTTGTGCTTTCACTGAAACAGCTATCGTGTTTTCTTTTGTGATATAGTGTGCTCCCTTTTTTCTTGCAGGCACTACTCCTGTTCAAACTAGCATGTTTACTTCATGAACCGTTCCTATTCATAACTGTGTTGATAAAAATACTGTTTATTGTTGTGTTTATAAAAAAGTCCTTACAAACTCTTCTACATTACCTACTCAACTCTTCGCAGCAATCAATATCTCTAAGATACCCTAGTATAACTTTTGCTGCTTGTACTCAAACCTGGGCAGTAAATAATATCTATTGTTTTTTGAAGACGCGTGAAACAACTTGAAACGATTAGCCTCAATTTTTCAAACTGCAATCCATTGCTATCTTAGCCAACCATAGCCAAAGAGGCTTGTTGTTGTTTTCAATTTTTAATAAAAATGGACCATTATTTTTAGGTTTTCTATGACACAAAAACATATTTCGGTTGTTCAAAAATTTGTTAAAATCCGTGACAAAGGTCCTTAAAGATCCGCTCTTCAACAGAGATTAAAATAGGTAAAACTCCACATGAGACATTTTTTACTGACAAAGATCGAGAAGCCAAAACCATGGACGAAATCAAAAAAACTAAATCAAGTTAACTACAAAAAACTAGAAAACTTTCGGCCAGATGTGTGCAAAACATGCTAAACACGGCAAACTAAACAATAGATTAAGTAAAACACCCAAACGAGCGTTTGACAAATCGAAAAGTGCATAGTATGTTTATTTAACTAAATGTAGACCAGGCAAAATAATTCTGTGAAAAAAAATAGACTGACTGCAGAGACTTCAAGCACGAAATTATTTTGTGCAACGGTCGCAGATATTAACAAAACCTGATTTCACTGAATACGATTGCATATAACATTGCTTTTTGTTGGCGATAAGGTCGTAGACTATATGATCACTGGTATAAAGTTGCCACATTTCTAACGCGATGCAAGGATCAAATTTCAGTTCAAGCAAGTCATAAACAAAGCCATCTAGAAAATTTTGCCCTTCATTTCTTGTATCTCATTGCTTCCTTTACATTTAACTGAGACGCTGACAATTTTAGAATACACTGTGAGTTTTTTTTTTTTTTTTTTTCAGAACTGGTATATTGCCAAGAAAGGGTGAAAGCCATGATTTAAAACAAGTTTTCCAACAAAGAACTCAATATTGATCTTTAAACCGACCAATATGATCTTGCAGGAGATTGGAAAATGCCTTGACAAACATAATATTCCTTTTGGCAATGACTTCATGTGATATATGATCGGTCGCATCATTTAGCTGGGGGAAACTGGATGGTGATGCAATGTTTTGAAATGAGTTTGGTTTAAGCACATTCCCCGGCTTGAAATGGTTTCGAAGGAGCATCATCGACCTGGTCTACGATGAATCCCTTTTTGATGCATGTTGAGTAATGAAGTGAATAAGAAGAAGGAACATTATCGCGATTGTCCATTCAAGGATCAAATTACAACTCAAATCACGTTGAAAAAAAACGCAGACATATTTTTTTCTGTTAAATTAAGTTTTAGTAGAGATTTGTTGGTTATCATTTTTCCCAATACGTTTCTGCCTGAAAAATCATTCTTATCTTACTTAGTGTGAAAATACTGTTGTTAGGAGTTTTATTCTTCCTAGTTATAAATAATAAATCGACGAGAGAGTCTCAAATGCTACTTGTGGCAAACTGACGGAAAATCAGTAGAAGTGGTTTTAGTTCAAGCCAAAGCCGGCCTTTACTATTATTGTTTGGTTTAGAATCGCTCCTTTGAAAAAAAAAGGCAGAGATACGAATGAAACAATTCGATTCGCCATTCAAGGATAAAATTTCTATTCAACTCACGTTATAAAAAAAACGAGTTACAATCACGGTTTATCGGTTAGTAATTTACCGACTAAGCGTCAGCGTGAAAGATCAATCAAATCTAACCCATAGTGAACAATTTGAGTTCTTTTCCTTCGTGTTATAGGTAATAAATCGATGATAGGGTCTCTAATGCTGGTTGTTGCAAACTGACGAACAAACCATTAGAAGAAATTGGCTTAGTTGAAAGTCCACACGAACCAAGTTTTTGTTCAAAAAGGTTGAGAACCAAAACCACGGACACAGTAAAACAAAACAGGTTAATTACTAAAAAAACTCGTAGTGACATGGCTGTAAACACCTAGAAATCCATATTAAAAAACCGCGGAAAAATGAACAACCGACAACAAGCTACTTACACAACGAATCAGTGCATAGTACGTTTATCAACTTACCAAGGTGTGGACAGAACAAAATGATTCTGTAAAAATTAGACTGACTGCGATAACACGACCGACGACTAAGGGACTCCAAACACGATGTTCTTTTCTCTAACGCTCGCAGATAACAAAATCTGACTTCACTAAATACGATGACATGTAACTTTGCTATTGGTTGGCGGTAATTTCGTGGACTATGTGATCACTGGTATTGAGTTCCCACATTTCTAACGCGATGAGCAAAACGTGAAACACGATTGGCCATTTGAGAATCAAATTTCAGTTTAAGCAGGTTCGAAACAAAGCATAAAGATAATTTTGCCATTCCGTGTTATTTCTTTGCTTCCTTTTCATTTATTTGCGGAACCGGTTTATTGCTAAGAAAGGGCGACAGCCGTGATTTTAAACAAGTTTTCCAATTTAATCTTACAGAAAAAATACTTCGACAAAGTCGAGTGAGCAACTGATATGCCAACACAATTGTTTCTCTCTTCAAAGGTCGCACAGATAACAAAACATGACCTGACTGAATAAGCTGACATGTAGTCTTGTTATTGGCGGCAGTGACTTTATGTGATATATGATCGGTCGCATCGTTCAACTGGGAACGTGGATGGCGATGCAATTTTTTTGAAATAGTTTGAAAAAAAAATACAATTCCCGGATTGAAGTGGTTCGACACAGGATCACCGACCTGGTCTACGATGAAACTCTTTTTGTTGCATGTTATGTTATGAAGTGTCTAAGAAGAAGGATAATGAACACGATTTTCCATTCAAGGATCAAATTACAACTCAAATAACGTTTAAAACAAACGCAGAGACCTATTTTTCTTTTCTGTACTCTTTAACTTTATATATTCTAATTTTCAATAGGGATTCATTGGTTTTATTATATCTCTGAGATAAAAGGCACGCTGTGATTGGTCAATTTTACGGGCCGTATTCTGCAGTACGGCCCGCGAAATTTGACTGAGAGTTCTCCTGATGCCGTACGCCTTTGCAAGTTGAAATGTCTCGCGAAGAAGATTTTCAAAACTTCCTACAACGTTCGCAGTCAGAGGAAAAAAGCGAGGAACAAAGGCGAAGCGAAGAAGGTCTACCGAACTTTAAACTCAATTTTTGTGATCTGTTGGAAGGAGAAAACTTCCCTGATGTGGCGGACTTAGAGCAACCCGGGCAGGATTCAAGTCAAGAACTTGAAAGTTTCATCAGTGCCGAGAAATATGCAAACACGGTCAAGAAGACGAAAAGTGAATGGAAACGGTTCGACAATTATTGTCAAGAGCAGACTGATGGAACATTTCATGTAGAAAACGTACCTGCTGATGTCCTCGATAACTTGAAGCTCCTCGGAAAGTTTTTCAAATACGTACACAAACGCGATAGAGCTGAGTACGAGCCAGACAGCATTTCAAGCTTTCAACGTAGCATTCAACGCCGCCTTTTTTAAGTAGTTCCTTCAAACTTTATACGTGTTTTCTCGTTCAGTATTTTCTACAAACACTGCCATAAGTTTTCGAAAGTTTGATAAGCTATAACGCATGTTGTCAATCGCGGCACTTTCGTCGCCAAGCAAAGAACTTTAGAAGTTATTCCAAAGGAAACTTGCACTGTATCTAGTTTCATCCTGTCACTGAAATTACTGTAAAACTAATTTTAGAAATAAAGTAGTAAAGGTTGGATTTAAATTATGTTTATACGCTTATCAATCGAGCTATTAAACGGCTGAATTGTGAATTGTTTACGACAAAGCCAATGAAATTCACTCGTCCTTTCGCCTTTGACGTACGTCAGTCAAACGAAGCCGCTTCCAGCACTCTTGACTTGAAATGTTTTCTTTTCTCCAGAGTAAGAGATATAATAAATATCTTATTAACCTCGTTTTCTCGGTCCGTACTGTAAAATACGGATCCTCGTTTTTTTCCCGTCGACTTATGGCCCGCGCGCGAAGCGCGCGGGCCATAAGTCGACGGGAAAAAAACTCGAACTCGATTAATAAGAGGTATATAGTTTTTCCGAATTATCTTCGGCCTGAAAAGTCATTTAAATCTAATCCAGTGAGAAAATAGTGATGTTAGGAGTTTTATTCTTCCTTGCTATAAATAATAAATCGACGACAGGGTCTCAAGCGCTATAAGTGGCAAACTGACGGAAAAATCACTAGAATACGTGTTGTAGTTGAAACTAAAGCCGGTCCAATTTACAATATTTACCAGAAGTGATTGTATTAGAACGTTTTATTCTAGTTAACTATAACAGCGTCCATTGCAGAAAACAATTTTCGTTTCGCCATTCAAGGATCAAATTCCAAGTCAACAAGTCACGTTGTTAAAAAAATAGGTCACCAAGGGTGACATGAGTCTAATGCCGTATGGCATAATGATACAGATTGCGCGGTTTTCGTAAGCCGGTTAAAATTGGTTAGAGGTTTGTGTTCGGGAGTTTAATTTAAAATGCTTATAGCAAGCTAGGGGCATCGTGGATGATTATGGATGAAAACGAAACAGTCATAAATGTTATATGCTTCACAAAATTTAAAGTATGAACAGGAGTTGATGTTACTTCTTCCGTATTGTCCGTAAAAGCAGAAACGATTAAACATTTGGACAAGATTGCGTGACGATTTACAAAAAGCATGTTCATTACAACAAGGGTTGAAGAACTTCACATCGTTTTCTTTCAGATTTTTCACCATTTTGATGATGACTCTTGAAACAGATTTTGCAATAAAAGCACTTGAAATAGTGACTGTTACTCCATTGTACTGTAAGCACTTAGTGACAGATTTTCCTAAAAACGGGTGTAAATGCTCACGTCAATATAATGATGACCTTTTGAACGCTGGAAACTAAGCAATTATTATCGAGCTACCATACACAGGAGCGAAGACTGTTTATCATGATGTACAAATTTCGCGAATCATCACTTCCATATCAATGTAACCATTTTATGATTTTTCTAGCTGTAAGAAGAACTTAAGATCTCTGAGAGTCGTAAAAGCATGAAATTCGATTTCAGTGTATGGCAAAGGCCGGGACAGTGTAATACTGCAAAGCGGCCAAACAAACGCATTTTGATTTAGTCGCGTAACTTGATTTACATTTATCCATGTACATCTTTTATTTTTGAAGGTTTTTGTTTGCACTGTAAAGAAAAAATTGGTCAAAATTCGAATGACTTAAATACAAAAACCGAGGTAAAGTTTTCTATTTTTTAAAACAAAATAAATATTTGGTCGCATTGTGTAAATAAACGCGAGTCGCCGTCGAAATATTTTTTCTCAAAGACGTCTTGCTTTTTAAGCAAGACGAAAACACAAGTGCTTAACTGAACTAAAAACGAAGATTTATTTTCACAAAAAGCTTACAAATGTCTTAACTGGAAAATTATTTCGTCCTGTTCAAGTGTTGAATAATCGTGACTTGAGAAAGAACTTTTAATTATGCGTGGGAACACGTGTCGCTGATTGGCTGTTTTTAATTGAAACTAATCGTGCGTGTCCGTACGGAGTCCGTTCTTGCAGCTGATCATTGTTTTCTACATTACAGCGAACGATTATCGATCCCGAACCATTCCCTTGGGATTGCCAGCAGCTTTTTTCATATAACAAAGAGTCTAATGCGCATGCGCAAAGCGCACGCAAGCATTAGACTCAAAAATAGCTTTTTGGCTTTTCTATCGTTTTCTGTTACTTTACAAATGCATGATTGCAGTCGAGATTCATAGATTTATTGGTCATAGGTTACCGAATAAGCTTTCGCCTGTAAAACTATTCAAATCTTACACAAAGTGAAAATAGTGATGTTAGGAACTTTATGTCTCCATGTGATAAATAATTAAACCATGAAAGGGTCTCTTTAACTACTTGTAGGAAACTGTCGGACAAATCAAAAGAAAGCCCATAGTTTTCTTAAAAAACCAGTGTCTGCACTATTAGTTAATGTTCTTGTTATCTATCTGATTTAAATCGATCTTGAAAAATCAGTAGAAAAACTGGTTGTAGTTGAAAATGTTGTAAATCAAAGCCGGTCCAGTTTACAATGTTTACACTGACAAGTGATTGTATACGACTATCTTTTTTAAAGTTATAAATTAAGGGCTAGTCTTCATATAAAAGCGGCGGTCGCAGGAAACAACATTCGATTCGCCATTGGTTCAAAAGAAGGTAGAGAAACAAAAAACACGGACAACGTAAAAAAAGTCCTTATAACTAAAAACTCAGTCGTAGTAAGATGGCTGTAAAACACGTAGAAATCCATATTTAAAATAAAACGACAAAAAGAACAACCGACAACATGCTGGTTATACAAAGAAACAGTAAAGTTAATCGACTTACCAGGATATAATCACAGCAAAATAATATTGTGGAAATTAGACTGAGTTCGTAAAGTGTTTTCCGACAGTTAAGAGACTTCAAACACGATGTCCTTTTCTCTAACAATCGCAGATAACAAAAGCTGACTTCATGGAGTACAATGAGATAAAACCTTGCTATTGGTTGGAGATGACGTTATTTGTTCTAGATTGGCCGCATCAAATTTCTATAGGCCTGCAAACATTTCTTCTTTTCCATCGTCTAAACTACTGAGGCCTTTTATCTTAAGCCTTTTATTTCGTTATTTTGGGGCAATTGAAGGTTTGCAAAAATGAAATCGAGTAAAGTTATTCCATAGAAGGAAATATTCTCACTTTCGATAACACGAACACAGGGTAGTGATGACAACTCATAAAAAGGCGTTTATTATTCCTGTTACTGGAATAAACTTTTAAATTTAGTCAGTTTTTCTGAACGGGACTCATGGAACATGGCAAAATTTCTTTCGCCAATATATAATCGATCTTACCTGCCAATTTTTCTGGATTCGAAACCACGCGTAAATGTAGGACATGCTAAATGTGGGACATCATAGTCCTATGTTCCCAGCTGCGTTCCTTACAGGATGGCGGTACAACTGTCCGTGTTGATCCTGCTCCTGGTTTTTGTGCACTTGCCAACGACCCAATCCTCCTCTCCCACGGAATCTCCTTGGAGATCGGCCGGGAATCCAAATAAGAATCCTGTAGCTGAACGTGCCATTAAGTAGCTCAGTCTGGAACTCCTCAACTTGTCTCCCGAGGGAGGACCTGTGTCTGACGTGACACTCGCACTGGCCACTGCCAACACGAACTCCCGCTTCCGGCGTGATGGCCTTTCGGCCCGCGAGGTCTGGACTCAACGTGACCAGCTAACTGGCCAGCAGTTACCCATAGTTGACCGTCAAATCATCCTTAGTCAGCATTTTTCCCGCCAGCAGAACCACACACCTAGTGCAAAATCTAAGGCGCGTGGCCGCACTGGAGTACCCTCAGCTGCTGTCTCTGTTGGTGACTTAGTCTTCTTGAAGGGTGACAAAGACAAAGTAAAAGCTCGTGAGAAATACCTCGTGGTCAGCGTCAGTGAGGGCCTTTCATGTGAGCTCCGGAAGTTCACCACCTCCCAGATTCGCAGCAAAGTATACACTGTGCCTGTTTCCGAATGTTATCCTGTGGCCCCTACAGTTCTCGCTCAGTCACCACAGGCTCCCATCCGTGGCCTTGACAAGCCCTCTTCTTCAGACTCTGATTAGGACAGCGACCCTGTCATGCCACCAACAAAACACTCCGCTCAAGTGGTTACTGCGCCTCCAGCCTACAGCAAACCCACGGTTCCAGAACCTGCGCATGATGTTATACCTATCCAGGAACTCCCTCCAGTTCCTACAGCCATTGTCCCAGCACCCTGCATTCCAGACTCGTCTCCAGTTCCTTCTGCTGCACCTCCACAGCTACCTGAACCTGTTGTTGTCATTCCCCAGAGAAGGTCTGGCCGCCAACGCCGTGCGCCGTTTTGGCACAATCCAGACTGGGTATTAGAGTAACACTGACTGTGTCCCTTTACCTTATACTCGTACTGTTATTCTACTCGTTTTATTTAGAAGAACAAGTCTTAGGAACAAGAGACTGCACCCGTTGTGCCTATGTTAGTTATGTTTAAAAGAGCAAATCTTTCATTGTCGTTGCTGTTCTAGTTCAGGCCCTGTATGTTACTATACATAGTCAGTTGTTTTGCATGTACATTCAGTTTACTTCTGTGCTTGCCCGCGCGCTAGGCCACAGAAAGACAGTCAAGAGGCAACCACGCCACTACGTCATTTATTATACACAGCGGTTTCTGTTGGCGCGCATGCGCTTGAGCTTTGTCTGTTCCATGTGCTTGCATTAGCTGGCTGTATGATTTGAATAAACCTTCGAGTAAACGCAGAGTTTATCCCTTACTGGCGCTGGCATGTTGACTCTATAAAAATTCAACTGGGAACGAAGACCGACAAAACTCTTTTATTATTTAAAGCAAAGAGCGGAAAATAAAGTCAGTTCAAACAAGGGAGTTACTAAGGCTTGGAGATCGATCACTCATATTCTCCGTAGCCAAACAGTAGGTTTTGCAAAGTGAAATAAAAAATGATTACAAATACCTGTACGCATAATGGACCTATCTTTTTTGAGTATGCAGAAAAAATTGACGTGGAAGTTGTCTCGTATGACATAAACAAACGAAACTTTAATTCCACCCAAACTCGTGATTCGGTATCACGTAACAAGCTGAAGCAGCACTTATTCCACTGCGTTTTAGAATTACGGATTGCCGAAATATCAGCGAAATCATGGCTGTTCAAAAGCAAACTATGCCTTCCTTTGCGTCCATAATTTCTGTTTAGTCCATTGTGTTCTACTGCGCCGGCTTTTTAAGAGTTGAGCTTGAGTTACACGAGCACAAGAAAAGAATAAACGCTCTTGAAAGCGTTGCGGAGGCCAAGCCGCCGTCAAACGATCCAGACATAATCAAGAATGCTCCCTCTTTCATTAAAAGTAAGGGTTTACAACTTGTTAGAATCATATAATACAATCAGCAGAAAAAAAAAATGGTCGAAGTGAAAATACCGAAAAGGAAAATGTGGAAAAAGCCAAGAGTTGAAACAAAATGAACGTGTTTTCGCTTGTTCCGTTTTTGCTGTGCAGCCTCAAAGAAAACCGAAGGTTAGCAGGTCAAGTTTTCTTCAATACAATGCAGACAATTTCAACCGTAAATAGTCATTCGACGGAATTTGCCTTCAGCTATGACTAACATAATGATATGGAATATATAAGATCTTTCTCTTGTTCAGTTTAATCAAACATACAGTCGGTTGTGACACTTTTTACATCGGAAAATTTACAGTGGACTGAATGGATATATCATATATTGTCTAGTGAGAGGTTTAATTGTTATTTTTACTCTGGAATGTTTTCTTTTTCTTCTTTTCTTTCTTATTTTTACTCTGGAATGTAAGACAAAAGTCGTGCAATCCAAAGCTGTTTTCTCCACTGTTCCTCGGTTTTCGGTCGCTGTTTGGCAAATTCCTCGACGGCTGTATAAAGTTTTCCGTCTCTAGAAATAGGGTTCCGAAGATTTAAACTAGAGATTTCCGAATTCGGGAGAGTAACGTGGTTTTTCATTCATGTATAAACATTTTCTGGCAAAATCTAAACTGAGTTTAAAAAAAAAAAAATGGCGCTCGCGGCCGCGGCTGGGCTTTCGGAGATAGGCTTTTCTATATACACCTAATTCCAATAACGTAATATTGATAAAAAAGAGAGAAAAGGTAAATACTTAAAGAATTGATTAGCTTTATAATTATAATTGATAGCATTTACAGGAAACTTACGAGTTAATGTCTGCACTCTTATTAATTTTAAAACCGTGTAATAAGAAAAAAATTGATTTATGTGTATTTTGAGACGTTCAGAGACCATTTATTTGGGTGAATTTTAAACATACGCCTAATCAATTCCTATTTCAATTTTTCCATTTTTCTTTTTCTATGAAAAAGTTATTGCAATTAGATGTATATGAGTGGAGATTGACTGATCGATCAAGTTGTTTGCGAGCTGGAATTGGAAATAAGTCAATACATGTACGCCTAGCGGACCTATCTTTATCCGAGCAGAGAATGATAAGTATGAAGAAAACAAAAGTTGATTTGAACTTTACCTTGCATGACATGAATAGCAGACAATCTGGCAAGTTACCCAAACTCGTGATCTCGGTATCACGTAACAAGCTGAAGCAGTACTTATTTCCACTGCGTTGTAGAATTGCGGATTGCTGAAACATCACCAGAATCATGGCTGTTCAAAAGCAAACTATGCCTTCATTTGCTTCCATAATTTCTGTTTTGTCCATTGTGTTCTACTGCTCCGGCTTTTTAAGAGTTGGGCTTGAGTTACACGAGCACAAGAAAAGAATAAACGCTCTTGAAAGCGTTGCGGAGGCCAAGCCGCCGTCAAACGAACCAGGCATAATCAAGAATGTTTCTGGTAAGTTTGTCTTACATAACAAGCTTGAGTTTACAATTTGTTACTATCATAGAATACAACCAGCAGGAAAAAAAAAGCTTGGTCGAATTGAAAACACTGTTAAAGGAAAATAACGTGGAAAAAGCTAAGAGTTGAAACAAAAAGCAAATGAACGTGTTTTCGCTTGTTCCGTTTTTGCTGTGCAGCCTTGAAGGAAACCGAAGGTTAGCAGGTCAAGTCTCCTTCAATCCAATGAAAACAGTTTCAAACGTAAATAGTGATTCGACGGAATTTTCCCTTTATCTATGACTAACATAATGATATGGAATATATAAGATCGTTCTCTTGTTCAGCTTAAATCAAATATACAGTCGGTTGTGACACTTTTTATCAGAAAATTTACGAAGGATGTATCATATATGTATTGTCTAGTGAGAGGTCTAATTGTTATTTTTAGTCTGGAATGTAAAAGATTACAGACAATAAAATGCCAATTATTTCCGTCTCAGCCATCTTGTGAATTAAAGAGCAATAAACGCTTGCCTGGAGCAAGGTTTCCTGCAGAGATGCTAGAACTGACATAAACGCACACCAGATATATATTTTATTTGTTCCTCGCATTCAAAACTAAAGATATTTCTTTGATTACAAAGACACCAATGTGTAAAAGAAATTATTTCTCCTTCTTCATTTGTAATCAGATTAAAATTTTGCTTTTCGTTGGTAGGAGTTCAATCCCATCAACATAGACACAGCCGTCATGTTGAGTCAACCAAGAACGCGTCAGATTCTAAAAGCACAGCGGAAACGATGCTAATAATCAACAACTTTTTATCAGACGGGAGATTACATCTCTGTCAGTCAAAGGGTGTCACGTGCTCGTCAGGTCCCCCAGGCCCTCCCGGTCCACCAGGACCGAGAGGAAACAGAGGAGCCCGTGGACGAAGAGGACAGCACGGAAGACCTGGGAACAAGGGAGATAAAGGTATTATGGGATCGCCAGGAAAAAGCGGCAAGCAAGGACCGAAGGGAATGTCGGGAGCGAAAGGAAACAAAGGATCCACGGGTATGTCGGGAACGAAAGGAGACACAGGAGTCGCCGGCATGATGGGAACAAAAGGGAACAAAGGAGCTGCAGGCATGCCGGGAACGAAAGGTATGGAATGCCGTTTGTATCAAAAATACTTGTTTGTCATATATAGGACTTTACTTTAAATATATGAATCTTCTCAGTTTTTACATAAAACTTAAAGCAAAATATATCAAACTTGTTGCAAAATATATAAAACTTGTTGCGAAATATAAAACTTGTTGCGAAATATATAAAACTTGTTGCGCAATATAAAACTTCTTGCAAAATATATAAAACTTGTTGCGCAATATAAAACTTCTTGCAAAATATATAAAACTTGTTGCGCAATATAAAACTTGCTGCAAAATATATAAAACTTGTTGCGAAATATAAAACTTGTTGCGAAATATATAAAACTTGTTGCGAAATATAAAACTTCTTGCAAAATATATAAAACTTGTTGCGCAATATAAAACTTGCTGCACAATATAAAACTTGTTGCGAAATATATAAAACTTGTTGCGCAATATAAAACTTGTTGCGAAATATATAAAACTTGTTGCGCAATATAAAACTTTTTGCAAAATATATAAAACTTGTTGCGCAATATTAAAAAATAGGTCCGCACGGCGTACATGTGTCTAGTGCTGAGTTATTGAGCTTTATTATATAAACGTCAGTGAAATACCAGGAAATCTTTCGGGCGAAAAAATCATATCTTCACACGTGAAAATAACATGTCATTTTCACATATGAAGATATCGATTTCGAAACATTTTCTGACAAGTTTGCCCTGTTTCAATGCTGAATGAGCCAAAGTAAATCGATATTAAGTCGAAACATCTTCGGATCTTCCTCGGCAATCTTCGGCAATCTTCGGATATCTTCGGAAATTTTCGGAAAAGTTTGGAAAATGTTCGGAAACATTCGTATGACCTTCGGACAACATTTTGCAAATCTTCGGAAATCTTCGGAAAATGGTCGGCAATAAATTTCATATCTCCAAGCAACCATGTAATATTCTGTTTATTATATAAACTTACTAATATCATAGGTGACAAATTACTTCTTAATTTGGGCGCGAGATTTCAACGTTAATTTATAATTTCACATGTGAAATTATAAAATTGCCATGGCAACGTAGTTAGCGGCAAGATGGCATCCGGAAAAAAAAGATGTTTTAAGGCTTAAACTTTGTACATTTTCGCTTGAATTTCACCTTAGCCAGCTAGCCTTGGCCATGTACTAAAACCTTTGATGATATTTTATATTTCAAAACGTCAAAACGACTCCAAGACTTAAGCCAATTACATAAATGGCATCGAGCGGATTTTTGAGCGGCAAAAAGGAATCTCTGAAAGGTTTATTCAAAGACTAAAAAAAAATGTATGCTTTCAACTTTTCAAAGCTCAGAGTTCGCGATGCGATGTACCAGTCAAAAACATCTAAGATTGCAAACGTAATTTGTCACATATGATATTAAAATGTAATCAAATGGTATACTCGTGAAATTAGAAAATAGTTTCACTTGCATTTTGTCAAAATTCTAATAATTTCTCTCGCCTAAAGGCTCGGGAAATTATAAGAATTTTTACAAAACGCGCGTGAAATTATTTCCTAATTTCACTCCTCACCATTTGATTACCCATACTAATTACGATGTTTTTGACAATTTCCGACGATTGCCGACCATTTTCCGAAGATTTCCGAAGATTTGCAAAATGTTGTCCGAAGGTCATACGAATGTTTCCGAACATTTTCCGAACTTTTCCGAAGATATCCGAAGATTGCCGAGGAAGATCCGAAGATGTTTCGACTTAATATCGATTTACTTTGGCTCATTCAGCATTGAAACAGGGCAAACTTGTCAGAAAATGTTTCGAAATCGATATCTTCACATGTGAAAATAACATGTTATTTTCACGTGTGAAGATATGATTTTTTCGCGCGAAAGATATATATGTTATTTGCCGGCCAGGAGGTCCGTATTGGGAAAAACTGTACCCGAGGTCTTGAGCACGGCCCGAGGCCGCAGGCCGAGGGCCGTGCTCAAGACCGAGGGTACAGTTTTTTCCAATACGGACCGACCTAGGCCGGCAAATAACGTTTTTTTTTTTTTCCTACTTTAATTTGTTTGTAAAGAAACCGAGAAAAAATGTGTCGCAAAATCTTTGTTTGTATACGCGCGGATTTGATTTCAATGTTGAGTCCGACTCGATCGACGAGCAAAAGTGAAATAAAATAGCTTCGTTTAAAATGAACCGTACTCAAGAAAGGTTCAGCATATTTAATTTACACTGCAGAGAATCAAGAAAAGCAAATAAAATCATAAATACAGCACACATAAGCCACAAAACTTAACACATTTAAGTCGATTTCGGCTTCCCGAACAATTCCCGATATAAAATGTTTTGAAAAGTCTTGAAAAAACTTTGCTCGCAGGGTGTTAATCCTATTTCTCTTGACTCAAAAATACTCTTTGACTGAAAAGCAGTTTTACGAGCTATTCACACTTGTATTGAACAAATTAATAATCTCTGCAATGATTCCCAGCAGAATTTTATTCTGATAAACAGTGCCAAACTGAATGAAATGCGTAGTATCTATGTATGGCACAATACTGTGATAATTAATTTGTCCGTTTTTAATCAAAGAATCTCATTTCCATGAATGATGGCAAAGAGTGCTCTGTTTTAAGCGAAAAGTGACGGATAAACAAGGCAGTTTAACTCTTAGAAGGAGTCTAAAAACCGGTGCTGTTTACCGCAATGGCGTGAAAATCATTGCGAAATGCATAAACAACTGGCAAACTACGAACGGTAAACTACAACTCAATTTTGTTGAGAAAGAAATAAATACTCGCCTTTTGAAGAACTTTGAGGCCTTTTATTCCACTGCTATTTTGTCCCTTCAAATTTACAATGGTTGGTGAACAGCTATTTCGATTTTGGAGAGCCAAAGCTGCAAAATGATTTCGCGCCGTGAGCGGTCCGTACGCGGGGTCCGGATGGGAAAATCCGGACCGCTGGAGCGTGCGCAATTAGCCAATCAGGTTCAAGGATTGAGGATTCCGGACCGCTGAGATGCTTGAGAAAAAAATAATTCCTGGTATTTCACTGATGTTTATATAATAAAGCTCAATAACTCAGCACTAGACACATGTACGCCGTGCGGACCTATTTTTTAATATTGCGCAATAAGTTTTATATATTTTACAAAAAGTTTTATATTGCGCAACAAGTTTTATATATTTCGCAACAAGTTTTATATTGTGCAGCAAGTTTTATATTGCGCAACAAGTTTTATATATTTTGCAAGAAGTTTTATATTGCGCAACAAGTTTTATATATTTCGAAACAAGTTTTATTTTTCGCAACAAGTTTTATATATCTTTTGCAGAAAGTTTTATATTGCGCAACAAGTTTTATATTGCGCAACAAGTTTTATATATTTTGCAAGAAGTTTTATATTTTGCAACAAGTTTGATATATTTTGCAAGAAGTTTTATATTGCGCAACAAGTTTTATATATTTCGCAACAAGTTTTATATTTCGCAACAATTTTTGTACATTTTGCAACAAGTTTGATATATTTTGCCTTAAGTTTTATGTAAAAACTGAGAAGATTCATATATTTAAAGTAAAGTCCTATATATGACAAACAAGTATTTTTGATACAAACGGCATTCCATAGAAAGGAGACATAGTCTTGCTCCGTACATGGTCTTGCTCCAGCCTACATAAGTGAACTTATTTCCGTTAGAGAAACTGCTGGAAGACATTACCTGCGTTCCAACAATGGTTTACGCCTTAATTATAGCCAATGTAAATCACTCGCAACGCTTGGGGATCGCTCTTTTCATGTTGCCGCCCCTAAATTATGGAACGATCTTCCAAGTGAAATAAGAAACATGCCATCTCTGCAAAGTTTTAAGAAAGCCATCAAGACCTTTTTATTTTTAAAAGCTTTTTAATTGTACATTTCTTTTTATAGTCATATACATTTTAATCTTTTTTAGCTTGTGAATTTAAATTTTAAATTTTTAGTTTTTTTTAACTATATTGTAATGCGCAATTGAAAATTTTTAAATTGATAATTGCGCAATATAAGTAAATTATTTATTATTATTATCATTATTATTATTATAGGACCCGCAGGCATGCCGGGATCGAAAGGAGACAAAGGAGCCGCAGGTATGCCGGGATCGAAAGGACACAAAGGAGCCGCAGGTATGCCGGGATCGAAAGGAGACAAAGGAGCCGCTGGCATGCCGGGATCGAAAGGAAACAAAGGAGCCGTAGGCATGCCGGGATCGAAAGGACACAAAGGAGCTGTAGGCATGCTGGGAACGAAAGGAGACAAAGGGGCCGCAGGCATGCCGGGATCGAAAGGAGACAAAGGAGCCGCAGGTATACCGGGATCAAAAGGAGAGCCTGGTGAATCGTCGATATTAGCTTTTGGAAAAGGTACAGTTAAATTATTAATCATAATTATAATAAAAAGCATGGCTTATTTTTCACCAAATAATAAATAAAAAACATAAAAAAAATTGGGCTGCACGCAGCTTACGTGTCCAATAACAAGGTGTCCAATAACAATGTTCGCGTGCTGCGCATCCGGGCGTTTTTACATGTAATTTTCCTTGTTCTATGTAAGTATATTATTTTTGTTTCGTTTTTGTTGTTGTTGTTGTTTTTTTTTAAAAAACACATGTTTTTGTATTTATGTATCTATCTTTTTTTCTAATAATCAAATTCTAAAAAAAAAAAATCCGCGCGTTCTTTATATGGTTCCTTATTGTGACTGATTTCTCCTTGATTTTCCTAAAATCTTCAGTTTTAAAAACGGCTTTTTGTCACAGTGAGGATAAATCCTCAACAGGATTCGCTTGTCTAAATTTTTCCACGAATTTTGTTATACTTTTGATTAATTGGCAATAGGACTTCGTGTCGTCCAATTCTGTCTGTAATCTTACTTGTACTCGTGATTAAACAAATCGGACTCCCGCTACGCGGTCGTCCGATTCTGGTAATCACTTATTTGAATACAGACTGAATTGGACTCCACTCAGTAATATTACCATTATGAATAAAGGGATTCTCAGAGAGTTACATTACACTCATATTCTGAATCCGAAATTTTTTTTACCATACAGTAGCATTACGTACAAATCACCATTGCCCTAGTTGTTTTAAGATTAAATAAAAAAATGTATGTGTTGTTTAATTTTGGAAGCAGCGTGGCCAGGGCAAGGGGTGAGGGCGATGGACTCGAAACCGGACGTCCGTAATTCAAATCCTCAAATTCAACCACCGGATGTAGCTGAAACAGTGTAGCGGTCTGAAGTACAGCTCCTGGCTACACTCATGTTAATAGCCAAATGGTCAGCCTCCCATTAGTTAGGATTCTTTACAAGTTTACGTTTTTAATTGATCATATTCGACCCTAATCTGCCGGCAGTTTCCTCTTTCCCACATCGAGAGGAGAGAAGCGAGGGGGGGGGGTGGAAAAAGGAATGCGGAAGTCTCTTGGCGGTAATCAGTATGCTTACACAAGATCGAGAAAAAGGGATCCCTGATTACAGAGAAAAGCGTTATTGTATTTCTTTTGTGTTCCACTTTACATTCCGAACGAGTGAGTCGAGTAATGACCCTTCCGCAGGAATTTCAAAACAAAGAAAAGTATAAGTATTATATACGAAAAAAATTAATGATGTGAATTTTTCTTGTACCAATGTAACTAGTGTGAAATTTTGTTTATTTACAAAGCGGCACCACGAACTCTGATACACAACGAAAACCAAGCAGTGAGAGAGTATGGTTATAATTTTCGTTGAGACTATCACAATCGTTTTTAACGGTTGTCTATAGCGTGATGGAACTCTCATATAACAGTTTCTCTGTAAGGTATTAAGCTGGGTATTTTTACTATAGATTAATTTATCTGAAAAGCAACTTCGCGGTATGCATTCTATTTTGTCAGATTGTTCAGATCTGCTCAAATCAGGCCACACTCAAAGTGGATTGTACTCTGTCAACCCAGACGGTAGAGAATCTTTTACTGTCTACTGTGACATGCGCACTGACGGTGGAGGCTGGACAGTGTTTCAGCGAAGACAGGATGGTTCGGTAGACTTCTATCGGGGATGGAACGACTACAAAGCAGGCTTTGGTCAGCTGACTGCTGAGTTCTGGTTAGGAAACGACAAGATCCACCGACTGACGGCCTCTAGACCGAGCTCTCTACGAGTGGAGCTGGAGGACTGGAACGGAGGTAAAGCTTATGCCAAATATGGCAAGTTCAACATTGGTGATGAGCAGGCGCAGTATCGACTTGAAGTGGGTTCATATTCAGGTACAGCGGGAGATTCTATAACATTTTCTCGAAATCTTAATAACATGGCGTTTACTACAAAAGACAGAGATAATGACAGATTTAGCATTTCCAACTGTGCTGTAAAATGGACAGGCGCCTGGTGGTACAGGAGTTGCACGAACTCCAATCTAAACGGACAATACCTGGGAGACAAAAATGATTACCAAGGAGCCTTCTGGGAGAACTTCAGACGTTCTCTATCACTCAAATTTACTGAAATGAAACTGAGGCCGTCATCGTAGAAAGAATTTCAGTAACAGGTTTAATCCTGTTAGTGTCACTGATCTTCGCTCGTCACAGCTTTCAACAATTAGTAGATCGCAAACAATGACATGTTTTTATTTAATTTTAATTCTTGTGATTGTGCAATACAAATAATCAGTTTCCATTCTAATTATTGATGTTAAAAAATTGTAACTGTATTACTAATAGCAGATGAATTCATATTATACACTGAAGTCACAATCTTTATTCTGTGAGCTGCAGATAGGTCTGGATATTTTGTCATGTGTAGATCGCATAGCTACAGGGGTTATTTGTCATGTAGATATCGTGGTCGCATAGCTCACACTGGGCGACTGACTGACTGAAAACAGTGGTTCGATTTGCTTCTTTATCGTAGCGGGAAATTGAAAGAGTTGTAGAAGATTAGGATGCTGAAAACACGAAAAAAGTCAACGAAAGTAGTGTTCCAAGAAGACCTCAAGGAAACGACAATTTCAGAACCCAAAGAAAAGGCTGAGTTAGCACGAGTTACTGAAATATTGCGTCCTTTAGAATTTCTTTGAGACTTCAATGTATAATAAAACGATTATTATATTCGGTTTCGTGATATTCAGAATTATCAAGTTCTCGGCAATTATTATCACCCTCAGTCTTCGGCTTCGGCTGATAACACTTACATCGCCCTGCATAATTTTGGATATCACGAAAAAAACTTTCTTATTCTCGCGCTCTCGGAAAGGAAATGATTGGTACCCAAATTTCTTCACCGTACTCACAGTATTTTCTCTTCAAACTATTATTCATTAATCTGCCGTAAATCCATCCCGCTTACATTTGGCCGATGGGCTATATTACCTGCCGATTAATGGAACGTAGAAATAATCTTTTTCAGAAGTCTATATTAAATTTCAAGGAATATTAATCTTTTAATGTAATCGTTACTGTATCGGTGGCAAAAAATATTTACTTTGATTGATCAACGCTAATATAATCAAATTGGTTGAATGCTGTGGCATCTGATTAATGGATCAAAAGCAATTAGAAACGAACAAAATTTTGCTTGAAAAGCGATCTTGTGTATTTTTGCTTAAACAATGATCTTTTAATGAGCCTACCTTAATGCGACAATTAAGTTAGCATTTTATTCAGTATTTTTTATTAGTATTTAGAAGTTATTATGTTACCCGCTTACCTATGGCTCAAAAATTATTGATAGATATATCGTTGTTGTCTTGACTCTAATCGGTTAAATGTTAAAGCATGAATATAAGTCATAGGAAAAAAGCGATTTAGTAGGTGTGTAAGTTTAACGTTTTCTGTTTATGAGATTCTGATGATTGTGGCAAACACATGTTGAAAATATTTGTAGATAGAACACGGAAGTGATCTTATCGTATTCGCTAGCTACATGTCTAGCTTTCTGAGCAGGGAATGTAAACGATTCTTAATAGTGTCAATTAAACCGAGATGGGATGAAATGTTGTTGTTGTTTTATTTGGCTGACACTTATTAAACAAAGGAAAAGAACGTTGACATTAATTTCAGTTCTTTTTGCTTTCTTTTATATGTACAAATCTGCCTTATTATACCTTATTACCGGTGATTTGTCTCTGGATAATTCGTTCAAATCTGAATCTTTGTTTAACCAATCAGAGCAGAAAAGGTGGAGCGCATGTCGCTGTTTCCCGCGCTTTCTACTGGTGACGTTAGCGCTTGCCCAGTAGTTATTTTGGTTTGAGTTTTACAACTGGCATTCGTGGTTAGATCTCCACCTGCCTCTCTCACTTTAAATGGGAGATCCCTCATCTTTATAAACTCAAAGGTGAGAAGTTCAGATTATGAGGTTTGGGCACAGTCAAGTATTGCTTTTGATAACATTGTACTGCAAGTCTCATTGTTTTGTATTTCATCAGTACATTGTATTTGGAACTAATACTCGTGTATACCTCGCGTTCTACCTCGAGTATACCTAAATACCAGAAAACACTGTAAACAGAAGACATATTTGCATACAGAACGAAATCAGTTGCTCGGCAATGATGTGACATAACATGTCGTTGTATCAGAAGTTTACAGAGCGAAGGTAAATACATATAAATGACAAATTATAGATACTCATTGTTCCTTGTGTTGACGAAGGTGGGTTTTCATTCTCTTCCATCAATTTGTACATGTTTTAAATTCACTAATTAATATTCGACTCGCAGCCGCAAGGTTTATATCATCTTGTCACACAATTAACATGAATATCGCGTCACAGCCGGAACTCACGTACAAATAAAGCTAAATAAGGGTAAAAGAGACCGACAGATTATGTTGTCGATTCTCTCTATGCACTAGTTTGAGCATACGGAGACTCGACGCTACACAAATTATATAGTTACAGGAGTGACACCGAGTAACTATAGCAAAAAAGGTTAGGAAGGAAACATCCCCCTATGAAGGTTTTGGGGGAGGGTGTGCTGGGAGGGATAAAAAATTAAATATTGTTTGTTTGTTTGTTTTGTATTTCTCTCTTTTGCTCTCAGTGTTTTATTCGGACTGTTTCTTCCATACTTTCCCTCTAAGAGCCTGTGAATCATTTTTCGGGGGATAATCCAGGGACGGTGTGAAAAATATTGATCTGCATTCCTGACCCGAGGGGGAGAGGGAAGGAGAATTTTCCGTTTATCGATCTTTCCATTTGTCCTTCACTCTGCATCCCGGTGGGGGTACTCAAAAAAGTTTTATACGGGGAGGCTCCGCCCCAAGTTCTAACCCCTTACCCTTTTAGATACCATTTTTGACAGAAATTGTACCCCTTTCGTATACCTTTAACTGAAAAAGGTACCCCTTTCATATACCTAAGAGACATGGAATGGACTTAAAATAGGACGTTTTCTTGTCATTTTTATGTAGCGCTTAATAAATTAAAATAATACAGCCATAAATTGCGTCTGTTCGAAATATTTTAATTAAAGGCCCTTTTAAATAGCCAATGACAGATTTCCATACCCTTTCATATACTTAAACTCGTGAAATCCCTACCCTTCTATATACGTGATGCCTGAAAAAGGTACCCCTTTCGGGCGGAGCCTCCCCGTATAGGCCATTATAGGGAGTACCCCCCCGGGCTCTGCATACATTATATCGAGCCGGAGAAATGCAAATGTAGTCGTATTGCTTGTTTTTATAATTAGTCACTTAGAAATATATTCTATTCAGTATAAAACTTTTTGTTTTAGTATTACTGATAGTATGTCGAAGAGTTTGACTAAAATCCATTGGTAAGGTTTGACCGCAAAACAATAGGTTTATTCAACAAAAGATAAACTGTTTGGTTTCGTCGTCCTAGCGCTATTGGTTTGATCAAAACTGCATTAAAGTACTTGTACTGCCAAATGTACTTATTTCAACAACCAACCTTTTTCGATATTTTGTATATACTTTATAGAATCTCCAATTTCTTTCTCATATAGAGAAGGAATGCTGTGGAATTCCGCTGTGCATGTTCTGAATTTAAAGCAATTTTTAAAGGAAACCTGGCCACTTGACATGCGAACTGTTGACTTGTTTTTATAATTTGTACATATTTTAAGTAGCAGTTTTACTTCTGTTTCAATACAACTTTCATGTTAAGATGTTTATCAACTTATGGAATTACCATATTCAAATAAAAATGAATCAATCAATCAATCAATCAATCAAACTAGGTAAAGGTTAGTTTGTCGGGAATAGGGACTTCAAAGAAACTACGTTTCAGTGTTGCTTATTTCTTTTCTCGTTTTTATATGGTCATTCCGTGCACGTAGCTGCCAATAATGAAAAAAATTAAATTTTCTTTTGCACTTGTTCCAAAAACACAGTTTCGTCGTAAACAACCGTGTTTAATTTATGGCAAAAAGGCGATCTCTTTCTATACTGGTGTGTGTAGAGTACGGCAAGTAAGGAAACGAAGTAAATTGTAAATGCGAATGATCTTATGATATTTTTCATTATGGTCACTGAAAATAATTATACTTTTAAGTGTTGTAATGAGGGCTTCTGTAAAAGTAAAAAAATCTTGCCAGAATGCCCAAAACAACATTCCTGAGGGTCTGAAAATTCAAATTTTCTAGGGGGGGGGGGGGGAGTATGCCCCCGAACCCCCTTCCTTGTTATGTACCAAACGCCATTAACTCAACCTAACAGCTTATTGGTTACAAATGCAGTCAACCCATACTAACAGACGGCATTTACAAATAAACAGTTGAGGCAATGTCAGCTTTCTGTACACCAATACATTCTTTAGTCACAAGGCTTGATAAATTTTAACTTTACCGGATTATTGGGGTTTTTTGGGGGGGAGGGGAGTCATTGAAAAAAAAATTGGATTTCGAGGGGGGGCAGGTAAAAATGTTCCCCCCCCCCCATACCCCATAAAAAATGCACGGTCCCTAAGCTGAAACTTAACTTGTGACTTTAAGAAAAAATATTATTTTTTCAACGAGTAGACTTGATAAGCAAATAATACTTAAGGACGTTCGCGCGAAAATTTTCTAGTCGATAGATTTTTTTTAAATTTTTACAGCAGTCAGATAATAAGTTACTTGTGTAGGAAATGCAAAAAAAAGTGGGGGTCACCGACTTCGTTTCAGAGATAAAGCGTGTGGAAAACTACCCTGATTCTGAAAAATTGGCGAACGCAATTCAACATGGTTTACAGGATTTATAGTTAAAAATATTGAAGATGAGAAAAAAGAGGCAAATGATCTTAGTCATATTTTGTAGAAGTGGGTCTGTAGCGTAAAAAAAGTCTAGTGTTGCAAATTTTTTGTAAGACTTAACCCTGAAAGCGGTATTTGAAACCGTCGTGCAGCAAAACGAAAAGCTCAAAAAGAGGCATTCGAACGTACGTGGGACCAAAAAAAATCGAACTTTTAATCGATAGATTTTTTTCATTTTTACGCAAAACGTAGATAATCGTCAACAAAAGTGATCCGTTCAAAAAAATGTGGGGGTCACCGACCATCTAAGAGAGTTAATTGCAAGCAAAGTTCACGCGACGACTACCAGCACTATATGTGCTTAGAAAATTTCTTCAGTGCGCGCGCTCGTGCATGACGTGGCGTGACGTTGTTACATAAATTACGTGCGCAGTAAGGATGCGCATAAAAAATTAGCGCGAACGTCTTTAAAATAAAGTGATTTATTTATTTTATTATTATTTTATCAATAATTTTATCATTCGATATTTCCCTTTTTGCACGCATTTTGTCTGCCGTTTCTATGGCAATGGCGAAAGCATCTAACTCTTATAATAGACGGAGGGGTATGATTGATCAAACTACTGTACAAATGCTACTGTTGTAACGTGACAATTAAAAACAATGAAATACAACTGAAGAAGAAGGTTAAACGAAGATTGTCCCTTTAGACAATCCGCTAAGCGAATAATAAACACATCAACGAGAAGGAACAAATGGATTGCGGGCACTGGGGATGGCAGAGAATGGTTTGGGACTACGTTTAGGGTTAAGGTTGCTGAAAAATTGTAAAACAGTATTATTAGATGTTGCTGATGATATAATGGATGAGATTCAACAGGCGTTAAACCAACCAAAGCTCTGGAAATACATGACCTAAATATATTAATCCGCAGTGTACTTGATGTGGACAATGACTTTGACTGCAGACTGTAAATGCATGTACGCCTAGCGGACCTATCTTTATCCGAACAGATTACAACTGACCACATCATGATAAGAATGAAGAAAAAAAAAAACAAGTTGATTTGAACTTTGTCTTGGATGAAATAAATAACAGACAATTTGGCAAGTTACCCAAACTCGTGATCTCAGTATCACGTAACAAGCTGAAGCACTAAGTATTCCAATGCGTTGTTTTTTTTTTTGATCTTCATATCACGTAAAAAAGCTAAAGCAGTACTTATTACACTGCGTTGTAAGAAATATCAGCGAAATCATGGCTGTTCAAAAGCAAACTATGCCTTCATTTGCCTCCATAATTCCTGTTTTGTCCATTGTGTTCTACTGCGCTGGCTTTTTAAGAGTTGAGCTTGAGTTACACGAGCACAAGAAAAGAATAAACGCTCTTGAAAGCGTTGCGGAGGCCAAGCCGCCGTCAAACGATGCAAACATAATCAAGAATGCTCCTGGTAAGTTTGTATTATGCACCAGTCATTTGAAACCCCCGCCTCCCCCCCCCCCTCGGGCATGAGCGGGGCATTCCCTTTTTTGGCAAGGGAAAGCAAGTGAAGTCCCTGGCCCCCGGGAGAAGAGTGAATGGTGAACTCCCCCGCCCCTTTATATGATCCACACACATGGTAATTCATGTAGAAAACTTGTTATAGCCAAGCACAACAAGGGATGACAGTAAGGGATGATAAAAACGTTGGTAGCCGTGAAATGAACACATTGATTTCAGAGCAGCTAGGAATACATTTGCAAAGGCTCCCCGATGGACAAGGAAGAAGACGACTATTTGAAATTTTCAACTCAACTTTATATGGAAATGCAGGATGATATTACAATATGCTCTGTGTTGTTTGAACAGTTGGCTCTCTGTTAATGGATCTCTAAAACTAGAAACTTCCTATTACCGGTACATTGTATTCTAACTCCGGCAACTTAAACTATCATAAATGAATGTCTCCAGCGTCTTTAATGCGCTATTATTGTCAAACTAACATTTAACGTAAAAGGAATTTCTCAAATCTTGCGAACGGTTTTTAGTTGTATTTCACTCAGTATTAGTAATTTATTCATCTTGAGCGAGTGGACATAAATAATGTCTGCGAAATTACCATGTGGCACGAAAATGCAAACCGCTGACCATGGAGTGAGTGCCCTGCTTATTCCCACGGTCCGGGATGCGAAGACCGTGATTTCGGGCGCATCCCCCGCATAGTGGGGGACCAAAATGCAGTGAATCTGAAGTGAAAGCCCCGCTTTTGCCCCGCTCATGCCCGAGGGGGGGGGGGGGGGGTCGGGGATTTCAAATGACTGGTGCATTAAATTACAAGCTAGAGTTTACAAGTTGTTACAATCATACCATACAACTGATCAGTATAAAAGTTGTGTCCAAATGAACCAAACTGGTGGAAATAGCAAGAGTTAAAAGAAAAAAGCAAAGAACATATTTTTGCTTGTTTCGTTTGTGTTGTTCACCCTTAAAGAAAATAGGTCACCAAGGGTGACATGAGTCTAATGCCGTATGGCATAGTGATACAGATTGCGCGGTTTTCGTAAGCCGGTTAAAATTGGTTAGAGGTTTGTGTTCGGGAGTTTAATTTAAAATGCTTATAGCAAGCTAGGGGCATCGTGGATGATTATGGATGAAAACGAAACAGTCATAAATGTTATATGCTTCACAAAATTTAAAGTATGAACAGGAGTTGATGTTACTTCTTCCGTATTGTCCGTAAAAGCAGAAACGATTAAACATTTGGACAAGATTGCGTGACGATTTACAAAAAGCATGTTCATTACAACAAGGGTTGAAGAACTTCACATCGTTTTCTTTCAGATTTTTCACCATTTTGATGATGACTCTTGAAACAGATTTTGCAATAAAAGCACTTGAAATAGTGACTGTTACTCCATTGTACTGTAAGCACTTAGTGACAGATTTTCCTAAAAACGGGTGTAAATGCTCACGTCAATATAATGATGACCTTTTGAACGCTGGAAACTAAGCAATTATTATCGAGCTACCATACACAGGAGCGAAGACTGTTTATCATGATGTACAAATTTCGCGAATCATCACTTCCATATCAATGTAACCATTTTATGATTTTTCTAGCTGTAAGAAGAACTTAAGATCTCTGAGAGTCGTAAAAGCATGAAATTCGATTTCAGTGTATGGCAAAGGCCGGGACAGTGTAATACTGCAAAGCGGCCAAACAAACGCATTTTGATTTAGTCGCGTAACTTGATTTACATTTATCCATGTACATCTTTTATTTTTGAAGGTTTTTGTTTGCACTGTAAAGAAAAAATTGGTCAAAATTCGAATGACTTAAATACAAAAACCGAGGTAAAGTTTTCTATTTTTTAAAACAAAATAAATATTTGGTCGCATTGTGTAAATAAACGCGAGTCGCCGTCGAAATATTTTTTCTCAAAGACGTCTTGCTTTTTAAGCAAGACGAAAACACAAGTGCTTAACTGAACTGAAAACGAAGATTTATTTTCACAAAAAGCTTACAAATGTCTTAACTGGAAAATTATTTCGTCCTGTTCAAGTGTTGAATAATCGTGACTTGAGAAAGAACTTTTAATTATGCGTGGGAACACGTGTCGCTGATTGGCTGTTTTTAATTGAAACTAATCGTGCGTGTCCGTACGGAGTCCGTTCTTGCAGCTGATCATTAGGGACCTTTAGCACCGACGCCGAGGACGTGAACGTCACCGACCGGAAGTTAAGAAAATGAACTTTGATGCTACTACGCATGCCCATTCGTGCGGAACTCGTCGTCCACACCTCGTTGAGGACGTCGTTTGCCGCCATTTGCCGTACAGTGTTGAACGAAGGTATGTTTTATATGTTTACTGTCTTTTGCTGACTTATTTTGGGGATTTTTTTAATTTAAAGTGTCGGTACGTGGACAAGATAGGTACCGTAAGTTATTTGATCGAACCGTGAAGAACCATATTAATTTCTTGTTTTCTTTTCACCTGCAGAAAGAGCTTTGAGCTTTGCAGCTGTGTTTACAGTGATGGCGGATGATGATACAAAGAGTACAGGGTTCGTACATAAATCTTATAAGTGCTTTCTAAAAATATAAGTCGCATGCTTTCAACTGCATTTCATTGTAGCTTTGAAAATCAAAGTTGTCCGTTTAAATTTGCGGTTACCGTATCGACCAAGTTCCTTCTGAAATGTTTTATTTCTCACTAAGTTGTTGATACTGAATGAAGCATAAATTGTCTTAGAGGGTAATTTTTGTAATCAAAGATTGCCAACACGCGTTACACGTTTTATCCTATTTTAATTTTAGCCGCAAAAAATAAACAAAGGTTTATTTACAACTTACAGCACTGAAAACTTAGTATATACACTTAAAGGCCTCGAGATTAAATATATTTTACTTGCAATGCAGTTTAAATAATATAAACTGATTGTAAAAATAATTTCACTCACTCACTCAATCCTCTTCGTGCCCTTGGGCACATAAGGCCGTAAAAAATTCCATACTTAATAAAACAATTGTATTTGTTTTCAGAAATTATGCAATGAAATGGTCAGAAGAACATGATCGCATGCTTTGCACAGAAGTCCTTGTCTTGGAACCATGGAAATTCCCTAAGCAAAGCAAAGAAAGAGGAGAAGTCTGGGGCGAAGTAGCATTACGTTTAAATGGCACAAACTATCCCAAATTCAAAGTCAGTAAGCGTTCTGTCAGGGAAAGACTCACTCTTTTAGTCAACAAATACAAAGAAAAGATGAGAAAGGAGGAGCAAGGTTCTGGGATTGAATGTGACGATGAAACCGAATTAGAGAAGGCATTGTCTGAGATCATCGAAAAAGAGCAAGCAGCTGATTTGGAAAGAAAACAAAATTCAAATACTCTTACTAAGAAGAATGAAAGTGACAAGGCCTCTGCAGAAGAGAGTAGATTGAAGGCCATGGAGCGCCTGGGGCAAACCAAAAAGAGGAATGCTGATGCAAGCTCTGATCAAGTTACTCCACCAAAAAGCAGAAAAAGCACCACTGAAGCTGTGCAAATTCTGAAAGAAAAGTATGAGAATGAAAAAGAAATCAGGAAGGAAGAAATGGAAATTAAGAAGAAAGAACAAGAAAATAGAGCTGCCGAGCAACAGATGCTGATGGTTCAGCAGAGACACAGCCAGCAACAATACCAGGATGTATTAAAGGTCATGACTGAACAGCAGCAGAGACAGGAACAGCAGATGCAAAATTTCCAAATGCTTTTTTTGCAGCAGCAACAACAGCAGAGCCAGGTACTCATGGGTTTACTGGAAAGAGTCCTGCCCAAGTCCTCATAAGAGGAAGGCAAAAGAGCTGTTTAGAAAAACATTTGCACACTTACCGGTAAGCCTTTTGGAACTATGTTGTGGTTAACATTTTATTTAATGATCAATTTTTAAAATTTAAATTAAAAAGAGATATAAAGTTGAAGTTTACGAAAACCTAGGTGAACCCTTTCACCCCATGGGGTGCCGAGTTAAGAACTGAAAAAAGTTAAATTTAATATTCATGTTTTGTTACAATTTTAAGTGTAACATGTGATTTTCATGGCAACCAACTGTTTTCCTTTCGGGTTGACCAAAATTTATAATTTTGTGTTTTATCTTTTAGAAGTTTTGAAGAACATACCAGAAGAGATCAAACCTTACTCAGTGTTATTGTCTTTATTGTCTATTTTAATGTATTTATTTTCATTTTTCTGGTTAATCAAGGGGGGTGGGTAGCCACCCAACCCATCCCCCTGGATCCACCCCTGAATGATCCCTTCCCTTTTTGCATTTTTTTTCTATTTTTTAAGAGGGGGTGGGGTACTTTCAGTCCACCCCCAGTCTAAAAAAGGCCAAGGCTAATAAGGGTTAAAGGACCATTCTTTGTAGAAGGGGGGGGGGTTGTTGGGATGTTTTATTTGTTCCTGCAATGTCCCCTTCCCTACAATCTGCATTTTTTGCCCCATAACATGTATTGTATGTCCAGGAAAATAATGCTGTATCATAAAAAAAATATGTTGGGATCAAAAGATATGTTGGGATTTTTTATTTGTTCCTGTAATGTCCCCTCCCCTACAATCTGCATTTCATGCCCCATTACATTTTTCGTTTGTCCAGAAAAATAAAGCTGTATCATAAAAAAATATACAGCTATTTTACTTTATTGAAAGTATTGCTCCAGGGCGGGGGGCTCAATACCAAAGTAGTCGCTGGTGGTATTACCATAAAGGCATGTTATGGCATTACGAAGTAGTGTGCACACAACATACATTTTACCGACATTGCTTAGGCCGATCTTCAAATTCTTTTTAAAGTCAAGAAATTTGAAAAAAATAATGGCTTCGTAAAAGCCATTCCACTGAAATTCTTAACGCGCTCATGGCTTCGTTGTAATCCTGCATCGCGGGTGCAAGTGGGACACGACGAAACGGGGTTTGAAGATGCACACGGAGAGGGTAGGCCAAATCTCCATATATACACATGGGCTGGCCTACTGGAGAGAGCATACTGTTGAAGGTCGCGCAATAGTCCAGAATCTGCCAACATCCCGGCGTCGTGTTTACGCCCCTCTAAAACAAAGAAAATAGGAGGTGAGAATAGAAATAGTTTGGGAAGTTTGTAGAGCTAAAAACAACTTTCAATATCATATTTTATTTTGTGATCGATTGTGTTTTAATAATAAAGTTCATTATAAGTACTAAAAAGAGAATCAAATTAAAAACTCACCAACTGGTCCATACAAGTTTCCTATTAGTCCATTTGGTAGGGACAGGGATTGAAATTTAAGGGCATGGACCCTTTTATGTCCATTATAAACTACTCTTTGATGTTCTCCGGGTCTTGAAATGGGTCGTACTGTCCCATCGACGAAACCAAAACAATTGTCAAGCGGGGCGCCTTTTCCTGATATAGCATCTGCATAACGCTGTAAAGCCCCAGGATTCAGAAGATCTCGATTCCATTGGGTTATGAGGTGTCCGTGAACGTCAAAGATATAGTCCATGACATCAGTAGTGATCAAACTTATAACAGAAACCGGTCGGCCAAAGCGCGGAATCATATCACTGACTCGGCATGGATAGGCAACTCGTTTGAGAAGCATACATAAGGCTTCTATGTCATCGCAAATACTCCTCTGCTCGCATTTAAACACTGGTGGTAGTTGGAGTGCTGCAATAAGGCGAGGAAGGTCTTGCTTCTCACCCAGGGTAGTCAATCGATAATATCGAGAATCGATAACATTCGATAACAATCGATAAAAATCGATTAATTTTTTCAAAAATCGATAAAAATCGATAAAAGATTTCGTTGTGAGTAATCGATAATTATCGATTTTTCAATCAGGGCTATCGATTTTATCGATAACTATCGAATTTATCGAAACTAAATTATCGTACCAATTTTCGAATGAAAAACACCAAAAGATATTAAAAAGCTCGCAGAAACACTTATACAGTGGAACCCCGATATAACGATCTTCGATATGGCATATCGCTATATCGGGGTTCCACTGTAACAACTTCCCTGTTCGTTAATCGGTAAAAATTACTACATCTTTTCTACAGGCTGTTAGAATACTCAGCGTGTGTCGAATTTGAAATCCGCTTTAGATATTAAATATTAAAATAGAGGTTACGCCACAGGCCTACATGACTCCTACGTTCGTGACATTTGCACATTTGCCGTTATATGATTTAATTCGGTCTTTTGACCTTATTTACTTCTGACTTCTTTCTGAGGGTTCTATTTTATATGGAGGCATTATGTATTAAATAGAGTCGTGTTGATTGTGGTCTAGGAAGTGACTAGATAGAGGTCATTTTTCTTCGCTGCGTGGTTTCCGTTTGTAGAGTCAGTAGAGTTCATGTTCTGTACTCCTCCGCCACATGAAATCTACATTCAAATAGTTACAATCAAACGCTCCCTCAACGGAAAGAGGATGATTTTTATCGATTCCGATAACGATCGATGAATCCGATAAAATCGATAAAATTAACACTTCGTCGGCGTGTGAGTATCGATTTTTATCGATTGACCGATATAATCGATATCATTTAAAATCAATTTATCGATAGATATCGATTTATTGATTGATTTTCCGATATCAATTTTTATCGATTGACTACCCCGGGTTCTCAACACGAAACTCTGCTTTGCATTCGGCGGAGTTCATAGAATCCAAATCGAATCGTTCGTAGTTTCCATGAGGGAAATCTGGATTTTTTGAACTGAAGGCAATAAAAACTCTTCATCTGAAACAATGTTGTCGGCGTAGAGAAGTATGAGCATCTCACGAAATTCTTTGAAGGACATCATTTTCTCTGTGGACTTCAACTGGAAGATCACCTCGTCCTCGTAGCCGGCGCGGTCTGCTAAATGTTTATTTTTCCCGCCGTAAATGACGGTCCCGTCCCAGGACCCACTCGGTCAAACAAGGTCTCGTCCACGTCCTCGGCGTCGGTGCTAAAGGTCCCTATTGTTTTCTACATTACAGCGAACGATTATCGATCCCGAACCATTCCCTTGGGATTGCTAACAGCTTTTTTTCATATAACAAAGAGTCTAATGCGCATGCGCAAAGCGCACGCAAGCATTAGACTCAAAAACCGAAGGTTAGCAGGTCAAATTTTCTTCAGTCCAATGCAGACAATTTCACAAGAAATAATGATTCGACCAGTCTGAAGTACAGTCGGTTCTGACAGTTTTTACATCAAAATTTTCTCTACTGAGAAGTCCAATTGTTATATTAATTTAGTCTGGAATGTAATTAATGTATATATGTTATTTGCCGGCCGGGTAGTCCGTATTGGGAAAAACTGTACCAGAGGTCTTGAGTACGGCCCAAGGTGGCAGGCCGAGGGCCGTGCTCAACACCGAGGGTACAGTTTTTCCCAATACGGACCGACCTAGGCCGGTAAATAACGTTTTTATTTTTTCATACTTAAGTTTTTTTTGGATTTAAGAAACCGTGAAAAAATCTGTCGCAAAATCTTTGTTTGTATACCCGCGGATTTGATTTCAATGTTGACGACTCGATCGACAAGCAAGAGTGAAGAATGCTGTTTTCTATTTAATTGCGAATAAAATAGCTTCGCTTAAAATGAACCGTACTCAAGAAATGTTCAGCTTTATTTACACTGCAGAAAATCAAGAAAAGCAAATGAAGTCATACTAAAATATAGCACAAATATCGATTTCGGCTTCCCGAACAATTCTCGATAAATGTTTTGAAAAGTCTTGAAAGAAACTTTGCTACTTTGCTTAGCCTATTTCTCTGACTCAAAAATACTATTTGACCGAAAAGCAGTTTTACAAGCTATTCACACTTGTATTTAACAAATTTATAATCTCTTCGTTGATTCCCAGCAGAGTTTTATTCTGATAAACAGCGCCAAACTGAATGAAATGCGTAGTGTCTACTACGTACGGCACAATACTGTGTCTACTGTGATAATTTATAATTTGTCTGTTTTTAATCAAAGAATCTCATTTCCTTGAATGATGGTAAATAGTGTTCTGTTTTAGCAAAACGTGACAGATAAACAAGGCAGTTTAGCACATAGATGGAGTCTAAAAACCGAATGAATTTTACCGCAATGGCGTGAAAATAATTGCGAAATGCACAAACAACAGCAAACTGCGAACGGTAAACTACAACTCAATTTTTTTTGAGAAAGAAATAAATACTCGCCTTTTGAAGAACTTTGAGGCCTTTAATTCCACTGCTTTTTTGTCCTTTAGCATTACAACGGATGGTGAGAAGCTATTTTTGTCTTTGGAGAGCAAAACTTTCATGTGTTCGTTGGACTGAAGGTGCAAAATGATTTCGCGCCGTGAGCGGTCCGTACGCGGGGTCCGGATGGGAAAATCCGGATCGCTGGAGCGCGCGCAATTGGCCAATCAGATTCAAGGATTGAGGATTCCCGGATTCCGGACCGCTGAGATGCTTGAGAAAAAAATAAAATCATGAATTATTTCCGTCTCAGTCATCTGGTGGGTTAAAGAGCAATAACTGCTTGCCAGAAGCAAGGATTCCTGTTGAGATGGAAGAACAAACAAAAAAGCGCACCAGAAATTGTTTTGCTTCTTGCCTTCAAAGCAAAAGAAATTAAATTCAGAACGAATACAGGTTTTTATAGACACTAATCTTTAAAGGAATTATTTTTTCTTCTGTTTTTGTAAGTAGATTTTTTTTTAATTTTCATTTTTTCGTAGGAATTCAAACCAATAAACTTCATAGAAACAGCCGTCAAGTTGACCTCACTAAGAACGCGACAGAAGCTAAAAGCACAGCGGAAACAATGCTGAAAATCAACAAACTTTTATCAGGGATGGGAGTACAGCTCTGTCAGTCAAAGGGTGTCACGTGCTCGTCAGGTCCCCCAGGCCCTCCTGGTTCACCTGGACCAAGAGGACACAAAGGAGCCCGGGGACGAAGAGGACAGAAAGGAAAAACTGGCAACAAGGGAGAAAAAGGCATTATGGGATCGCCAGGAAATAGCGGCAAGCAAGGACCGGAAGGCATGTCGGGAGCGAAAGGAAACAAAGGATCCACGGGCATACCGGAACGAAAGGAGACTCAGGACCCACAGGCATGCCGGGATCGAAAGGAGACAAAGGACCCGCAGGCATGCCGGGATCGAAAGGAGACAAAGGACCTGCAGGCATGCCGGGATCGAAAGGAGACAAAGGAGCCGCAGGCATGCTGGCATTGAAAGGACACAAAGGAGCTGCAGGCATGCCGGGAATAAAAGGAGACAAAGGACCCACGGGCATGCCGGGACCTAAAGGAGAGCCTGGTGAATCGATACCAAATCCTGTCAGAGGTACAGTTAAGTAATGAATATAGATATTTCCGAAGAGTAAGTTCGCAATAAAATCCTGCGTTCGATACTTTGTTTTCATCTCTATACACTAAAGTTACTAATCAGCATTGCCTGGGGTTTTAGGATTAACAAAAAGATACATATGCGTTGTCTTGGAAGCAGCGTGGTCAACGGGCGAGGACGTTGAACTCGACACGGAACTTAACTTACCTAAATTCTCCAGTGTGACTGCTAGCCTTAACTGAAGTTTCCCTGCAACGCTTATATAAAATGCCAAATGACCAGCCTCCCATTAGTAGCGGAGCTCCCACGCGCCGAAGGCGCGCGAGCGGAGCATCCATAGGCAGGCAAATGGTATTATATCGAACCGAGAAATTTTGGGAGTCGCCTACGTACGTACGTACGTACGTACGTACGTACGTACGCACGGATTAGGCTGGGGACGAGGTTGCCCGCGCGTGGCTAACGAAAAGTAAGGAAATTACAAACAGCAAATAAAGCTCGCAAGGCAAGACAAAATGTACACAAGGGGTAAAATTATACAGCGATACTACACAGCAAAATATCTGAGAGGTTTATTATCCAAGTGCTCTTTTTTGTTAGTCTTTTTTCGTGTGTGAGGGTTATGTATCGAAGCCTTTACGCCAAAAAAACAATATGGCTCGATGGCCCTCGTTCGATCGCTACACGGTTAAATTCAATTTATTGGTCTCTGGTCGCATTTTTCGTATCCGTAAAACGAGCAATTGACGTTATCTTCTATTGACTGGATGATGTGGACGTTTCAGTTTGATCTAAACGAAGTAATGTTATGAAAACGCGGGAAAATTTGTTGCGCGGTGTTCACTGTGTAGGCTGAATGAAACCGAGGGTATAAAAAAGAGCGACAGAGAATCGAGAACTTTCTTACCGTAATATTTCTCGCACGACGTCCTCAAAAATCACCTATATTCCGTGAAATTGTAGATAACGAAAGAGGTGTACGATGAGACCCGGAATACTTGCGAATGATATTCCTTGTGCACGTCCAGTTTGCTAATTTCTGTTGTTTGCGGATGAATCTTCGGCCGTCAACATCAAGAATACAACAACTTTAGCAATGATTGTGTAAAAACGAAGCTAAACACTACATGCATCAAGTCCGCTGAAGAAAGATACAGGAACCTGATGCAAGGTAACAACCTGTACTGAATTGCTGAGCCTGATTTTATGATAGAAAATTTCATGATGTTTATAAACTTAAGCTTACTTTCTAAGCGCAGTTTCGATAGATTCTGTGTCGGTAAAGTTTAGATCTTTCCTTAACTTAAGCAATATACTTTGCCCCTTTAGGCTCTTAAACTGCAACTTGTAGTACATTTAAGCTTACGCTTACATGACTTGTCAGTTCATTTTTTTGTTCCCCTGAGTTGGTTTTATTTGCTATGGATTAACCGATTACTGTATCTATTGCCGTAAGTTGATTTTCTTTGGCCGTCAATAGAGTCGAATCCTAATCCTTTGCCGTGAGAGTTTATTTCTTATTGCTGTGAGTTTATTCCGACTTTCAGCCTACATTTTCTCGGCGGAAGAAATTCATACAGTATAAGTGACGTTTTACCGAAGTGCTAAACGACGACAAAGCAAAAAGCTCGAACAAAATAAATTTATTTAAACTAAACTTGCTCTGAAAAACATGTTTTATACCCCATCTAGCTCGAGCGCCAGGTGAAAAATATAAAAACTGACTCATATTTGTTAAAGTAGTTCAAACATTTTTTTTTTTGCTTTAGTGTAGTCCACTTTTACACTGAATAACTACACTGAATACAGATGATTTAGTGTACGTTTAAATTTGTTTAAATTTTGCACACGGTAAGAAATAAAAGATAAGTTTTAAATTTGCGTACGTGACTGAGCAACCCTTTTCGGTACGCCGATGTTAAGACAAATACAGAAAGAAAAGTAAGATGGGATGGGAATATGCCTGCTATTTTCTATTCTTAAAAGCAGACAATAAACTCTTAATTAATTTTTAGGCCATGAGTTGTATTAAAGCAAAACGATAAGAGGATCGTAAAATTATTTACTATTCTTTATAAAGGAGAGAATAAACTATTAATTAATTTTTTGTCCATTAGTTGTTCTGCCTCGAGATTATGATGGATTTATATTTGTCTTGCACCTATGGGCCAGCGTATACATAAAAGCTTTGACCGCTATTTATCAAAATGAAAACATTGTAACTCCAGCAAAAATTAAATAAATTAAAGGGAAGCTCCGCTTTTAGGCTTGCCTAAATCTATATATTAAGGATTCTTAAAAAAAACGTTCATGTTTTAATTCATCGTTCTCGGTCCTAGCCTGTGATCAGCTTCTTCTTTCCTACGCTAAGAAGAGACAAAGCTAGGATGAAGGAAAAAAGAAAGGATAGCCTCTGGCTCCGGTAATCAGTTTGTTTACACATACAGAGAAAAGAAGGGTCTGGTCGCTAATTACAGCGCCACAGTGCGAGTGTTTTGACGTAAAGTTTCGATAAAATGCGAATTGAATTTTTTTTCTTGCACTTCATCTTCCGACTTTCTTCTTGAAGTAGACTGATAACTTCAGAGTTCACGGCAAGCTTATCAACATGAACAAGTAATTAAGCGGCTCTGATCTGAAGACTGTCTACGCCAGTTAGAAGCCCACTGTCAAAGTTCCTCCAATCCCAATTAAGCCTACGATGGGATAATTTAGAAAGAAAAGCACGAAAATCACGCAAAAGAATGAATGATGTAAATATATCTGATACTAATATAACATTGTTCATTTCTAAAAAAGTTTCACAAAGTTTAATTCGCAACAAAACCGAACAGTGGATCGGATGGTTATAATTTTCGTTGAAACCTCAATTTCATAAAAACAAATTACGCCATAATTATTGAAGGTCTTACCAAGTCCGAGGGAACTCTCCATATATCAGTTAATCTGCATGGTAACTGGCCGGACAGTAATTTAAGTTAATAGTTCGGTTAAAAAGGAAGTTCACGGCCCGTATTCTCTTTTCTCAGATTGTTCAGATCTCCTCAAGTCAGGCAGCACTCAAAGTGGATTGTACTCTGTCAACCCAGACGGTAGAGGACACTTTACTGTCTGCTGTGATATGCGCACTGACGGTGGAGGCTGGACAGTGTTTCAGCGAAGACAGGATGGCTCGGTAGACTTCTATCGGGGATGGAACGACTACAAAGCAGGCTTTGGTCAGCTGACTGCCGAGTTTTGGTTAGGAAACGACAAGATCCACCGACTGACGGCCTCTAGACCGAGCTCTCTACGAGTGGAGCTGGAGGACTGGAACGGAGTGAAAGTGTATGCCAAATATGGCAAGTTCAACATTGGTGATGAGCAGGCGCAGTATCGACTTGAAGTTGGTTCATATTCAGGTACAGCGGGAGATTCCATAACAAGTTCCCCTAGTCTTAATAACATGGCGTTTAGCACAAAGGACAGAGATAATGACAGATCAGGCAGTAACTGTGCTGTATCATACACAGGCGCCTGGTGGTACCACGGTTGCCACTGGTCCAATCTAAACGGACAATACCTGGGAGACAAAAGTGATGGCCGAGGAGCCATGTGGAACAGCTTCAGAGGCTATCTTTCTCTCAAATTTACTGAAATGAAACTGAGGCCGTCAACGTAGAAAGAATACCAGTAACAGTTTTAATCCTGGAAGTGACGTCAATACCAACACGTCACTGATCTTTACTCGTTACCGTTTTCCGTAATTCGTTGATCACAAGCAATGATTAGTTGTTTAGTAATTTGAGTGTAGTAAACGGAATTCAGCCGAACAGTTTCCATTTCAATTTATAATTTCAAGGAATTAATATCTACTATACCTATCTAAATTAATATTTACTTTGTTGGAACACTGCTAATAGATCGGTTTTCAATTTAGTGTCGAATGTAATTCGCATCTGAACCAAAACTAATCGTCGAACGTTTTCCCGCGCCACGTGCCAGCGCCTATATGTATTCAAGTTTTGATTGGTTCACAGGATTGTATGTCTTAGTGGTTGGCCAGAGTGATTATGACGGAATCCACTAGGAAGTCGAGTAATATTTATTAAAGTTGGACAAAAATCAAGTACCAGAACAATTTAAATCCTATTGCGTTATTTCCTACCCTTAATAAAAGGTAAAGATGTAAGTAATTGTCCGTGATAACAACAATTTCTTATCAGAGTCTGAGAAAATGAATTTCAAAGCTCACAAGGTATAGGAAAAATCTCACGTGTTGCCATTTTGGAAATTCGTCTTAAGCGATTAAGTGGAATTCAGCGGAACTTCGAAATTTGTTTTCGTTGAAGCAGTAACAAAAAAGTTTGCAATAAGGTGGAAATAATTCTGGTACAACAATTTCTTATTATATTCAAAGCTCACAAGCTGTGGGCAAAAGCTCACATCTTTTAAGCGATTCATGGGAATTCAGTGGAACTTCGAAATTTGTTTTCGATGTTTGGTGTTGTTAGAAAAGATTTCTTTCGATAAGATATTTGAAGCAGTAACACAAAAGCTTGCAATCAGGTGTAAATAGTTTTGGTACATAATTTTGTCCAATAACTACTCGAAGTCCTGGCGGATTTCCTCTTATATACTTTAGTTGAAAACCGCTCTATAATCAAATTCGCGTAAATTTAAGTCGCGTTAATTTCAAATACCTTAATTTACACAAGCGTTAATTTCCTATAATAAGGTAATGCACAAAAATCGTGCATTATTGAAAATGTCTTCAGCTTCAAGGCTTGTAGAAGTGGAAGAAAAACATATTCCTCAAATTATCAACGATCCAATACCAAACAAAATCGAAGAGGATAACAACTTGAAGCGCTTTCATGTTCAAAGGTAAACTGCAGCTCAATAAATACATTTTTGTGTGATTGTGAAAGCCATCGACTTGCTTTGAACATGCTTCTCGCTGACTGTATTTATGAACAACCACACTGACCACAGCTGATGAATGATTTTATGAACCATTTTAAGCTTTATTTCTGTACGGCTTATTTGTGATTTTTATATTATTGATGTAATCCCGTGTAATTAAGCTTATGTACTACTACACTTCTCATTTTTAAACATTAAGCTTATTGTTTGAAATTCGTTAAGTCGATGATCGCTTGCAGTGTACTCAGATTTTATATTAAAAGGGTTAGAGTCTGTCCGTTCGTGTTTTGTTGACAAATACACGCACTTGCTGGCCTCACAATGAACTCGAAATTTTCAATACTGCACTCGGCTACGTCTCGTGCAGTATTGAAAATTTCTCGTTCATTGTGCGGCCAGCGCGTGCGTGTATTTGTCAACAAAACACTCACAACAGTCTCTAACCCAAATTAATATACAATCTTCGTTCACTGTCCAAAATCTACGCGCGCAATTGGCTAAAATAGATCACGTGATTTTGCTTTACCTGTCGTCAGCAAACTCCGACAGTGCAGTATTGACAATAATTATACCTAATCGTACCTTTTTGGTACGCTTCGGCGGCATATCAGGCGAGTTTGGTCGAGCCATGGTTCGTATTTTGGCGAGACGCAGTCGAGCCAAAATACCCATGGTGAGACCAAACGAGCCTGATATGCCGCCGAAGCGTTCCAAAAAGGTACTATTAGGTATTTACCGTACCCAAATTCAGCCAAAAATCCGGTAATATTATTCGATCTCTTGAAGCCATGCTTGCCAGACACGTAGTACAAAATTTGACCTGCTTGTATTGATACTTTTTTGGTCTTCAACACTTTTATCAAGTCCTCTTCTTACATTTTTTTACTCGTTTGTTTAGAGTTTCATTCCCTAAATTTTCAAAATCCAAATTTAGCGAAAAATTTGGAAACTCCGACTCCATTGTTTCAGTGTGAATGTTTCAGTACTCGTCGGCAAACATCGCGCAATTGGCGAGCGCGCTCAAGTTTGGTTTTGGCGGGAAAGTTTTTCTCATTTTACGACCGGTAAACACCAGCTAATTAAAAATACTAGTTTCTGTTTTATTGGTAAAACCTCTTTTCAATTCATCGTACAGAAACACTACTTTAATTCAAAGTGACCGTGATATGGTGGCATATCAGGTCAGTGACTTGATATCGTAGGATATCAGGACAGTAGATCGCGCTTTTGATTGGCTACTTGCGAATTTGGGTACGGTAATGCACAAAAATCGTGCATTATTGAAAATGTCTTCAGCTTCAAGGCTTGTAGAAGTGGAAGAAAAATATATTCCTCAAATTATTAACGTTCCAATACCAAACAAAATCGAAGAGGATAACAACTTGAAGCGCTTTCATGTTCAAAGGTAAACTGCACCTTAATAAATACATTTTTGTGTGCGATTGACTTGCTTGTAGTAGCTTGATTGTGAAAGCCATCGACTTGCTTTGAACAAGCTTCTCGCTGACTGTATTTATGAACGACCACAGCTGATGAACGATTTTATGAACCATTTTAAGCTTTATTTCTGTACGGCTAATTTGTGATTTTCATATTATTGATGTAATTCCGTGTAATTATGTACTACTACACTTATTTTTAAACATTAAGTTTGTTGTTTGAAGTTCGTTAAGTCGATGATCGCTTGCAGTTCGATGCAGTGTACTCAGATTGTATATTAAAAGGGTTAGAGTCTGTTCGTTCGTGTTTTGTTGACAAATACACGCACTTGCTGGCCTCACAATGAACTCGAAATTTTCAATACTGCACTCGGCTACGTCTCGTGCAGTATTGAAAATTTCTCGTTCATTGTGCGGCCAGCGCGTGCGTGTATTTGTCAACAAAACACTCACAACAGTCTCTAACCCATAAACATACAATATCAAGCCCCAAACCAAAACATACACCCGGCATACAATATCAAGCCTCAAACGCCGGACAACATACGATATCAGGCCTCAAACATACAATATCGAGTCCCGAACCACAAACTATGTTATCAGGCCCGAATAACATACCTTATTATATGACTAGCTCCGTGAGCGGTCAAGATGGAACGAATCCCGTGCTCTGATTGGCTACCCGAGCGGTCAAGATGGAGCCATCTTGACCGCTCGGGATCGCCCGCTGTTCCCGCAAGCGAAAAAAACTTTTCAGTTCTGTCGACGCTTTTAAAAAAAAGCTTTTCCGTCGTAAACTTTAGCTATGGAACCATTTTCCGAAATAACACAAATATTTTCTGCCTGTTTCTAGCGAAAGAGAGTCTGATTACAAAGAAATAGGTCTTCAAGCGAACGAGAACAAACTAATTAAACAACAAATGTTAACGAGTTTCGTGATTTTATTTGCCACAACAACCAGCTATAAATACAAAAATTAAAACGCAAAGCGACTTGAAGACATGATATAGGTTTTGTTCAGCGGAAAAGGGAGAGAAGTCAGTGACATACCTGAAGAATAAAGAATTCGGCAAACTTGTCGATGTCGTTTGCGAGTGTAAATCTTGATAGAGAAAGCGGACGGCACGGCGAACCAGGCACTGTAAGCTTTCAAAACATCTTTTCACTGAAGCCTCTAACGCTCACGTCGAATAAGGTCGGGTCGAACAATTAAATCAATGATGTAGGAAAGTTCAGGCTTTTCCCTTGAATTTATAAGTCCCAAACGCTCTCAACATCACAATTTCAATATTGAGCTCGTGTCAACGTGACGGCAGGTTAGCACCACTAAAACGCCAGCAGCGAGCAAATACTCTGCAAAACGTCCAATAATCAAAAGCTGGCGGCCAGATGGAATGGACATTCTTGTTTTAAGGCTTCATACTCAACGTTGATTCGCAATTTTAGCCAGTTCAATATCCTTTTGACGGTAAAAAGAGTTGAATTTCGCTGTTGTCGCGTCGTTTTACTTCGTCTCGATTCATTCAAGAATTTGACAGTCAGTCATTAAACTTTTAAACCAATGAAAGCGTGCGCCATTGAATGTGCATGCAACTGGCTTCCTTTTCAGTACTCGAAAAAAGTCATTTAATAAATCCTTTATTGACCAAGCTTGTTCGGTCAAGAAGGCAGGATATTGGCCTCGTTCTTTTTTTTGCGCGTTTATGGACCTCGACTTCGTCTCGGTCCATAAACGCGCAAAAAAAGAACTTGGCCAATATCCTGCCATCTTGACCTCACGCTTGGTCAATAACCCATATATATCAAGTCTAGAACCAAAACATATGATATCAGACCCCAAACCAAAACATACGATATCAAGCCCCGAGCGACAATCTACAATATCAAGCCCTAAGCCAAAACATACGATATCAAGCCACAAACTTTAAACAGGGGTTTTAAAGATGAGTGAAGCTGTCAAACAATTGTTATCTTCTAGCTTTCCAACTGCGCTATATGACTCAAAGGCTGACTCGTCCCCAGTCGTCTCTTTTGCGAAAATTGCAAGACGCGAAGGATGATTCCCTCTGTGTTCAGCAGTCGACTCAACACGGACTCAAAAGACGACTGGGGACGAGTCAGACTCAAAGGGAGAACAGATCACGGCGGGGAAAAATATTTTAAAAACAACAAAACATGTCCATGTCGCTGGAAAAATTAAGTCGCGTTAATTTTTGTTAACGTCAATTTACGCACCGTTAATTAATTGGAGCGTTAATTTCGCGATACGGTCCAGACGTTCTTGACTCCCAGGAAAAACCATTATATTTTATCAGGGTCGTATCACTGAAACTGTGAAAAACGTTCGAAGCGGTCAGATTCCTTCGCTTATGTATAGTTTGGGACCTGATATCGTATGTTGTCGTCGGGACTTGATATCGTATGTTGTCGTTCGGGGCCTGATATCGTATGTTATCGTTCGGGCATATCGTATGTTTCAGTTCGGGGCTTGATATTGTATGTTATGTATAGTTTGGGGCCTGATATCGTAAGTTGTCGTCAGGGCTTGATATCGTATGTTGTCGTTCGGGGCCTCATATCGTAGTATGTTGTTGTTCGAGGCTGGATATTGATGTTTTAGTTCGGGGCTTGATATCGTATGTTGTCGTTCGGGGCCTGATATCGTATGTTGTCGTTCGGGGCTTGATATTGTATGTTCTGTATAGTTTGGGGCCTGATATCGTATGTTGTCGTCGGGACAAAAAAATTTCGGGACAAAAAAATTTCTCAAAATTTCACAGTTGCCCTCGAAGCTTCGCTTCTCGGCCAACTGTTCATTTTTCGACAATCTTTCAGCCTTGGGCATTATTCTCCAATATACCAGCCGCCTGAAGGGGTTTATTTACTAAATGTTGTTGTTCGAGGCTGGATATTGTATGTTATGTGGTGCTGGTATAGGGGGCCTGGTATGGGGGGGCCTTTTATGGGGGGCCTGGTATGGGGGGCCTAATATGGGGGGCCTGATATGGGGGGCCTGGTATGGGGAAAACGTTCCAACCCTTGATCCGCCGATAACAAAACCACAGCGTGACAAGTTTGAAGAAAGAAAACAAGTTGATTTGAAGTTTTTCTTGCATGACATGAATAGCAGATAAAGGATGAATGAGATACCGAGTAAATGCATTGTGTCAATGATTTGGACAACAAATGCAAGGAAACGTTGGTATAATTAATTGTTATATTTCGATATAATTCTATATCATCTTCAGACTAAGGTGACAAACAAGTAGCTAGGATTTAAATACTGAAAGATGGTACATTAGCATTTAAAACATGCACATGAAAATACAAAACAAAGACGTTAATGTCAAGAGAATAAGGTCGAAAAAGCATAGTTCTCTGCTAGCTTTTAAACCATTGTTCAAAGATGGTGCTGAACGCTTGATATAGTAGGCTTCTTTGTATAGTACTAGATTCCAGTTGTCATCGCTGTCTATTATCTTTGTGTTAACACGCACGATTTGGGTGAGAAATTCTTTGTTCATTGCAGTAGAAGGTGGGTTGTTGTTAATAAAAATGTCCGGTAGATTGTATAAACCTTGTATGTGTTTGATCTGATCACAGTAGCGCAGATGTTTATATATAGCGCTCTCTTTGTCCGTGGTCGCATGTTCTT